>NW_027332019.1:600000-945579 GCF_048418815.1 Hemitrygon akajei | reverse complement strand
CTGCTGCTCAACGCTCTGACAGTCAGACATATTTTAGTGGCCAGTCGCATCCGTAAGGGGCTGAAGGGTCAGAGCAAGGGGGAGAACCGCAGTGACCCGGAGATGGAGAGCAGGAGGAGGTCTGTGCTTTTACTCTTCACCCTCTCCGGCAGCTTCATCCTCCTGTGGATGACCTGCGTTGTGAATTTCATATATTACCAGGTCCGAGGAAATGGTTTCAATTTCAATGATTCCGAATGGATATTTCATGCGGTCGGCGTTTTGATGAGGAATTTCAGCTTGTGCACGAACACATTTATTTACGCGGTGACTCAGTCGAAATTCAGAGAACAGGTCATCAGCGCGTTGAAATACCCTGTCATCTTTTTGCTTCAGTTGATTAATAAAGATGCGCCCTGAGCGTAACCCAGATACAGCTTCAGTGGATCTAGCGGGGGCTCCAGATCGTCACGTTCACTGTCTCGTCTCCAAGCTATTTCTCTCGGACGGTTGTCCCATCGACATGCATATTGGGAGCAGCGGGCATATGGCTCACAAGAGGATAACGAGAAAGATTGTCCGTGTGTGTCAGAGAGTGTGTGAGGGAGAGGAGCAGAAAATATTTCAAAACTGAGAATCGGGTATACTCTGTCCACTCTATCCATGCCTTCCATAATCTTTTAAACCTCGATCAGATCTCCCCTCAGCCTCCAACGATCCAGGCGAAACAAATGAAGTCTGTCCAGACTCTCGTGATATGTCCGCTAAACCAGCCAGTGACCTTGCAAATCTCTTCTCCACCCTCCCCAAAACATCCTTTTTATAGCGGGGTGACCACAGCTCTATGCAATACTCCAATTCCGGCCGAACCAGCAGGTTATAAACCTGACCACAGCTCTATGCTACACTCCAATTCCGGCCGAACCAGCAGGTTATAAAACTGACCACAGCTCTATGCTACACTCCAATTCCGATCTAACCAGCAAGTTATAAACCTGACCACAGCTCTATGCAATACTCCAATTCCGGCCGAACCAGCAGGTTATAAACCTGACCACAGCTCTATGCAATACTCCAATTCCGGCCGAACCAGCAGGTTATAAACCTGACCACAGCTCTATGCAATACTCCAATTCCGGCCGAACCAGCAGGTTATAAAACTGACCACAGCTCTATGCTACACTCCAATTCCGATCTAACCAGCAAGTTATAAACCTGACCACAGCTCTATGCAATACTCCAATTCCGGCCGAACCAGCAGGTTATAAACCAGACCACAGCTCTATGCAATACTCCAATTCCGGCCGAACCAGCAGGTTATAAACCTGACCACAGCTCTATGCAATACTCCAATTCCGGCCGAACCAGCAGGTTATAAACCTGACCACAGCTCTATGCTACACTCCAATTCCGGCCGAACCAGCAGGTTATAAACCTGACCACAGCTCTATGCTACACTCCAATTCCGGCCGAACCAGCAAGTTATAAACCTGACCACAGCTCTGTGCAATACTCCAATTCCGGCCGAACCAGCAGGTTATAAACCTGACCACAGCTCTATGCAATACTCCAATTCCGGCCGAACCAGCAGGTTATAAACCTGACCACAGCTCTATGCTACACTCCAATTCCGATCTAACCAGCAAGTTATAAACCTGACCACAGCTCTATGCAATACTCCAATTCCGGCCGAACCAGCAGGTTATAAACCTGACCACAGCTCTATACAATACTCCAATTCCGGCCGAACCAGCAGGTTATAAACCTGACCACAGCTCTATGCAATACTCCAATTCCGGCCGAACCAGCAGGTTATAAACCTGACCTCAGCTCTATGCAACACTCCAATTCCGGCCGAACCAGCAGGTTATAAACCTTACCACAGCTCTATGAAACACTCCAATTCCGGCCGAACCAGCAAGTTATAAACCTGACCACAGCTCTATGCTACACTCCAATTCCGGCCGAACCAGCAGGTTATAAACCTGACCACAGCTCTATGCTACACTCCAATTCCGGCCGAACCAGCAGGTTATAAACCTGACCACAGCTCTATGCAATACTCCAATTCCGGTCTAACCAGCAAGTTATAAACCTGACCACAGCTCTATGCAATACTCCAATTCCGGCCGAACCAGCAGGTTATAAACCTGACCACAGCTCTATGCAATACTCCAATTCCGGCCGAACCAGCAGGTTATAAACCTGACCACAGCTCTATGCAATACTCCAATTTCGGCCGAACCAGCAGGTTATAAACCTGACCACAGCTCTGTGCAATACTCCAATTCCGGTCTAACCAGCAGGTTATAAACCTGACCACAGCTCTATGCTACACTCCAATTCCGGCCGAACCAGCAGGTTATAAACCTGACCACAGCTCTGTGCAATACTCCAATTCCGGCCGAACCAGCAGGTTATAAACCTGACCACAGCTCTATGCAATACTCCAATTCCGGCCGAACCAGCAGGTTATAAACCTGACCACAGCTCTATGCAATACTCCAATTCCGGTCTAACCAGCAAGTTATAAACCTGACCACAGCTCTATGCAATACTCCAATTCCGGCCGAACCAGCAAGTTATAAACCTGACCACAGCTCTATGCTACACTCCAATTCCGGCCGAACCAGCAGGTTATAAACCTGACCACAGCTCTATGCAATACTCCAATTCCGGCCGAACCAGCAAGTTTTAAACCTGCAGCGTAATCCCCTGACTTTTCAACTCAATGCCTCGACGAAGCATTCCATAAGTCTTCATCGTCACCTTATCGACCTGTATCGACACTCTCAGGGAGATATGACTATTGATCCCAAGATCTCTATGCTCTGCCACTCTATTATTAATCTTGTCTTTCACCGTATACCATCTCCTTGTGCCCTCATCAGTCTGTCTTATCAACGAGTCAACAAATCGAATCAAGTTGCTGAGCCCAAAATCTGTCAGGCACAAATACATTTTGGGTCTCCATACTTAAGCCACTGGATTCCAAAATACATTATTGTACTCGCTTCCACTCCCGCCTTCGGCAGTGTATTCCATACACCCGTCACTCTGTTCAGAAATAAATACCCTTGACATTCTCTCGGTACCTATTTCCAATCCCCTTAAAACTATGCCTCTCGTGTCAGCCAGTTCAGCCTGGGAAGAAGCCTCTGACTATGCATGCATTCATTGACCCTCTTCACCCTATAAACCTCTATCAGGTCACCTCTCAAACTCCGTCGCTCCAAGGAGAAAACGCTACGTTCAAGCAATCTATTCTCAGAGAGTACTGCTCCAATGCTGGCAACATCGTTGTAAATCTGCTCTGCACTCTCTCTACAGTATTCACATCCGCATGCATCACAGATTAATGTGTAACCCTAAATCCGGCGAGACAGCCTAATCCGCGACCATCAGCAAACCCGCGCGCATCCCTTTTCAGTAACATACAGTATCTCGGCGTTTTGGAAAAAGGGAATACCCAATTCTTTTGTTTGATTGGCTTGTGAGTCTTATTCGGCAACAATGAACATTGACGAATTCCTGGTATCGCCAGACCCAGAGTTGTTAGCGAAGGCGGAGAAAATATGATGTACTTGAGATTGCCAGCAGGTTGAAACATAAAGGTTTTTCGAAATTTACAACAAATCCTGTAATTCAGAGGAAAACCGTGAAACACTATATAGATCTGGGTGTGTTTGATGAAATGATTTTAGATCAGTTCCCTGTAAGTAAAGCAGCGACCCAGCTACAATCGGAACAAATAGCGTAAGAAAAGCTTAAAATAGAAGCTGATTTAAATCAGAAGCAATTGGAAACAAATTTGGAACAAAGTCGATTAGAAGCTGAAAATAAAAAAAAACAGAATTTGAACTTGCGATGGTGGAATTAAGGTCCGAGAATGAGTCTTCTGGTTCTAGAAAAACGTTTGTTGTTAGTCAGGAAATTAAATTGGTCCCTCCTTTTAATGAAACAGGAGTAGAGAAATATTTTCAACATTTCGAAACTGTTGCTTTGATTTCAGAGCGGCCGAAAGAAAAAATGGTCAGTGTTGTTCCAGAGTGTAATTAAAGGCAAAGCACAGCAAGTTTATACAGCTTTAACTGCTGAGCAAGCACTTGATTATGATACTGTGAAACTGCACATATTAAAAGCGTATGGGTTAGTTCCGGAGGCATACAGAGAAAGATTCAGAAATTTGAAGAAATCTGTGGAAAGAACTAATGTGGAATTTGCCCACGATAAAGCTGTGTGTTTTCAGAGATGGGTTTCCTCTAAGAATGTAAATAGGGGCTATAATAAATTGAAAGAGCTGATTTTAATGGAGGAATTTAAAAGGAGCATCCCTGATGAAGTAAAGACATAATTAAATAAGAGAGACTCTGCTACATTGCAAGACTCTGCTAACTTAGCTGATGAGAATGCTTTAACCCAATAAGAATAAATTTCCTCAGGGCAGAACTTTTAAAAGACAAAATAACACAGAGAATTAAGTTAAACCAGAAATTAAATCACAAATTAGTGAGAAAGTTAAGGAGTAAGGTAAACCTGTGAGGGAAAGGCAGTTTGGTGTTATTTGTAATTATTGTAAGAAACCTGGTCACGTAAGAGCTAACTTTTTCCGATTGAAAAAGAAGAAGAAGGAAACAGTCCCAGATGCTTGTGTGGAACGCACTGAAACGTTTGTAAATCCACAGGTTTCATAAACACAAATGAAGCTTTGTTAGAGTCTGACCAAGTTCAGAAGGCATATGATCATTTTATAAATGAAGGATTTGTATCCTTGAAAGAAGGATCTACTCCTGTGCCAATAAAAGTCTTTAGGGATACTGGAGCTTTTCGATCACTGATGTTAGGCAGTGTGTTAAAGTTTAATGATGAATCTGATACTGGTGAGGTAAATTATACACGAGGTGTTGGGAGTGCCCTTATGCCTGTACGTTTGCATAGAGTAAGTTTAAAGTCAGGATTAGTTACAAGACTTGTTAAAGTAGGACTACAACCTAGAGTGCCTGTGAATGATATTTCTTTATTGTTAGGAAATAACTTGGCAGGCGGCCAAATTTTTTCCTGAAGTGCATTTGACAATAAAGTCAGAGGAACCACGGATGGATTCTAACACAGTTTCCTCCCGTGTTGTAACTCGAGCTATGACTAAAAAGCTCGATGTGCAGAATGAGGTTGTTACTCATGATTGTTCAACTCATGATTCGTGTTTTGAGGATGTGACAGAAACTTTCTTACCTTTATTGTTTGAACAAGATTCTTGAAGTAAGTCTGACCATGAAGATTTGTCTCTTGTCTCGGAAGGGGATTATAGCAGAGCAGAGTAGAGACCCTGGGATTATCAAATTAATAAAATTGATAAGGTGTGTAGAATATTATTTTGAGAAAGGGGTATAGGTGAGGAAGTGGAGACCACCTAAAATTCCTGCAAGTAATGAATAGAATATTGTTCACCAGGTAGTTGTTCCTAAAGTTTATTGAAATGAGGTTTTAACTTTAGCCCATAGTGTGCCCTTCTGTGGACATCAAGGGGTAAGGAAAACTGTGGACTAGATTTTAAAACATTTTTACTGGCCTGGTATGAGAAAAGATGTGGCGTCGTTTTGCAGAAAGTGTCATACTTACCAAATTGTGGGTAAACCTAATCAAGTTACTCCAGTGGCCCCACTGCAACCTATTCCCGCATTCAGTGAACCGTTTTCCAAAATTATTATAGATTGTGTAGGACCATTACCAAAAACAAAAACTGGCTGCCAGTACTTGCTGACTATCATGTGCACTGGGTCTAGGTTTCCAGAGGCAGTAACACTTAGGAATATAACAACTATAACTGCAACAAAGGCTATAATAAAATGTTTTACTTATTTTGTGTTGCCTAAGGAAATACAATCTGATCAAGGCAGTAATTTTATGTATGGATTGTTTCAGCAGATAGTTTATAAACTGGGAGCTAAGCAGATTCCCTCATCTGCATACCATCAAGAATCGTAAGGAGCCTTGGAGAGGTTCCATTCTACCCTCAAGACTGTGATTAGGACGTATTGTGTGGAAAATGAAAAATGATTGGGATGAGGGTATACACTTCCTTCTATTTGCAGGAGAGTGGGGCTGTGATGAAAAATGGAGGAGCAGGAGCAGCTTTGATGAGCCTAATTCTGCTCCTATTTCTTATGGTCTAACAGCTACAACTGATCTAAATTCCACTCCACGCTTCGCCAGTCTTTTATGCTGTTTACAACACTACCGGTTTCCACATCATCTACTAGCCTATTAGCACACATATCCACAATTCCAAATTGTTTTTATTCACATACATTAGGTAATATACATATTACATAGTTTGGATGCTCAGACTGTATTTGACAACCCGCCCATTGGAGGGCGAGTTTATAACTCTGGCGGGAGAAAGCGATGTTGGGAAAGCCGATGATGCAGCAACACTGGGGGGGGGGCGGTGGAGGGACTTGGGACAGGTGGCAGAGGAGGAATCAGAGAGAAGATAGGGTGTTGATGATGATAATGCAGTCATTTCCATCCCTGAGACACCAAATAAAGTTCACTTGATTCCAATCAGTTGGCTTGTTCATCATTACAGAACGCCTCCCAGTGCTTCCCACTCCCTCCACTCTCACTTCACCTTTTCCCAAACAAGACCCCCTTCTCGCCGCCACTTCACACTCAATTCCACAATAGTCCCTTGTCGGAACACCGTTTTCCATCTCTGACATGTTAAAGAATTTGCTTTTTTTTCTGCAGCAGAAGACTTCTATACATCTGAAATACTTGCATACTACTCTATATACGTATAGCCCCTCCCCGTCTGGAGATTTCAATCATCCATAGCGACAGGTAAGGTATCAGAGGATTAGAGGATAACAATTATTGTTCCACCGCTTTACAAAAGACTGACGAGGCAAAGTCTTCCTGTATTGTTCAAGATCAAGATGCATGTATTATCAAAGAATACATGGATTTTACAAATTAGAGATGTCCTTGTTTGCAGCTTGCCACAATGGAAGTAATGCAAAAGAATCCAATTTTTTCAAAAATCATAATGATTTTTTTAAAGACCATCAAGAGAGAAGAAACATGAATGATGTGAAAAAATGAAGCAAACAACAGCATTCTGAACCAAATCAGAACCAAATCCGATTCGAACCCCGGAGCAGCCTGGAGTAGGCCCAAAGCCTCGCTTCTCCGTTCATCACGCAGCGGGCACGGAGCACAGCAGCACCGACACTCTTATATACTCAACGCTATGGAGATCACTCGTACGGAAATGAGCGAAACGGGCTGTCGTCCTGACCGATATCCCGTCTTTTATGTCTATGTGGGCCGGTGTTTCAAATGACACAACATTGGTACAGCGAAAGTCTACGGCACAATTTACCACAGGAGAGAGTTGATGCCGCTTTGATTCATATCTAAAAACTTGCTGTCTGTTCCCGAGTAAATACAAATGCAAAAAATAAATAATAATAATCTAAGATCTCCCCTGTCTCTTTCGTTCCATGCACAGCTTACCATTCTGGTCTTCCAGAGGACCAATTTTGTCCTTTGCAATCCTTAGGATTCTCCCTCACCCTGTCTGTTAGATCAACCTCATGACTTCCTTTACCCTGTAGATCACTTTCTTATGTTCTCTTCCATTTTTATACACAACAAGCACCTCATTTGTTCCGGCCTGCTTATACCTGCCGTGAACCTCCTTTTATATCTTCACCAGGGCCTCAACACCTAAAGATGCCTACATCTTTCAACTTTACCTTTTATTCAGTCAGACATATATAAGAATTTTACTCCCAAGGTTACACTTTTTGAAGCTTCCCACTTCCCAAGTTCACATTTGCCAGAAAACAGCCTGTCCTAGTCCACACTTGACAGATTACTTCTGATTCCATTAAAACTGACCTTTCTCCAAGTTAGAATCTCACCCCGCACACCAGACCTAACTTTGTGCGTATTTACCGTGAAACAAATGACCTTGTGGTCACTAGATGCAAAGTGTTCTCTACACAAACTTTTGCCACTGCCCTCGCTCTCCATATCCAGTCATGCCCTGAGCAGTCGAGAATCTGAATCGGCTGTATAAAGTGCTGGTGTGGCCTCAAACGGAGTATTGTGAACAGTTTTAGGCCGCTTATCTTCAGCAGAATGTGCTAAAACTGGAGAGGGTTCAACGAGGTTCACGAACATGATTCCAGGTTCGAGGGCTTTCGGTCCGCATTCACTGGGATTCAGAAGAATGAGGGGTGACCCGATTGAAACCTATCGAATGGTGAAAGGCTCTGACGATAAGCCGGGAAAGTAGAGGCGGATGAGCCTGATACCAGCGGTTAACTTATTGTCAGACACTCTAAGGGACAGGATATATAAATATTCCAAAGGTATCAAATGTTTCAAATGTGTAGTTAATATAAGAGAAATGTATAGAATATACATCCTGAAATTCTTCTCTTCGCAACCATCCACGAAAAGAGAGGAGTGTCCCAAATAATGAATGACAGTTAAATGCCAGCTCCCCAAATTCCCCCCAGTTCACCCCACCCACGCATAAGCAGTAGCAAAGCAACCATCTCCACCCCCCGCCCGCCACCCACCGGTTAAAGAAAGCATCGGCGCCCTCCACCGAGCATTGAAACGTGCAGCAAAGCGTCAATAGGGACACAGACTTGCAGACTACACGTTCACCCGGTAATTCAACACACCACAGTCCCCCCCCCTCTCTCTCTCTCTTTATCTCTCTCACTCTCTCTCTCTAATAAGAGAAAAAGTCGGTGTCCCCGTTTCACAGCGACAGGAGGGACATAACAAATAGCTGATTTAAGGTGTTAAATGTCTGTTGTGTTGCTTGTTCCGAGCTCTGTGCCCGACGAACTCGGGTCTCCGGACACACGGCCAGCAGCCAGCTCGCTGCTTTCGATCTTCCGTCTCCCACGACGCACCGATTTCCTGCAACGCCACCGACCTCGACTCCACCCGCCTCCAGAGCCACGAAATCCCGGAATACTGAAGGCGCGCTGGTGTTTTAGCCCTCGTCCTTGGTATATCGAATAACGGCCAGTCGTCAGACTCCGAGAACGGGTCCATTCCCGCAGAGAACCAAAGTCAGTTTGTAATTCCAGGTCGGGGTCTTCAGAAGAAATATGAAAGGGAAAAATAGAGATATTAAAATAGAACTAGAGCTCTTTCCGAAGTTGCAAACAAGGAGTCGCCGTTAGGCGCCATCGTCCTCTTCAGCTCCACGGAACTTTGGATTTCACTGGGAATATGGTAAACTGGATTTGCAGCTGACACCTGGATACAGAGCATGAGTGGCAGTGAGGCAGATTATCAAAACTTGGAGATGAGTTTAGCAGCTGGATAAATGGGCTGACGGTTTTGCAGCTGGAATGTAATGAGGACCGATGTGAGGTGTTGCGCTTTGCCGGGAACAACAGGGTCGGACTCAGACAGTGACTGGTCGGGGATTGTGGTCTGCGGAGAGCAGAGGGATCCGGGAATACAGTTCCATAGTTCAGGGCAGGGTCATGAAGAGAGCCTTTGGCACATTGGCCTTCATGAATCAAAGTACTGAGCACACGAATTGCAATGTTATGTTGAAGTTGTAAAGGACGTTACTGAGGACAATCCTGGAGTATTGTGTGCAGTTTGGATCATAGAAGGTATGACCCTACAGTACAATACAGGTCCTTCGGCCCACATAGCTGTGCTGAAACTGCCCTTACAATGGAACTAGCCAGGCTTACCCTCTATTTTTCTAAGCTCCGTGCATCGATCCAGGGTCACCCATCTACACGAAGAAGTACCAAGAACCTTGAACGATTGGAGCGAACATTTATAATGTTTATGATGTTTCCAAGAGGTGAGGACCTGAATTGCAGAGAAAGATTCAAAGGGTTTTGTCGCACAGAAGTTGAGGCTTTTCCACCTCAGGTTAGGTGAGGCCGGAATAAGAGGCCATAAGTTCCGGGTAAAAGGAAAAGGGTTTAAAGGTAAAATGTGAGAAAAATTGTTTACTGAGAGGACAGTGTGAGTGTGGAATGAGACGCCAGTGGAAGTGGTGAAATGAGGTTCCTTTTAGTCACTTGGAGAGGTACATGGACGGGAGGGATGGTCCTGGTGCCGGCCGAAAGGGCCGTCGGGAAACAGACTACCGCACTCTGGAGGAGACGATGGGTATGCTGATGTGTGAGGAATGTGATAACTCTACATTCTCGTGGCTACAGAGAACACAAATATATTGGTCAAGTCACCAGTGATGTCATTTCCTGCCTCTCTCAATAATCTGCAGTATATCCTACCAGGCTCCGAGTAAACAATACACCTCACTGCCCGATAAGAGACTAAACACTACCTCCTTTGTGGATCCTGTACTGATACAAATTTAAAAGTCATTGTGATTAAGTATAGGATAGGAAAGGTTTA
Organism: Hemitrygon akajei; assembly: GCF_048418815.1. Taxonomy (NCBI): domain Eukaryota; kingdom Metazoa; phylum Chordata; class Chondrichthyes; order Myliobatiformes; family Dasyatidae; genus Hemitrygon; species Hemitrygon akajei. Next base: position 935,178 of record NW_027332019.1, on the reverse strand, counting down.
GTTAAAGACTCCTGCAGCAGGAAGAATAACCTTCCAGCACCTGTGCCCATGTGACTATTCAAGCTAACTCATGCCCAGAGGAAATGGCTCACACGCAGGCAGATGGGACAATTTTGGTGGGCACCAGGGCAGCCTGGAAGGGCCACTCTCAATGCTGAAACTGGAGGGTTACATCCAAAACTTCGACAGTATTCCTCTCAGGAGATTGTGCCTGACCTGGTATGTTTCTTGTGTTACGTATTCGGGCAACAATAATATAGATGAGTTAGGCAAGGGGTTTTATAACGAATAACACGTTTATTAAACACTGATAACAAACCCCCTTCAAATGTAAACAAACCCAAACAATGACCCGAAACCAGCTGCTGGCAGCTGAATCAAACAGTTCTTAATAGCTTTGCAGTCTCAAACAGTCTTTAAAGTAGTATTGAAAAAAACTCAGTTCTCCAAAGCGATATGCCGAATGAAAACAGTTCAAAGAACGATATGCCGACAGTTCAAAAGCTCACGGTACTTTTAAAAGGAGAGACTTTTTAAAGCGATTTAAATTCTCTTCCACGTCGATGTCCTTCGATTCCCAGCGTCGAACTCCCACGTCGAATTTTATTAAATATAACAACTTAAAGTGACTGACCTCTCTTCCACACTATTCTCAAACCCTTTCTGGTCATCCCAGGGGTCAACAGCGAGAATAGTCAACGAAATCCTTCCGAATGAGGATCAAACAAGGTCGAAGTCAATCCATCGTCGAAAATCGATTTTTCTTGATCTCCAAACTTCACTCTCCATCAGCAAAGAAACCGTTGGCTCTGACCTTTTAAACTTTAGGCATTATACAAAACTTCATTTCTAACTAAACTGCGTCATCACATTAAATCACACAGTAACATGAAGTCATCTTGGCAAATCCAGCCACGAACTGCCCCACCTGACAGGGTGGGTCTTCCTTTTATACCCTGTAGAAAAAACCTGTCACATGACCTCTACTGGCGGGAAAATGACATCACTCCACCATTACCTCATGTCCAGTATAACTTCAACCCCAGCCACGTGACAAGGGTACCACTGTCACGTGTCACGGGTACGTAACACCTCCCTCCAAAAAAAACATTTTTGGTCTATCAAGAACAAAAATTTTTAACAATTACTTACAAAAAAAAACAAATGTATAAATCATATAACATACACAATATACAATACAGTAGGAGTGTTACAATAAAAAAAAACCACTCCAAAAAAAAACATTGTACATTCAACATCGAGATAGACAATCAGCAACCACATTATCTTTACCTTTAATATGAGTTATCACAATATTGTACTCTTGTAACATCAAACTCCAATTTAACAATCTTCTGTTTTTGTTTTTCATCTTACTCAGAAAAACTAACGGATTATGATCAGTGTAAACAATAAGTGGTTTTTGAGTTGTACCAACATATACCTCAAAATATTCCAAAGCTAAAACAAGAGATAACAATTCTTTCTCTATTGTTGAATAGTTTCTTTGATGCTTATTAAATTTCTTAGAAAAGTAAGCTACCGGATGATCAACCTCATCACCCTCATTCCTTTGCATCAATACTGCTCCCGCAGCTTCATCACTGGCATCCACAGCTAATGAAAAAGGTTTTTCAAAGTCAGGTGCCTTAAGCACAGGTTGTTCACATATCATTGTTTTCAATTTTTCAAATGCTTCCTGACAAAACACTGTCCATACAAACTTTACATTCTTCTGCAGAAGATTAGTTAATGGAAGGGCAACATTAGCAAAATTCTTACAAAATTTTCGATAATATCCTACCATTCCCAAAAACCTTCTGAGAGTTTTTTTCCCCGTCGGAGTGGGAATTTCCAAAATTGCCTGAACTTTTGCCTGAACAGGAGCTACCTTACCTTGACCTACAACATAACCAAGGTAAGTCACAGTAGCATGTCCAAATTCACTCTTGGCTAAATTAATAGTCAAGTTAGCTTTTGAAAGCTTTTCAAACAATTTCTCCACCGCAATTATGTGTGCTTCCCAAGTATCATTTCCTGTCACTAAATCATCAATATAAGCATCAGTATCTTTCAAACCCTGAATCACAGAATTAATCATCCTCTGAAAAGTACCTGGCGCATTCTTCATCCCAAATGGAAGAACATTATACTCATATAACCCAGATGGAGTTACAAATGCAGAAATCTCTCTACCTCTGTCCGTTAATGGAACACACCAATACCCTTTCAATAAATCAATCTTTGTAAGGAACTTTGCTTTTCCAACCTTATCTACACAATCATCTACTCTAGGAATTGGATATGCATCTGTTTTCGTTACAGCATTCACCTTCCTATAGTCTGTACAAAACCTAATACTACCATCAGGTTTTGGCACCATAACACATGGCGAACTCCAATTCGAGTTAGAATGTCTAATAATATCATTCTCTAACATGTATTCAATTTCTTTCTCAGCAAGTTCACATTTTTCCATGTTCATCCTATATGGATGTTGTTTAATAGGTTTGGCATCTCCAACATCTACATCATGTGAAGCTATAGTAGTCCTTCTCGGAACATCTGGAAACAAATCCTTATACTTAAAAATCAATTCCTTCATCTGTTGTTTCTGCTCTAGCTGTAAATGTGCTAATTTCTCATCCATATTTTCCAAAATAGTCGAATTAGGTAACCTAACAGAAACAATGTTAGATTTAGAATGAAAGTCAGATGAATCATCTATCATGTTCCCAGTTAAATCCAACTCATTCTCACTAACCACAACAGTCACAGTATCAGATTGTTTCTCAAAATATGGTTTAATCATATTTATGTGGCAAAGTTGTGTTGACCTTCTACGATCTGGAGTTTTTATTACATAATCCACATCATTAACTCTAGACACAATTTCATAAGGTCCATGAAATCTAGCTTGTAAAGGATTTGTCTGCACTGGGAAAAAAACCAACACCTTATCTCCAGGCTTAAACATCCTCATCCTAGCTTCCTTATCATACCAAGTCTTCATTTTCTCCTGAGCCAACTTTAAATTTTCCTTGGCTAAGCTACAAGCTCTATGTAACCTGTCCTTAAATTTCAAAACATAGTCCAACAAATTAGTATGCACTTCCTTACTAATCCACTGTTCCTTCAATAAAGCTAAAGGTCCTCTAACTCTATGTCCAAACACAAGTTCAAATGGACTAAACCCTAAAGATTCCTGTACCAATTCCCTTACTACAAATAAAACTAAGTTTATACTCTCATCCCAGTCACTTTCATTCTCCACACAATATATCCTAATCATATTCTTGAGAGTAGAATGAAACCTCTCCAAAGCACCTTGCGATTCTGGATGGTATGCAGACGAAGTAATTTGCTTAGCTCCCAATTTATAAACTATCTGTTGAAACAATCCAGACATAAAATTACTACCTTGATCAGTTTGTATTTCCTTAGGCAATCCAAAATAAGTAAAGAATTTTATAAGAGCCTTCGTCACAGTTTTAGCTTTTATATTCCTAAGTGGTACTGCCTCTGGAAACCTAGACGAAGTACACATGATAGTCAACAAATACTGATAACCAGTTTTTGTCTTTGGTAATGGACCAACACAATCTACAATAACTTTAGAAAACGGTTCACCGAATGCTGGAATAGGTTGTAATGGAGCTACTGGTGTAACCTGATTTGGTTTACCCACAATTTGACAAGTATGGCACGTCTTACAAAACATCGCCACATCTTTTCTTAAACCAGGCCAGTAAAAATGTTTTAAAATCTTGTCCACAGTTTTCCTTATCCCTTGATGTCCACCTAAAGGCACACTATGAGCTAAAGTCAAAATCTCATTCCGATAAACTTTAGGAACAACCACCTGGTAAACAACATTCCATTCCTCACTTGCAGGAATTGTAGGCGACCTCCACTTCCTCATCAACACTCCTTTTTCCAAGTAATATCCTACTGACACCTTCTCAATTTCACTACCTAGTAAAGCTTGTTCCTTTAATTTTACAATCTCAGGATCTCTATTCTGCTCTGCTATCATCTCCTTCCGAGACAGAGATAAATCTTCATAGTCAGACTTACTCCCAGAATCTTGTTCAAACAACGAAGGTAAGAAAGTTTCTGACACATCCTCAAAACTCAAATCCTGAGTTGAACAGTCATGAGTAACAACCTCATTCTGCACATCAATCTTTTTAGCCATAGCTCTAGTCACAACACAGGAAAAATCTGTGTTAGAATTCACCTCAGGTACCTCTGACTCCATTGTCAAATGCACTTCAGGAAAAACTTGTCCACCTGCCAAGTCATTACCTAACAATAAAGAAATACCCTTCACAGGTAAGCTATGCTGTAATCCTACCTTAACAAATCCTGTAACTAACCCTGACTTTAAATTTACTTCATGTAAACGTACAGGCATAAAATCACTTCCAACACCTCTTATGTAATTCACCTCACCAGTATCACTCTCTTCATTAAACTTCAACACACTATCTAACATCAGTGATTGAGAAGCTCCAGTATCCCTAAGAATCTTTATTGGCACCAGAGTAGATCCTTCTTTCAAGGATACAAACCCTTCAGTTATAAAATGATCATATCCCTTTCTAACTTTGTCAGACTCTAACAAATCCTCATTTGTGTTTACCAAACCCTGTAACTTTACAGGTGCTTTAGTATGTTGCACACAAGCATCTGGAACTGCTTCCTTCTCTTTCTTTTTCAATTTGAAACAGTTAGCTATTACATGGCCAGGCTTCTTACAATAGTTACAAATAAGACCAAACTGTCTTTCCTTCACAGGCTTTCCTTCCTCCTTACCTCTCTCATTAACCTCTGATTTAATTTCTGATTTACCTTGAGTCTCCATATTATTTTTCCTCTTAAAAATTCTACCCTGAGGAAATTTATTCTTATGGATTAAAACATACTCATCAGCTAATCTAGCACAGTCCTGCAATTTATCAGTATCCCTCTCATTTAAGTAGGTCCTTACTTCAACAGGAATGCTTCTTTTAAATTCCTCCATCAAAATCAGCTCTCTCAATGTATCATAGTCCTCATTTACATTTTTAGAAGAAACCCATCTCTCAAAACACATAGCTTTATCATAGGCAAATTCCACATAAGTCTTTTCCACAGACTTTTTCAAACTCCTGAATCTTTCCCTATACGCTTCTGGGACCAACTCATACGATTTGAGAATATTTTCCTTCACAATATCATAATCTAATGCTTGTGCAGCAGTTAAAGCTGTGTAAACGTGTCGTGCCTTTCCTTTGATTACACTCTGTAATAACACTGACCATTTATCTTTCGGCCACTCTGACATCCGAGCAATAGTTTCAAAATGTTAAAAATATCTCTCCACTTCTGTTTCACTAAATGGAGGGACCAATTTAATTTCTTGGCTAGCAACAAACGGTTTTCTAGAATCAGAAGACTGATTCTCAGACCTTAATTTCTCCATTGCATATTCAAAATCCCTCTGCTTTTGTTCAATTTCCAATTTACACCTTTCTAACATCATTTGTTCAATTTGCAACTGCATCTCCAGATTACTTATTGGAAACGATTCTAAAATCGATTCTTCAAAATGACCCGAAGCCACAAAATGTGATGCGATCTTTCTCTGTATTACAGCTTTTGAAGTAGTTGGCAAAATCCCTTTAAGATGCAACCGATTAGCAAGTTCAGAGACTTCAGTTTTTTTCGCCTTCGCTAACAAATCCGCGACTGGCGAATCCAGAAACTCATCAATATTCATCGTTGCCGAATACCACTCACAAGCCAATCAAACAAAAAAAAAATCGAGCAATCCCCGTTACCAAAACACCGATTCAAAATTCAAAAAACTTTTTAAACACAAATAATTCAATTCCGGACGTACCCCCATATTTATGTTACGTATTCGGGCAACAATAATATAGATGAGTTAGGCAAGGGGTTTTATAACGAATAACACGTTTATTAAACACTGATAACAAACCCCCTTCAAATGTAAACAAACCCAAACAATGACCCGAAACCAGCTGCTGGCAGCTGAATCAAACAGTTCTTAATAGCTTTGCAGTCTCAAACAGTCTTTAAAGTAGTATTGAAAAAAACTCAGTTCTCCAAAGCGATATGCCGAATGAAAACAGTTCAAAGAACGATATGCCGACAGTTCAAAAGCTCACGGTACTTTTAAAAGGAGAGACTTTTTAAAGCGATTTAAATTCTCTTCCACGTCGATGTCCTTCGATTCCCAGCGTCGAACTCCCACGTCGAATTTTATTAAATATAACAACTTAAAGTGACTGACCTCTCTTCCACACTATTCTCAAACCCTTTCTGGTCATCCCAGGGGTCAACAGCGAGAATAGTCAACGAAATCCTTCCGAATGAGGATCAAACAAGGTCGAAGTCAATCCATCGTCGAAAATCGATTTTTCTTGATCTCCAAACTTCACTCTCCATCAGCAAAGAAACCGTTGGCTCTGACCTTTTAAACTTTAGGCATTATACAAAACTTCATTTCTAACTAAACTGCGTCATCACATTAAATCACACAGTAACATGAAGTCATCTTGGCAAATCCAGCCACGAACTGCCCCACCTGACAGGGTGGGTCTTCCTTTTATACCCTGTAGAAAAAACCTGTCACATGACCTCTACTGGCGGGAAAATGACATCACTCCACCATTACCTCATGTCCAGTATAACTTCAACCCCAGCCACGTGACAAGGGTACCACTGTCACGTGTCACGGGTACGTAACACTTGAACTGTTGCATTCTATACAAAGTATATTTTGTGCAGGAGGTCTCCAGAGGAGATTCACCAGGAGTGTGGAGGATCGTAGTTCATAACTCCCAGAGTGCCTGCTGCCGGCTGGAGGCGCAATTTTCTCTGCATCGGCGGAGGCTGAGGGAGGTCTGGCAAACATCGCCGGAACAGACACTCGGAGGTGTGGACGGAGAGCCACGCCCGTCCCTGTAGATGCCGCGGCCGACGGCCACCGACAGCAGTATCGCTGAACTCCGCCATAGCGATAGAGCAGACGAGGAGGGTCTGAGTCTGGGGCAGATTTCCACCAGGCCTATCGTAGTTCAGACGTTTCACTGTTCCCTGCTGTCACTGGCAGAGGAACCTGTCGGTCAAATGAGATGATTAGTTAATGTGAATTTCAGTCATGGAGAGAGGTGGGAATGTGAAAACAGCAACTATGTTGCCTCAGGAAAATAGAGGCGGATCAGTTCAACAGGTTAAAGTACAGTTGGGTGTGTCTTATGCAGAGACCTTGCAAAATGTTAAACCTGACTCTGACTGCTAAACTTAATAAAGTGTTCCCATTCAGAGAATAGACTCTGTACTGGTGGATACAATGGAGTTTGTGATGTTAATAATGGATGTCGTGAATTGTACTGATCAGACATCTCGTCCTACTGGCAAAAACATAAAATGATTGTGAAAGCTGCAGAAAGGTATCTCGGTGTAACCGGTGTTATGTTGGAAGCTGTAAATGAAGATCTGATGGGTGGAGTATCTGCATCCTAGTCTATCCCAGCCTGATTTTTCATCGTCAACACATTAAGAAGTCTGTTGCTCATTTGTCAGAATCCCCCGATGGTTTGAGTATTCAGGAAAAGAGATTATTTTCACAGTTAAGTTTTTCTGTGCAGGATTATATTGTCGTTTGGCGTGCTTAATCATTTGATAGAGAGGTAGTGCTGACAGTTTTATAAGGAAGGAGGCAGGGTGTAGAGTTGTGAATGTGAATGAACCGTATGTGGGATTTGCTGTAGAAATATTTGATTCAGCAGGTAGTTGTATAAAACTGATTATGGTTTACAACGCTTGTGGAAAACTTTCTATCGAGTTGTGAGAAAGTATATTTTGTTCTCGCTCACGAAGAGTTGTCTGCTGCTGAGATTTTAACGCAGTTCACTGTGGGTTTGTTTGCGGAATGATGGTAATGGTTTGATTAAAGAACAGTTTTTCAACCGCTGCAGAATATTGACGAAGATGTGTATTTTTACAATGAAAGGTTATGTCACTTTATTCAGCAAACTGCGATGGAAGTGATTCCCATTACAAACGGAATTAATAGGAGAAAGGCTGTATCACTGTGGACTGAGGAGTGTGCAGAGGCGATTAGGGAGTGGGACAAGGCGTTTAGGAAAGTGAAGAAGTATCAGTGTCCCAGTAACCTTATTAAGTATAAAAGGGCAGAAGCCGTGGTGAGGAAAGTGGTGAAGATTGCGAAAAAGATTTTCTGGGGACATACTGTGACAATATTGCAGGGGATTGGTAGGTCAGACGTTACCAGGACAGGGTGATACATGTTATTGTTTGGTCAGATAAATGGGGATGTCGCCATATTTCGGGGTTTGCCAATGAATCTAGTGGTGCGGACGGGTTTGGCGGAGCATCCAGCCTTGCGGATGTGCTCAGCTTCAGGGGTATGTCAGCGAATGTGTGAGTGCACAAGGATTTCGTAGTGTCGGATGCTTTGGGGTGGACATTGATTTGAAGGTTCATTGAGGGTTTTCTGGTGAGCACAGATTTGTGGATGCAGACTGATTTGAACAAAGTTGGGTGTGTTGGCGGATTTGGAGGTGTACACTAACCTGGGTGAGCCGGGGCATCTGGAGGTGTGTCGGATTTGAGGGTTTTGCCGTTTATCCATACTTTAATAAAAATGCAATGTCAACTTTGACCTTTGTTCTTCCTATGTTTTAAATGGAGACAACCTTTTTTGTGAACTGTTTGAAATGATTCTTGCTCTGGCACAATCTAATGTGCATGTAGGGGTGCCCCCTGATTTGGAGGTGCGACAAGTCTTGAAGTTATTTCCGTTTGTACATATACTACTAATAAATGCAATTTGAATTATGCCCTCTGTTCGTGTCTTTTTTTATTGTTCAGGCAGCCATTTTGTGAAGGGTTGGAACTGTGCAGTTTGGGGAGACAGATGAGAAGGGACTAAACCAAGGGGATAAAGTGAATTGGAGATGGACACGTGTATCGTCCGGCAGGGTCAGGCAGAGACAGTTGGTCTACCCACACTCAGAAACACAAAGGTTTTTTTGGAGCCGGCTGGATTCGAACTCGGGAACCTTCGCTCCGAAGTCCGGCGCTGACGCCACGACAACAACAGCCGGCGTAGTGTTCGTGATTCAATATAATTTATCAAGCTGCAATGGCATAATTTACTTCAATATTTTGTGTCTGATAAATGGTCATTTTGAAGTGCATATTTACACTGGAAGCACATTTAATTGATAAGATAACTCGGACGGTTCAGTCACCTGCGTTGGGACAAATTAGCTCCCAATGGTCTTCAAATTAATTCAACAGTTTAATCACCATCCGTCACCGCGGGAATTTTACGTGTCTGATGTAATCGATTTGTAAATAATTTAAAATCTTTATTTTCAAATCTGTTGAACTCTGCCCCTGTGGAGTCACTGAATTGTATTAAAAACCCGAGGCATGTGCTGCCTCAGCATTTCATTCCGAGAGATCGCGTGTAACACAGGAGGGCCAAATCACTGGACAGAGAAAATGTCTGCATTGTTCGATATGTACATGAGAGTGCAGAAAATATTGTACGCGTTCATTGCCGTTGTTGGAGTTCCCGGTGAGTGAGCAGAGGGATTCATGTTTCTGATTGTTACCGGAGTGAACCTGTTCATGATGATTTTACAACTTCCAACTTGATGATCATTGCACAAATATCCGTCAGAGATATCGATCCTGTCAAATCGACTTTCCGATTTTTCATATTCAATGACAAAGGGAACTAAACCTCTGTCTCTCCTCTAACTCACGGGATCGACTCAAACGCTGTTCTTGCCTTTGATGATACCTTGTCCAGATTTGTTCCAGTGCTGAGGACAGGTAGCTCTCCGAGAAGGTGTGACTGGGAGCGGGGGGGGGGTGTTCATTGTCAGGTTCACTGTTCCTGAGTTATCACGTGTGTTATCGAATTGATCTGCGGTGTAGAATTAATCCGTTAACTGAGCCACTCAGTCTCTGTTTGTTAATACTGTTTCCAGTGTTTTCAGTGTGATCCTCCCCTCTGTATCTCATCTTGGAAACATCAGATGCTGAGTTTCCAGAGTCCTGGTCAGTGAAACCGGCCCCATCAGCGACTGGAATCGGGATCAGCAGCGATCGTTGTTGCTCATTCGGCTCGTTTATATCGCCGACAATTGCCCACACATTGCTTTATCTCCACACTGAAGAAAACAGTTCAGAGATAGTGTGACCCGTCTGGTGCTAGATTAGCAGCCGTTCACAGACATCTTTAGCTGCAACTCGATCCGGTGTTAATTCCCGGAGAATGTGTCAAGTAATGCCCAGTGTCTGTTTCTCTCTCTCTCTCTCTCTCCAGTGAATGTAGTGGCGATTGTGATCCTGTCCCGGGGAAAGTGCGGCCTCTCTACCTGCACCACTCGCTACCTGGTGACCATGGCAGCGGCGGATCTGCTGACCATTGTCACTGAGGTCATTTTGTTTCGAATCAGAATATATTACTTACCGTGGAGATTTCTGGAAATCACCCCAGTGTGCAGTGTTATTGATGTATTGAGGTTCACAGCCAGAGACTGTTCTGTCTGGTTCACCGTCACTTTCACCTTTGACCGGTTTGTCGCCATTTGCTGTCAGAAACAGAAAACAAAATATTGCACCGGGAAAACTGCGGTTGTGCTTCTAACAGCAACCGGCGTATTGTTCTGTCTGAAAAAACTTTCCCCGATACTTCACATGGGAACCCAGGCTAATAATCGACAATGTACCGTGGTTGTGTGATCTCAGGGACGATGTATTCACTGACCCTGGGTGGGTGGGATATGACTGGCTCGATACGGTTTCAACTCCGTTCCTCACTTTCGCTGGGATCCTGCTGCTCAACGCTCTGACAGTCAGGCACATTTTAGTGGCCAGTCGGGTCCGTAAGGGGCTGAAGGGTCAGAGCAAGGGGGAGAACCGCAGTGACCCGGAGATGGAGAGCAGGAGGAGGTCTGTGGCTTTACTCTTCACCCTCTCCGGCAGCTTTATCCTCCTGTGGATGACACTGGTTGTGAATTTCATATATTATCAGGTCTCAGGAAAAGTATTCGAATTCAATGAATCTGTATTGATCTTCCACTACGTCGGGTTTTTGTTGAGGAATTTCAGCTGCTGCACGAACACATTTATTTACGCGGTGACTCAGTCGAAATTCAGGGAGCAGGTGATCAGCGCGGTGAAATATCCGGTCACCTCGGTGCTTCAGTTCATTAATAAAGCCGCGACTTTGAGCACAAGCCAAAGGCGGTTGCAGTGAGGGTTCCAGCTCCTCACATTCACCCCCTGATCACCCAGGTGTTATTCCCGGCAGGTTGTCGCATCGACCGGCAGCTCTGGGACGTTAGGATAGTGTGTGTTTTGTGAGGGGCAAGGCACCGTCCTGGAGACTCAGTACCGCATTGGACCTGCCAGATGACAGTCAAAGACCTGCACCGAAACGCTGTTCAGCCATTGGTCTGTGCGTATGTCCATCTATTCCCTTTGCGGCCAATCAACCTTACAGACCACAAAACGGCAGGGATCTAGTCGATTACTGGCTGCCTAATCCAATGTCAATCACACTACTCTCCGCCTTCCCCTTGAATGATTTGCTAATGTAACGAAATGGGGCGGGTTTTGGTTAAAAGGCGTTTGACAGATCAAATTAAAGTCGCATTCCCGCCATTAACTGGGCTGGAGTGTGGTGCAGAGAATTAGAAAATAAAACCTTCGCTGTTTCTTTTTTGAATAAAATTCTTTCCCTTCTTGTTTTACTCCGTTCCCCCATTAAGCTAACAGTTACGCATTCTGCAGTGGTGTTTCCTTTATGCTCATTATCCCAACAGTCTTGCGATAATTCTCAATCCCACCAACCCCTTAGCTTCTGATTTGCCGGGTGGAAGGTCTTTATCCACCGCTGGAATTGTATCAGCTTTTGTAACTCAACCTCTCCGTGCAGGTTGAGACCCATAAGAAGACCCATAAAACTCATAAGAAGTGGGCCAATGAGTTTCCAACAATCAATCTGACCGACCGCTAGAATAAATTTTTTTTTAAATTATCAAAACTGAAAAGGCATGTGAATAAATTAGAGCTTTACACGGACAAATTTCCTCCATCCAGTGTAAGCCTAAAATGATGGCAACAAATTCTTCTCTATGTACTGATATAATGGTTATTAAGTTGTTTCTTTGTCGTTACCTGTAATTAAGGCACAGAAACAGCCAGAGGAACATCTCAGTTGTTATCTTTTGATTCTTCTGCAACAGTTAATATATCATAATAGTTTTCCAAAATATACTGATGAACCAACAGACTCTCGGACATTGCAGAATTCTCAGACTTAAAATTCTGTGACCTAAAATCAGCTAGTCAGAGGCAGAACAAGATGGGGTTTCAGAGAACGTGATATTCAGGAACATTGCGTAATCCCACAATCCCATCTTCCCAGCGCGATAAGATCCCAGCCACCTAAACTTGAAAACACTCTTCGTGTGATGTTGCCAACCGTCCTCGAACACAACTTCAACAGGATGGTAATCTAATTGTCCCGTCTAATGAATCCAGTTTGTTAATATCAACTGCAATCTCCGCAGTTATAATTGGCTCATTTCAAACAGTAAAGCTGAAACAGGGGACCACCTTATTTCCCCAGAACACTTCGGAACTTTTTAAAATTGAAGATGACAACTGATCTACAAGTCACACAGCCATAATCAAGAACAGATCCAATTAAACAAATGAACATGGTCCACAATGATATTCATGTAGTTCCCCAGAACACCCATACAGACAATTGAGAATATTTAATGTTATTATTTTCTGGTATGGCGCTTCCATGCCAGCTGATTATCCATTTACATGCCTGGAAATCTTCCCGCTGTCACGTCTTGAAGAGATTGACCATATAATTTCAAATCGACTGCATGCCTATTAATCACATTTATAAAGCACAGAACTTGTTCATTAGCGACTGAAAGCTTAAATTCTCATATATTTGCCGACTGTTCAAAATTATTAGCTTCTAATTGGATCCAATATACAGTATAATTGCAATTTATGCCTCTAACCCATAGAGCTCCATCATCTGCATATAGAGATTTACACACCTCAGTGCCTGTCTCAGAGAGAATATCATTAATCATAACATTAGATAATAAAGGGTTACAAATACGGCATTGTGGGTTCCCACCCGTACCAGCACCGACCGTCCAAATAGAAAACTCAGACAAAGTCTCGCAGTCTCCTGCTCAATCCTCATTTCCATAAAGCCATAAGACATGGAAGCAGAGTCAGGCCATCCGGCCCATCGAGTCTGCTCCACCATTCACTCATGGCTGATCCTTTCTTTCCGTCCTCCTCAACCCCAGCTACCGGCCATCTCCCCTAAACCTTTGATGCCATGTCCAATCAAGAAACTATCAATGTCTGCCTGAAAAGCACCCAACGCCGTGGGCTCTGCAGCGGCATGTGGCAAGAAATTCCACCAATTCACCATCCTTTGTCTGAAAGATTCCCCGCATCTCTGTTTCGAAACGGCGCCCCTCTCTCCTGAGGCTATGCCCTCTTATCCTAAAATCTCCCACCATGGGAAACATCCTTTCGATAAATCAATCCAAAATCCTGCCGGACTCCGCCTCCCGCTACGGACATGTAAGACTTAGTTGCTTATTGTCCGTCTTTAATCTCTCCCTTTTCCGATTTAAATTTTGAAATTTTAACTTTATTCAGTCTGATTTGTACAACAATATTTATAATTATGGCTATTTCGAAGAGCACCAGAGGAAATCCCGACCCCTCTAACGGAAAATCTAAACAAAGCTGACGAGTTCTCGGAAGAAGCCCCTTGGGTCAAGAGATTGGAATCTCGAATCACCGGTATCTGCACTGAAATAACTCAACTGAAAGAGAAATTTGAAGAAGAAATTGACTCTCTGAGCCTCGATCTTAAAGGAGTTAATCGAAATGCGGCTGACCTTTCTTCTCGTTTGGAAAAGACTCAACAACGGATCGTGGATTTGGAAGCTCGATCGCGTCGGAATAATATTCGAATTATTGGATTAAAAGAGAAGTCAGAATCTGCCGACACACTGGATTATTTTGCTAAAATGTTTCGGTCTTTATTTCCGGAGGTTTGTTCGCAACCCCCGGAGCTTGAATCGGCTCACAGAACCGGTGCTTTAAAATCATTGGATGAAGGTAAAAACAGGCATGTCGTTGTGCGCTTTCTCCGTCTTGGAGACAAGGACCGCATTATTAAACTTGCAAGAAAACAAAGATTATTTCAATTTCAAAGTTCAGAAGTTCGTTTTTTTTTCAAGATTTTCCACGTGAAATTGTTGAGAAACGTGCTGCATTTGTCTCTTCTATGAAATTAGCCTTTCAAAAAGCTCTTTCCATTCTTACAATAGACAGCCAAATTAAGGCTTTTTGTTAAAAATTCTGGAGTTCGTATTTTTGATGATCCAGCCGAAGCATTGCGTTTTATTAACTCTTTGTCTGACGAATCCAATGGCGAATCTGAAGTTTGAATAATTTATAATAATTTGACTGTCTCGTGGTGTAAAGCGATGAAATTGGAAAATTTGATGGTTATAGAAAGTTTTTACCTTAAAATGTATTCTTAGCTTCGAAAAAGATTGGTTTTGGTGGTTTTAACCTTCGAAGATATAGCGGGAGAACTGTTGAAAGACTCTAGATAATTTTGAACCATCTCGTATTTTTTTTCTCTGCAGCATTTAAATGAACCAACTTTTTTTCTGTATGCTTTTTAAAAGTTTTTTTGTTAAGTAATTGCTTCGATTTCTTTACGTTTTAAAGAAAGACTGGATAATTTAATGATGGCGATTGTTTTTCCTTTTGTGCAAATATTGATTTATAATGGTTTGAGTGTCCCGCAGTGTAAAGACTGATAAAACTGGAAGATCTGATGGTCACAGAAAGTTTTTAGCTTAATTCATTTTTATTTTTGACAAAGACTGGTTTGTTCGGTTTTAACCTCAGAAGATATAGTGGGAGAACTGTGATAGGCTGTAGTTAAGTTTGAACCATCTAGAACTTTTTTTTTTCTTTTTGCAGCATTTAAATGAATTAATTGTTTGTTTTTATTCTGTATGCTTTATTGAAGATCTTTTAAGCAATTATTTGGCTTTTCTTGTGTTTTAAAGATAGATTGGATAATTTAAAGATGGCGATTGTTTCTGTTTTGTGCAAATATTTCAAGAATTGTTTTGGATGTGTTTTTCTTCCCTTATCTAATACTATAAAGCTTACTTTCAAATTGAAGGTTGTTTTCTTTTATAAGAAAAACACTATCCTTTCAAGTTAATTTTCCTGAGATATATGTCGACTGTAATGAGATTTATGTCCGGTAGAGGGAGGCAGAGATTACTTTTATATATTCAGGTAGGCGGAGCTATAAAAGCACCGATGATTTTCATGGGGCTTGCGTCGATAGATGTCGACTTTTTTTCTGGGCTTTGTAATTTGGGTGTTTTTTTTTCTTTTCTTACCCCCGTTATGGAATCCCGGATTATTTTTATTGTTGTTCATCTCCGCCATTTCGATCACTTTATCTTGAAAATATTTTAACTAAAATCTTCTCTATGAATCAAACGGGCTTTATTAAAGGCCGTTCTCCCCTTCCCCCACCACCACTCTGCAATCCCCTCTCCCTCAGATCCCATCGTCAGCTCCTGGGCCCTCAGAGGCTCCATCTTCCTCTCACCCCAACCCTTCCCTCTCCACTGACACTACCAGCCTCCCTCCCTCCTCTGATCCTGTCTCTCATCCGTGCCGGGTCTTTACCATTCCCTCCGACCTTCATCTCTCTGAGGCAGAGCGCTCTGTCCTCAGTAAGGGCCTCAGCTTTATCCCTCTTCGCCCCCACCTCAGCGAGTTCCGCGTACGCCATGACGCTGAACTCATCTTCCGCCGGCTACGTCTCCGAGCTTATTTCTTTGGCAAGGACTCTCCTACCCCCACCGATGACCCCTTCTCCCGTCTTCAACCCTCCTCCTCTTCATGGACACCCCGCTCTGGTCTACTGCCTGTTCTGGATTTCTTTAATGCTAATTGCCGACGGGATATCAACCGTTTCGACTTCACCTCATCCTGTTTCAATTCCAACCTAACTCCTTCCGAACGCTCTTCTCTCCGCTCCCTCCGCACCAATCCCAACCTCACTGTAAAACCCGCTGTTGTCGGGCGTACTGACCTCTACCTGGCCGAGGTACAGCGACAACTCTCTGATATCGCCTCTTATTCACCCCTTGATCATGACCCCACTAAGGAGCACCAGGCCACTGTCTCCTATACCATCACCAACCTTATCAGCTCTGGGGATCTCCCATTCACTGCCACCAACCTCATAGTTCCCACACCCCGCTCTTCCCGTTTCTACCTCTTACCCAAGATCCACAAATCTGCCTGACCAGGTAGAACTATTGTCTCAGCTTGCTCCTGCCCCACCGAACTCATTTCTGCATACCTTGACACTGTCTTATCCCCCCTTGTTCAATCTCTTCCCACTTAGGTTCGTGACACTTCTCACGCTTTGAATTTTTTCAATGATTTTAAGATCCCTGGACCCCACCGCCTTATTTTCACCATGGACGTCCAGTCCCTATACACCTCCATTCTCCGCCCAGACGGTCTCAAAGCTCTTCGCTTCTTTTTGGATTCCAGACCTAACCAATTCCCCTCGACCACCACTCTCCTCCGTCTAGCGGATTTAGTTCTTACTCTCAGTAATTTCTCCTTTGGCTCCTCCAGCTTCCTCCAAACCAAGGGTGTATCCATGGGCAGCCGCATGGTTCCCAGTTATGCCTGCCTTTTTGTTGGCTTTGTGCAACAGTCCATGTTCCAAGTCTATACGGGTATCCGTCCCCCTCTTTTCCTTCGCTACATCGACGACTGCATTGGCGCTGCCTCCTGCACGCGTGCTGAGCTCGTTGACTTCATTAACTTTGCCTCCAACTTTCACCCTCCCCTCAAATTTACCTGGTCCATTTCCGACACCTCCCTCCCCTTCCTTGATCTTTCTGTCTCCATCTCTCACAGCTACCTGGACTATTCCTCTTCTCACCCTGTCTCTTGCAAAAATGCTATCCCCTTCTCACAATTCCTCCATCTCCGCCACATCTGCTCTCAGGATGAGGCTTTTCATTCCAGTACGAAAGAGATGTCTTCCTTTTTTAAACAAAGGGGCTTCCCTTCTTCCACCATCAACTCTGCTCTCAAACGCATCTCCCCCATTTCCCACACATCTGCCCTCACCCCATCCGCCCGCCACCCCACCCGGGATAGGGTTCCCCTTGTCCTCACCTACCAGCCCACCATCCTACAGGTCCAATGTATAATTCTCCATAACTTCCGCCACCTCCAACGGGATCACACTACCAAGAACATCTCCCCCCCCTTTCTGCTTTCCTCAGGGATCTCTCCCTACGCGGCTTCCTGGTCCACTCGTCCCCCCATCCCTTCCCACCAATCTCCCTCCTGGCACTTATCCTTGTAAGCGGAACGAGTGCTACACCTGCCCTTACACTTCCTCCCTCACCACCATTCAGGGCCCCAGACAGTACTTCCAGGTGAGGCGACACTTCAGTGAGTCGGCTGGCGTGGTATACTGCGTCCGGTACTCCCGGTGTGGCCTTTTCTATATTGGTGAGACCCGACGCAGACTGGGGGACCGTTTCGCTGAACACCCACGCTCTGTCCGCCAGAGAAAGCAGGATCTTCCAGTGGCCACACATTTTAATTCCACGTCCCATTCCCATTCTGATATGTCTATCCATGGCCTCCTTTACTGTCAAGATGAAGCCACACTCAGGTTGGAGGAACAACACCTTATATACCGGCTGGGTAGCCTCCAACCTGATGGCATGAACATTGACCTATCTAACTTTCGTTAATGCCCCTTCTCCCCTTCTTACCCCATCCCTGACAATTTAGTTGGTTTTCTTTTCTCTCTCTCTACCCATCACTCTGCCTGTTCTCCATCTCTCTCTGGTGCTCCCCCCTCCCCTTTCTTTCTCCCGAGGCCTCACTTCCCATGATCCTTTCCTTTCTCCAGCTCTGTATCACTTTCGCCAATCACCTTTCCAGCTCTTAGTTTCATCCCACCCCCTCTGGTCTTCTCCTATCCTTTCGCATTTCCCCCTCCCCCCACTACTTTCAAATCTCCTAGTATCTCTCCTTTCAGTTATTCCTGACGAAGGGTCTCGGCCTGAAACGTCGACATTGCATCTCCTATAGATGCTGCCTGGCCTGCTGTGTTCCACCAGTATTTTGTGTGTGTTTGAATTTCCAGCATCTGCCGATTTCCTCGTGTAATACCTTCAGTCCTGTGTTCAGCCTTTTAGATTCTGTGCGTCTTTTCCATTGCAACTCATCCTGTCGACTGCCAGGTTGCCCTATCAGCAGCCTCTCATTGCCAGCAGTCTCACAACATACTGTCTCTGTCTACAAACCAACTACCTCATCCTCGGCGGTAGCACATCGGTTCCCAAACCCCTCACCTAACTCACAAAATTTCTTTTCAGGATCTTCTGACATTTTCTACCTGTCATTGGTGCCAATATTTACCAACAAGTCTGGTTGCTCGCCCTCCCCCTTTAGAATGCCAGGGACCTGATCGGAGTCATCCCCGTCCCTGGCACCTAGACACATCTCACCATCCGGGTGACTCTATCGCCACCACAGAACCGCTGGTCGTTGGTTGACAACAGGAGGAACTCTAACCCTGTTACGGCGGAGGAAGGATCGGGTGAGAGTTAATGTTCAGAAAACGGAGGGGTTGCTTCATGGATCAGAGGGAATGAAAGGTTGGAGAGGCTTCAGTTGTTTCCTCTGTAGCGAAGGGGGCTGAGGGGAGACCAGAGGCAGACTGAGGCTGAGTAGAGATCTGAGAGAAGAGAACCGACATCATTTGCTCACCAGGTGAATATCTCAATTCCCAGAGGACGTGATTTCCAGGTGAGTGTGGGACAGTTCAAAGACGATGTGCGGCAGAAGTTTCCTTTTCACACAGAGCGCGCTGCGTGCCTGGAATGTGCCGCCGCGGCTACTGGCGGGGATCGATACCACAAGGGTTTTTAAGAGGCTTTTTCACCGACACGTGCAGGGAACGGAGGGATCTGGACATTGTCCAGGAAAAAGGGATTAATATTAGGTTTCCTTGGATTAATTATTTCGGCAGAACATCGCGGAGTTAGGGGACAATTCCTCTGCCGTATCACTCGGTTGTCGGTGAATTTTTACTGCGCCCTCTCTGGCTTTCTCACAGGCGTCCTGTTGCTCGGAGACCGGAACCGCACACAACACTCCCAGTGCGGTCAGGTGATGGCTCGTACTGCTGTCACGTGACGTCCCGACTCCTGTACCGCGTCACCGCCTTGTCTATCAATGTTTACCTGTGGCCCGGTACTCCATGTGGTCGTGTCATTCACCTTGTTTCCCCGACTCCACATTGACTTCGTTCTCTATTCCTCTTCCCATCCTTTGCTCCATTCTGTATCGCTCGTTCCCCGCGTTTCTTCCTCACTCTCTCTTTCACACACACACACACACACACACACACACACACAGACACACACACACAGAGTCTCACACACACACTCACACAGACACACACACATACACGTTATCTCCATCATCCTATTGTCCTTCATCTCGCATCCAAAAAATAGCCACTTCCTTCACTTTGCCTCAAACTCTCTCCGCACCCCTGCCCCATTAGCACCTCTTTCCACTATCTCCACTTTCTGTCCCTATTCCCTCACCCTCTCTTTCTCTCCATCTCTTCTCCCACTGTCTCTTTCCCAGTCTGTCTCCCACTTCCACCTACTCTCCTCTCCCTTCACCTATATTCGCCACTTCCTCCTCAACGCTTCCACTCTCTCTGCGCCTCTTTCCCAGTTCCCCTTAATCCCTTTTTACCCTCTCTTACCCGTCAATGCTTATCTCGGATCCCTAATCTATCAGTCTCTGTCCCCCTTTATCTTTCTTTTCTCACTTCTCACTCCTTGTTCCGCTCACCCTCTTCCAAACTCCTTCCCAGATTCTCCACTCTGCTCCACTGTCCTCTCTCTCCTTTTCTCCCCGTCTCTCTCTCTCTCTCTCTCTCTCTCTCTCTCTCTCTCTCTCTCTCTCTCTCTCTCTCTCTCTCTCTCTCTCTCTCTCTCTCTCTCTCTCTCTCTCTCTCTCTCTCTCTCTCTCTCTCTCTCTCTCTCTCTCTCTCTCTCTCTCTCTCCACAGATACTTTTCCTCAGTTTTTCAATTTTTCTATCTCCTCTCTTTTCCCCATCCGTACTCTTTTGGACCCTCACACTCTTACACTCTTTCCTCCAAACATTCTTCCCTACACAGTCACTAACCTTCATCTTTCCCTTATTGTCTCTTACTCCGTTTATGCCTAACCTTTCGCTTGCCTCTCGTTTTCTCCCCAATTCCCCCTTTCCTGCTTGCTGTCTCCGCCACCCACCCGTCCAGACCAGCACCCCTCCCCCATCCCGCACTGTGATGACGGTTTTACACACTCAGTGGATTACAGATGTTGTATAACTTCTCGCCGGTTGCAAAGATTCAATGTTTTCTCAGAAGATAAAGGCTTGTGGTTTCCGGGAGAGGCCTCTTTATTTCCGTTTAGTGTGCTACAGAATAGGTGGCGGAGGAGTGTGGAGAAGAGGGGGGAGAGAGAGGGTAAGTGAGGAGGTAAGAGAGGGGGATGGAGAGGGGAAAGGAGGGGTAGAGAGGGGAATAGAGAGAGGGAGAGAGAGAGCGAGAGAGAGAGAAAGAGTGACAGGCAGAGAGAATGAGATAGAGGGGGAGAGAGAGAGTAAGAGAGAGTGACAGGCAGAGAGAGGAGGGGAGAGAAGAGGGGAGGAGAGGTGAGCGTAAATTGGGACATTTGCTTTCAATGAATCAAGGTACAGTGATAACTTTTGATTCGTATCCCGTCAATAAAGATCAATTCATCACCTCGGGACTGGGAGTGCGGAGTCGCGAAATGTAGGGGGACAGTTAATTAACTTAACGAATCATACAGACCAATTAATCACAACACTGCATTAGGGAGATTGTGAAGTTAGTGGTCCATCTCTCAGGAAGTCAGAATGTTCGACGTGTGTGGGGTCTTTGATAACGTGGACTGTTTTATTGAGGCAGAGAGATGTGTAAACAGTATCCACAGTTTCCATGATGTACTGAACTTGTTCACAGCTCTCTGCAGTGTTTCCGGTGGTGGCCAGTGCTGTTGCCGTGACAACACGACTAGTTTCCGCACAGGATGTGTTCTGTAAAAATAGATGATGGTCGTCCAGGAGGCCCCGATTTTCTTCAGCCTCTGGAAGAAGCAGAGAGGCCGCTGAGCTTTCTTGGCGATAGTGTCCTTGTGGCTGGACAAGGACAGGCTGTTAGTGGTGTTCACTCTCAGGAGATTGGAGTTCTCAACCCCCTTATCCTCTGCCGTTGATGTAAACAGGAATGTCTGCATCGCCCCGGCCGACTTCCTGTTGTCAGTAACCAGCTCTATTGTGTGGGGAAATGGAGGGGGTGGAGAGTGTCGATACCAGGTCACAAAGCTCTCCAGCTCCGGCCCGACACGCGGGTGGAGAAGGTTTACAGGAGTAAATTCCAACCGTACGCAAACAGCACTGGCTCTGTGAACACGGGCGGAACTGTCCAGACGGACTGAAGGGTCTATTTACGCGCTTTGCCCGAATCTCGTCCTTCTCTCTCACTTTTCTCACTCTCACCTTCGTCTCTCCAGTCACTGTCCGGTTCTACTCTCTCATCCCAAACTCTACTATCCCTCCCCCTCACTCTCCTCCATTACACCCCACTCCCTCCGCCTTACACCACTCTCACACTCACCTCTCACCCTCTGATTAGTCCCTACCTTCCTGAATCCTGCATCACTCATATGAAACATATTCCACCCGCGCCCTCCCCATCCAGCCGAAAGGCTTTATCTGCTGTCGCTTCCGCAGGACACGGATTTACTCAACTTCCGGTGACTCTGATTCACTGTCAAACCCTCAGCGGAGAGGGAGGGAGAGGGCGAGGCGAAGTTGAGAAGAGAGAGAAACACAGTTGAGGGAGTTGGGAAGGGGGCGATAGAGGAGGGAGACTAAGGGATGACGAGATGTGGGGAGAAGTAAGTGTGTAGAAGGAGGAGAGATAGAACGGGTAAAGAGCTCGGGGGAAGTTGAGAAGCAGGAGATACTGGGAAGATGGAGAAACAGGACTAAATGGAACCAGACAGGAGAGGAATTTCACTCTCACCCTCTCCATCTCCCTCTCTCTCCATCTCCCTCGCCCTCTCCCCCCCTCTCTCTCTCTCTCTCTCTCTCTCTCTCTCTCTCTCTCTCTCTCTCTCTCTCTCTCCTCTCTCTCTCTCTCTCTCTCTCTCTCTCTCTCTCTCTCCTCTCTCCCTCTCTCTCCCTCTCCCTCTCCCTCTCCCTCTCCCTCTCTGTACTATAAAGGCACGGATGGTGGGAAGGATATGCAGTCCGGGGAGCAAGGCGGAGCTGGGGACACTGAACGAAGCCAATGCCGATACAATCAATTGCTGAGTCGGTCAGTTTCACTCCTCCCTCTCCATCTCCGTCTCACTCTTTCCCCTCTCTCCGTGGCCGAAGGACAGATGCGACAGTGGTGAGGAGAGAAAGAGAGTGAGGGAGAGAGATGTTCACAGACAAAGGGTAGAATATAGGGGGAGAATGGGTGAGTGCGGGTTAGTAGGTTGAAGAGGGTGAGAGTGGGTTGAGCGAGTGGGTGCAGTGAGAGGGTGAAGAGAGGCACCGAGGGAAGGAGGAAGGATGGTGGAGGATAAGAACGTGAGCAGCGATAGAGGGAGGGGAGGCAGAGAGGGAGAACAATTTTACGTGAAATTTGGGCAAATGAGAGAAGGAGAGCAGGAGAGCGGGAACAGGGGTGGGATAGAGAGGGAGGGAAGGTGGTAGGGAGAAAGGAAGGAGTTGAGTAGCGTGGAGGCGGGAGAGATGGAGAGGGCTGGAGCGGAGGAGAGTGTGGGAGTGATTGCGAGAGTAATACAGGGGAGAGGTTTGTGTGTGTGTGAGAGAGAGAGTGATGAAGGGGAGACAGAGAGACTGCAATGAACAGTCGGGGTGAGAGAGGGACAGAGGGAGTGAGAGCGCGTGGGAGAGATGGGTAAGAATGGAGGAAGGGAGAGTGGTGCAGGAAATGGGAAAAGAAAGGGGCAGAGAGGAGGAGGTGTAACGGAGAACAACACACAAAATGCTGGAGGAACTCAGCAGGTCAGGCAACCTCTATGGAAAATAATAAAGAGTGGACGTGTCAGACCGAGATCAGCAAGATGAGAGGATTCGATCAGTGTGGAGTGGGAACTTTCCGAGGATGCTGCGGGATTGTTTGTTAGATTACAGTAAGTGAGAAGTACAATATATAATGAAAAATACAATCCTAATTCTAAAACAAAGAGTGAAGGAATTGATGAAGGAACAAGTGATATGAACAATCTACTAAACAAGTCTAAAACAGAGCACAGAATCATTGATCTGAGAGAAGGGTTGTAGAGGGGGTGAGGGTGAGAGGGGGAGAGTGGGGAGACTGGAGAGAGGGTTGGAGAAAGGGGAAAAGGAAGGGGGAGAGGGAGGGAAGAGAGGGGTGAGAGTGAAAGAAAGAATGTGGGGAGAGAGGGTTCAGGAGTAGGAGAGTGGGGTATACTGGGGAGGAAAGAGTGAAGCAGATAGTTGGGAGAGAGTGGGGGAGTGTGGAAGAGGGGAGGAGAGTGTGTGAGAGAGGAGAGAGTTGAGAAAGTTGAGAGAGGGGAGGGAGAGAGAGAAGAGAATGGTAAGCAGTGAAAGCGAAGTTTGTAGGCAAGAGAGTGGCGAAGGGAGGGACAGAAATGGATGGGTATGGAGTGGGAGGTGCCTCACCTCATCTTGCCTTGATGACGGTTGCTGCTTTTCCTTTTGCTAAGGCAGACGTTGATAGACTTTAGATCAGTCAGGGCATGAAAGGATACGCGGCGAAGGCAGGAAAATGGGGCTGGGAGGAAAAATGGATTTACCATGATGAAGTGGCAGAGCAGTTTTGATGGGCCAAATGGCCTAATTCTGCTTCTGTCTCTCATGGTCTTATGGTCCAAGAGCAGCCTCTCATTCATTGAGAGCAAGAGCAATGAACTGGTTCTGGACTTTGGAGGAGGAAACAGGAACCCATGAGGCAATCCTCATCGGGGCTCAAAGGTGGAGACGTTCAGCAACTTTAAGTTCCACAGTGTTAACGTTTCAGAGGATCTGTCCCGAGCCCGGGATACAAGTGCAATTGCAAGAAAGCAGGAACCGTCTGTCCTTGCTTAGAAACTTGCGTGGATTCAGAATGACATCTAAAACCCTGACAAACTTCGACAGATGTGTGGTGGGGAGCATGTTCAGTGGTTGCATCATGGCCTGGTATGGAAACACCAAAGCCCTTGAAAGGAAAATCCGACTAGAAATAGTGGATATGGCCCAGTACATCACGGGTAAAACTCTCCTCACAACTGAGCACATCTCTGCGGAGTGCTAACGCAGGAAATCAGCATCCATCATCAAGGACCCCCACCACACAGGCCATGCTCTCTTCTCAATGCTGCCATCAGGAAGACGGTGCGTGAGCCTCAGGAGTCTCAACCCCAGGTTCAGGAACAGTTATTACACTCAACCAATAGGTCCTGAACAAGAGGGGATAATTTTACTCAAATTAACTTGCCCCATAACTAAACTATTCCCACAATCAATGGACACAATCAACAACTCTTCATCTCATGTTTGTTTATTTCCTGGTTATTTTTTTTTTCTTTTGTATTTGAATGTTGTTGTCTTTTGCATGTTGTTGTTTTGTTTGTCCTGTTGGGGGCGATCTTTCATTCATCTTATAATGGTTCTGGAGTTTACTGAATTCACAATATACTCAAATCTCAGGATTTTCATGGTGACATGCCTTTACTTTGATAATATATTTACTTTGCACATTTTAAATTGTACATTTCAATTTGTAAATAACTCTCTGAAACACAAGAGCGGGTTGTGAGCTCAGTCTGCTGGGTAAATTATTTTGTTCTGATCTGAATGGTCGGCCCAACACTGTGAACTGTCTTTTGAGGCACACCAATTACTGGAAATATTCCTGAATTGAACTGGAAAGCCTCAAATACTCTGTCTCTCTGCTCAAGCGTGCAAAGACACACACACACACACACACACACACACACACACACACACACACACACACACACACACACACACACACACACACACACACGTTTCAAAACGTTGGCCATCATACCAGTGCCCAAAAATACCAGGGTGACCTGCCTCAACGACTATCGCCCAGTGACGCTGACTACTGTGATGAAGTGCTTTGAGGGGTTGGTCATGATCAATCAACTCTTGTCTGTGTGCAGGGTCCCACTGCAATTTGCCAATCGCTACAATCTGTCAACAATTCTCACTGGCTCACACTCGGCCTTAGATCACCAGGATAAAAGCAATACACAAGTCAGGCTGCTGATTACAGCTCAGCGTTCAACACAATCAAGACCCTCAATTGTAATCAACAAGCTCCAAAACCTGGGCCTCTGTACCTCCTTCTGCAACTGGATCCTCACCAGGAGACCCCAGTCTGTGTGGATCAAAAATAACATCTCCTCCTTGCTGACAATCAACACTGGCACACCTCAATGATGCGTGCTCAGCCCACTGCTCTACTCTCTCTACACCCACGTCTGTGTGTCTAGGCTCATCTATAAACTTGCCGATGACACAACTATTGTTGGAGGAATTTCAGACGGTGACGAGGAGGTGTACAGGAGTGAGATAGATCAGCAAGTTGAGTGGTGTCGCAGCAACAACCTTGCAATCAGCATCATGAAAACAAAGGAATTGATTGTGGATTCAGGAAGGGGAAGTCGAGGTAACACACACCAGTTCTCATCGTGGGATCAGAAGTGAAAAGTGTGAGCAGTTTCCATTTCCTGCCTGTCAACATCTCTGAGGAACTATCCTGGGCCCAACATATTGATGCAGTTACAATGAAGGCACAACATCGGCTATATTTCATTCGGAGATTGAGGGGAATCGGTCTGTCACTAAAGACACTTGCAAATTTCTACAGATGTACTGTGGAGAGCATTCTAACTGGTTGCATCACTGCCTGGTGTGGAGAGGCCACTGCACAGGATCGGAAAATGCTGCAGAAAGTTGTAAACTCAGCCAGCTCCTTCATGGGCACTGAACTCCACAGCATCCAGGACACATTCAAAAGATGATGCCACAAAAAGGAGGCATCCATCATTAAGGACTCCGATCTCCGTCTCTTTTTGGCACTATTTATTTAATTTTATTTTATACTCACCGATTGTAATTTATACTTTTTATTACTATGCATTGCAATGTACTACTGTCACAAAACAACAAATTTCACCACATATGCCGGTGATATTAAACCTGATTCTGATACACAAACACACACAGCTGGGCTCAGACAGACAACACTCCCACATTCCTCCATTTCTGACACCCTGCTTGCTCCGTGGCCCCCGGTATGAAGCTCAAACTGTTGCAACACCTGCCCTTTAAATTCATGGCTGAGGCTGTGTTGTGTCTGTTCACTGTTTGAGTTCGATATTAAATAAAGAGCATTGAATGGGAAGGAAGGTTTGAATACAAGAATAAAGATCTCCTCTGAAGGTATATGGGGTCCTGGTGAGAGCGTACATGGAACACTGTGCACAGGTCTGGTCTCCCTCCCGGAGTCAGCCTATGGGATGAAGGGAATGAGGAGAAGGGTTCAGAGATTGATTTTGGGGTTGCGGTAGTGTCCTCAGAGAGATTACACTGACTGGGCCTGTCTCAAAAGTGGAGAAATAACAAGTGGTCTGACTGTGACAGACACAGTCTCACAGAGCATTGACAGGGTGGGGGCAGGAATGACGTTTTTCCTCACAGGGTGTTGAATCAGGGGTCACAGACTCAGAATCCGATGTCAGCTGACAGGACTTAGATGAGGAGTACGGCGAATCTTTGGATTTTTTCTGCAAGTTTTCTAAATTCCGAAGGAATATTGAAAGGATGAGCGAAGATGGGAACTTTGCAGGAAGGTGTCACTGAGGTCAAAGATCAGCCATGATCGGAGGGAAAGGCAGAACAAACGCAAGGGGCCGAATGGCCACACCTATCCCTGTTTCCTATTTTCTAAAGCACGAACTCACCTTTGCGCCTGGTTCTCCCCTGGTCTTCAGACTGTCCGATTGCACAGGGGAGCGGAGAGAGCACCGAAGAGCCGTCGGCGTCAGCTGCGGGTCAGATCCGGGCTCCCAGCATCAGGAGACGGGTCTGGGAGGTAACACCCGACAACAGGCCCCGATCCACGGCGGGGAAAGACCGGGCACCCTCCGTGCAGGTGAAACATCTCACAGAATCTCAGCCAGTTTCTTCACCTCTGCCATGGGAAGGATTCACCCGGCCGGTGATGCAACCTTTACCCGAAGTTTAGCTCCTAATCTCCGGCCTCTTCCTGGGTCCACTCGCTCCCCGTTCCAAACCTCGGGCCGCTCCGAACATTAAGCATCCCGCCCACTGACACACCTCAGCCAATAGGAGCAACACTCTCCCAGCGGTGCCGCTGATTGGCTGTGAGTGTCAGAGGACAGGCTGCGGCCGAATGCTGGAGGAATTTCCCCGAAACTTAAAGTTCAAATTATATTTTATTATCAGATACAGACAACTCACCACTTACAACCAGGAAAGGCATTTTGCTGCGGACAGAGAAAATCTGCAGAATAGTAACTATACCTGGATCTGTGGAAGATCAGCCTGAGTGCAGAAGAGAACAAATTGTGCAAATGCAAATATAAATAAATAGCAATAAATAACATGAACATGAAATAACCGCAGCGGCTGCTGATGGATCTCCGAAGCTCTCACCGTTCCCCTGTGCAATCCACCGGCTGAAGGCCAAGAGAGAACAAGGCGCAAAAGAAAACTGGTGATTTAGAAAATAAGAAACAGGAGGAGGCGTGGCTATTCGGCCCCTTGCGTCTGTTCTGCCCCTCACTCAGAACATAAAACCATAAGACACAGGAGCAGAATTAAGCCGCCTGGCCCATCGAGTCTGCTCCGCCATTCGATCATGGATGATTCTTTTTCCCTCCTCACCCCCAGTTCCCGGCTTCTCCCCGTAGCCTTTGCTGTCATGTCCAATCAAGAACCTATCATCTCCGCCTTAATGACGCCCAACGACCCGGCCTCCACAGCTGCATGTGGAAACAAATTCTACAAATTCACCACGCTTTGTCTAAAGACATTTCTCCGATTCTCAGTTTTGAAAGGGCGCCCCTCTATCCTGAGGCTGTGCCCTCAGGTCCGAGACTCTCGCACCATGGGTAACATCCTCTCCACATCTACTCTGTCTATCTTTTAATATTCAAAAGGTATCAGTCAGATTCCCCTCACCCATTTGAATTCAATCGAGTACAGACCCACAGCCATCAAACGTATAATAACCCTTTCATTCCTGGAATCATCCTTGTGAAATTTATCTGTACCCTCTCCATGTCTGACCTTTCACCTCAACACCACTTTCCTGCAATGTCCCCATCAGCACTGAGCCCCAAAATATATCTATTGAATTTAGAAACCCTGTGGAGGAGATTCCAAAGATTCACTGCACTGGTGAGGAAATTTCTCCTCATCTCAGTCCTGCTGCCCCGACCCTGTCAATATCCTGTGAGATTGAGCCTGTTCCTTCTACCTGATTTCAGCAGCGAGAAAAGAGCCTGGCCTGGGTGGTGAGCATCTCTGATGATGGATGCTGCTCCACTCCGACAGCGTTTCATGTCGATGTGTTCAGTGGTTGGGAGGATCCACCCGGGATGTACCGGGCCGAATCCAATACCTTGTGTCGGTTCATCAGGAGGGCGATGAACTACTTTGTTCATCGCGATCCATGTGAACCTTTCAGACCAGCGGCTTTGATCACAAGAACGCCAGACAGTGGTCAGCACGGAATGTCCTGCAGTTACCGCAGGAGAAGGACTGGATGGACACAGTGGAGTGGTTCCCTGAGCAGACAGTCTAGACCATCTGGCACAATGCCTCATCACCAGATCTCAAAAACAGGCAGCAAGACCTCACCTATCTGGCGGCGAGAGGGCCCCTCCCAGTCTGATCCTTGCTGCATGCCCGGAGATCACTCCCACAGCGCGCTGCCCCGAGATTACTGCAGTGGAGACGAGAGGGACCCTCCCAGTCTAATCCTTGCTGCATGCCCGGAGATCACTCCCACAGCGCGCTGCCCCGAGATTACTGCAGTGGAGACGAGACGGTCACTCGCCTCTTTGCAGACTGTGGGCTGGCGAAGATCTGTGGAGAAAGATGCAAGGGCCGGTGCCACAGCATCTGCGTGACAGAAGGCTCACTGATCCTCGGGCTGTTCCCAGGACGCGCAGGAAAACGGACAGCGAATGCTGCTGGAAGATCATCAACTCGGGGAAAGACGCTCGAAACTTGTTGGCCTGCCATCACATCGAGATGTCCGGAAAGCAGCGGTTCCCAACCTGGATTGGTCTTTGGCATAGAAAAAGTTTGGGAACCCCTGTCGTACAGGAATGCTGCCCGGGGAGGGGGGGGGTGACATGGCTTCTCCTTTCAGCGCAGGACTTCAATCGTCTTCCAGGGGAAGGTCCTTCCGACCGCACGGATGAGGCCTTTGGAGATTCAGCTGACGTTTCTGTCGCACTGGGTTTTTAAGAGATTGGTTAGTAGCCATACGGCCAACCCTCCTCCGCTCGTAGCCGGGCATAGACAGTCCATGGCCGCGTTTTCTTATCTGTTGCCTGTTTAATGTGTTTTTGATCCCACACTAAACATAGAAATGGCCAGAATTTCCACTGAACACAACCAGCAAAACCCTGTTCATTCCCCGAGTCCGCAGCGCGAATAGTGGACAGTCGCGGTACTGCAGGGGATCAGCAGCACCCCGAAAGTGAAAGCATTCTGAATCAGGAAGTACTGGGAGTTAACATGGCTTCGAAAAGAAAGGCCGAGAGTTGGACCGAGGAGGTAATTTGTCCCATCTGCCTGGATTTCTTCATCGATCCGGTTATACTGGAGTGCGGACACAACTTCTGTCGTTCTTGTATCACACGGTGTTGGGAAAGGGAGGAGAGAAACTCCTGCCCGGAATGCAGAGAGGAGTTTGCTGACCGCACCCTCAGGGTAAATCGGGCCTTAGCAAATCTGGCTGAAAAAGCTCGAAATATAAATCTGAATCCGAAAGGGAAGGAAAGTAAACTTCACTGTGAGGAACATGAGGAAGAACTGAAGCTGTTTTGCGAAACGGACAAGACACTGATCTGTGTGATCTGTAGAGACGCGCAGGAACACAGAGAGCACCGCTTCAGGCCGATTAAAGAAGCTGTTAAAATCTACAAGGTAAAAGTAATCCGAATTTGATACTATCCCCATCGTCTATTGTCCATGACACGAGCCTCCATAAACAACACATCATCCCGCACCGTTCGCCGTCTCCAATGGGATTCTACCACGAAGCACATCTTTCCCTTCAAAAGCCCAGTCCCACCCTCCTCCACTACAACTCTCCGCTCTCTTGGGATCTCTCTACGTAATTCCGTTACCCCCTCGCTTCTCCCCACTGATTTCTCTCCTGACACCGATACCTGCAAACGGGGCAAGTGCGACACCTGACTCCTACCAACCCCTGCCTCACCACTATTCATGGCCCCAAACAGCCCCCAAATCCCCCCTTTTCCTCCATGGTCGATGGTCCTCTCGCTCAGATTCCTTCTTCTCCAGCCCTTTACCTCTTCCACCTGTCCCCTCTCAGCTTCTCACTTCATCACCCTCCCCCACGTTCCCGCTCACGTTGTCTCACCCGTTCACCTGTCAGCTGGTTCTCATCCCCAACCTTTTTATTCTGGCTTCTGTCCCATTCCTTCCCAGTCCTCATTAAGGGTCTCATCCCGAAACACCGACTGTCTATTTCCCCTGAATAGATGCTGCCTGACTCACAGAGTTCCTCCAGCGTTTTGTGTGATAATCGGGCTTGATCAACTGTTTCTTTTGATGCATCTTTGTTTCTATTTCCTTCACTCTCTGACTTCCAGGATCAGCTAACATCTTCCTTAGACTCTCTCACAAAAAAGAAATCAGACTTCCAGGAAAAGGAGCAGCAACAGAAAAAGAAGATTTCCGGAGTTCGGGTGAGGCTTCCTGAGTGGAATTATTGATATTACTGTCGAGTTTTGCTCCCTTTAATGTGGAATAGCCGATTATCGCAGCTCCAGTGACCTGGGTTCGATCCTAACCTCTGGTGCTGTCTGTGTGGAGTTTGCATGCTCTCACTGTGGCCATGACAGTTTCAGACACATTCCAAGGACATGCTGGATGAACAGTTAATTACAATTAGCCCTGTGAAGGTGGGGAAGGGTGTATGTGAATCAGGTGGGTGTTAATGGGTCAATGAGGGGGAATAGTTTTCAGGAAAACATGAGGGAATGGGGTTGACGGGAATGTCTCAGAGGTAGTATGGACCCCAATGGACCAAATGGTCACCTTCATATCATAAGGGAATACAACACAGCAATGCAGTAAACTAATCTTCACCTTTTATTCGACAGGAACAGTCACACAGCGTTCAGTCCCACATCACATCTCAGTTTGCTGAACTGCGCCAGATTATCTCTGAGAAAGAGCAGAGCTTACTCAGGGATCTCAGGACGGAAGAGGCGAGGATTCTAAATGCAATGGAGAAAAATCTTCGGGAGATTCAAGAGAATATAAGGTTTATTCAGGAGGAAATCACTAAGTTAAAGGAACAGATGGATCAGAAAGTCGGTGTGATATTTCTCAAGGTCAGGGAATATATTTCAATTTGTTTCTGTCAAATTGAACTAAATGAACAGTGGTATATTTGAAATAAACACAGCACGGCGGCCAATTCTAACAAATAAATTGTCGCTGCTGGTGACCTCACACAGAGTATTCTCCTTGCATGACGAACCTCCAATCACTCCACTAATGACATTCTAAATATCGGAGATAGATATTCGATCATTTATCAGCAACATGCAATATTTAAGTGATGAAATGTTCTGCATAATTTATCGTAAGTTATTCTGCAACGTATCAGTCAAAGATACAGCATCTGCCAGTCCCTGGCTGAAAATAGCCCAGAACAAAGTATGAATACCTAACTTATTGGCTTTGCTTTTACCACATCCCCACTCACGTGACCGGTTATTGTAATAAACGCATAACACAGAATACAATGCAGACAGGAAACAGACGTGTTGCTCCTGCACACAGCATTTACAAATGGCAGTAAACAGTTTCTCTCCAGACAATTGATGAATCTATTCAGGGTTGTTGTCCCAAAACTGGACTTCCACAACTTCTGTACATCCCAGGACAGAATGCAATCTTCTCTGAAATGATTTACTCTGACCATAACGCAGAGCTGCTGATTGTGTACTTAATTACCACATTAAATATCCTCTAAAACTCCCATTAACACCCAGTTCCAGTCACAGGCTGTGAGTGTGTCTGGTGCGGCCGGTGTGAGGGTCTCTCTGTCAAACAGTGAGAACAAAGAATGTGACCCACACATCAGACTTATCCTCCATATCTGGTTTCCATCACAGAAACTTTCACTGTCTCTACATTTTCAGATAAGTTTTACATGGGATTGTGTCCCATTCTCCGTCATGAGCAGGCCATTCTGTCCATCTCCTCCAATCAATTTCCCTTCTGCACAATCGTCCTGCCACCTACACACCACAACCAGCAACAGTGCCCCGAACTCCCTGGTCCCGCACATGTTTATCCAGTTTCCTCATTACAGTCAGTCTCTGCTGTTCCATTTCAACCACTCCTGTGGCACTGAGTTCCACATCCACACCATTAAATTTATTGTGGGATTTATTAAAAACCACCCGGCATTTTATCTTTGACTGAAGGTCTCCCCATGAATAGAAACATAGAAGCAAAGAAAACCTACAGCACAATACAGTCACTTTAGCCCACATTGCTGTGCCAAACATGTACTTATTTTAGAAATTACCTCGAGTTAGCCATAGCTCTCTATTTTTCTAAGCTCCTTGTACCTGTGTAGGAGTCTCTTGAAAGACCCTATCGCATCCTCCTCCACCTTCGCTGCAGGCAGCTCATTCTACCCATTCCTAAAAACTTACCGTTGACATCTCCTCCGTACTACTTCCAAGCACCTGTGTCTTCTCGTGTGAGCCATAATGAGGTACTTTGCCCACCTTCGCACAATCAACTCCATCACTGATCTTCAATTGTTCCATTTCATCATTCTGACGTTTTATCCAGATGATAATGCACAGCCTGTCCTGTCTTTCCTGTCAGTTTCATTCTCTCAGTAATGGACTAATTTTGAGAAATATTCCCTGTAATTTTCCCCGTGGTTCTGTATTGCTGGTGTGTGTTTGTGACTGTGGGAGTGGGAATTTTACACACCTTGTGATGATTTGGATGAAATTCAGGATGTGGACAGTAGATCCAAGTCTAATCAGATTTGTATTTTATTTGTTTCAGGAGGAATCTCGTCAGAACAGGAGGTAGGACAAGCTCTTTTCTGAAACCCTGTATGGATTTGTAAAATTGTTCAAAATTGCAGTTTATCACCAGCAGTTTAATATTTACAGGATCAGTTACGATGTCCAGGACTTGTCGGTGAAAGATGAGGCCCTATCGGTTGAAAAATTCGATCACCTCTATTTGTTGAACACAGTGTTGAGAGAAACACTTAATGCTATTAACCGAGGTAAAACTTACAAAGTTTCATTTACTCCTTGTTTATGAGACACAATTAAGATAACTTGAGGCAAAGATTGGCTGTAATAATACGCTGATAGGGAACTGAAGTTTATTCCAATCATCAGGGGAGCAGACAGGAGAATCAGTGGACGTGAACGGGACATCCGAATGGTATGTTGCCTCCCAGGTGCCAGGGTGGGACGACTCGGATCGTGTCCGCAGCATTTCCGAGAGGAAGAGAAAACAGCCAGATATCTTGGTTCATATTGCTTCCAATTACATTGGTTCCATTACTTTGTGCCCTGTGAGTCCAGTGTCTGACTGACGCAGGTCTTCCCCCTTCTGGATCGGCAACTCTCACTGTTGTTAGAGGGAGAAGAGGGGAGCAGTAGTGACAGGGGACTCAATCGTTCGGGGAACAGACAGGATAATCTATGGACGTGAATGGGACACCTGAATGGTATGTTGCCTCCCAGGTGCCAGGGTCAGGGACTTCTCAGATCGTATCTGTAGCATTTTAGAGAGGGAGGTAAAACAGCCAGATATCTTGTTGTATTTTGCGACCAATTACATAGGAAGTAAAAGCAAAGAGGTCCTGAAAATAGAATTTGGAGAGCTTGGTAGAAAGCTCAGAAGCAGCACCTCCGGGATTGTAATTTCTGGATTGCTGCCAGGTCCACGTGCTGGTGAGGGTAGAAACAGGGTAATTTGACAGATTAAAGATGGCTGAGAAGATGGTGCTGGGGACAGGGATTCAGGTTCCTGGATCAATGAGATCTCTTCCGGAGGAGGAATGACCTGTTCGAAAGGGATGGGTTGCATCTGCACCTGAGGGAGACAATATTCTCAGAGAGGTTTGATGGAGCTGTTGGGGAGGGTTTAAACTAATTTAGAGGGGGTTGGGAACTGGAGTGAAGGGTTAGGACTGATGGTAAAATGCAAAAGTTTGCATGCAGTCAAGACAGTCAGACATGACAGATATGAGGACAAAATTGCAGCCAGCAGGGTGTGTATCAGTGCTTTAGGGATGCAGAATTACAAAGGGTAGCAGATACAGTACAAAAAGTGTTATATATTAATGCATGGAGTGTGAGAAATAAGGTGGATGATTTTGTTGCTCGATTACCGATTGTCAGGTATGATGTTGTGGCCATCACGGAAACATGGCTGAAGGATGGTTGTAGTTGGGAGCTGAATGTTCAAGGTTACACAATGTATCGGAGGAAGGAAGGAAGGAAGGCTGATGGGGTGGTGTGGCTCTGCTGGTAAATCAGCAGCTAGATGTGACATAGGATTGGAAGATATTGAATCCTTGTGGGTTGAGGTCAGGAACTACAAAAGTAAAAATTACACTGACAGCAGTCATATACAGGCCTCCCAACAGTCAGTGGGATGAGGCCCACAGATTACAACTGGAAATAGAAAAGGCTGATGAAAAGGACAATGTTATGATAATCATGGGAGATTTCAACATGCAGGTCAATTGGGAAAATCAGGTTGGTAAAGGATCTCAAGAGAGTGAGTTTGTTGAATGCAATGTGATGGCTTTCTAGAGCAGTTTGTCGTTGAGCCTACTTGGGGAACAGCACTACTGGACTGGGTGTTATGTATTGAACCAGAGGTGAGTAGTTAAAAGAAACCTTAGGAAGCAGCGCTCACAACGTGACTGAGTTCAACTTGAAATCTAATAAGGAGACAGTGAAGTCTGACATTGTAGTATTTCAGAGGAGTGAAAGAAATTACAATGGTCTGAGAGAGGAGTTGGCGGTGGAAGGGAGGGAATGGAGAACAAGCTAGAAGGTGATAGGTGAGGCCAGGTGGATTGGAAAAGTAGGAGTCTGATAGGAGGGGAAAGTGGACCATAGAAAGAAAGGGAAGGAGGAGGGACACCAGGAGAGTTGCAATTTATAGTAATTTATGATGAATAATATGTACAACAGGCCGGTCAATATAACGTAGAAATACAGATGTGTCAGCATGAGTTAATCAGTCTGATGGCCTCGTTGAAGAAGCTGTCCCGGAGCCTGTTGCTCTTGGCTTTTATGCTGCGGTACCGTATCCCGGATGGTAGCTACTGGTACAGTTTGTGGTTGGGGTAACTCTGGTCTCCAACGAACCTTCAGGCCATTTGTACACACCTGTCTTTGTAAAAATAGTTAGCAAACAATATCAAATTGTTTTTCAAGTATTGTAAAAAAATAAAACAGAGACGAGAGTGGATATAGGACCGCTAGAAAATGAGGCCGGATATATAATAACACGGGATAACGAGATGGCAGATAAACCGAATATTTTGCACCAATCTTTACCGTGGAAGACACGAGCACTGTGCCTGGTGTTGAAGAGTGCGAGGGAAGAGAAGTGAGTGGAGTTGCTGTTACAAGGGAGAAGGTGCTCAAAAAGCTGAAAGACCTAAAGGTACATAAGTCACCTGGACCAGATGAACTGCACCCTAGTGTTCTGAAAGAGGTTGTGGTAGACATTTTGGAGGTATTTCAAATGATCTTTCAAAAATCATTGGACCCTGGCATGGTGCCAGAGGACTGGAAAATGGCAAATGTCACTTAGCTCTTTAAGTAAGGAGGAAGACAGCAGAAAGGAAATTATTGACCAGTTAGCCTCACCTCTGTGGTTGGGAAGAAATTGGAGTCAATTGTTAAGTGTGAGACTATGGAATCCTTGGTGACATTGGACAAGACAGGGCAAGTCAGCATGGCTTCGTTAAGGGAATATCCTGCCTGACAAACCTGTTGGGATTCTTTGAGGAGATTACAAGCAGGATCGATAAAGGGGATGCAGTGGATGTTGTATATTTGGAATCTCGGAAGGCCTTTGACAAGGTGCCACACATGAAGGTGGTAACCAGGTTAAGAGGCCATGGTATTACAGAAAAATTACAGGCATGGCTAGAACATTGGCTGATTGGTAGGAAACTGCGAATGAGAGTAAAGGGATCCTTTTTTGGTTGGCTGCCAGTGACTCGTGTTTCACAGGGGTCAGTGCTAGGACACCTTCATTTTATGCTGTATATCAAGATTTAGCTGATGGAATAGACCATAAGATATAGGAGCAGAAGTAGGCCATTCGGCCCATCGAGTCTGCTTCACCATTCAGTCATGGGCTGATCTAATTCTTCCGGTCATCCCCACTCCCCTGCTTTCACCCCATACCCTTTGATGCCCTGGCTAATCAAGAACCTATCTATCTCTGCCATAAATATGACTGGGCCTTCACAGCCACTTGTGGCAACAAATTCCACAGATTTTCCACACACTGACTAAAGTAGTTTCTCCGCATCTCAGTTCTAAAAGGAAGTCCATCAATCCTGAATTCATGCCCTCTTGTCCTAGAATAGATGGCTTTGTTTCCAAGTTTTGCAGATGATACAAAGATTGGTGGAGGAGCTGGTAGTGTTGAGGAAACAGTTAGGCTGGACAAGGACTTGAATGAGGAGAATGGGAAGGAAAGTGGCAAATGATATACAATGTTGGAAAATGCATGGCCATGCACTTTGTTTGTAGAAATAATGTGCAGATTTTTTTTTCAAATGGGGAGAAAACCCAAAAAGCTGAGATGAAAATGGACTTAGCAGTCATTCTGCAGAACATCCTAAATGTTCATTTGCAGGTAGAGTCACTGGTGAGGAAGGCAAATCCAGTGTTAGCATTCAGTTCAAGTGGTTTAGATAGCATTCAAATCAAGAGCAGGGATGTGATGCTGAGGCTTTATAAGACACTGGTGAAGCCTCACCTTGAGTATTGTGAACAATTTTGGGCTCCTTATCTAAGAAAAGATGTTCTGGCATTGCAGAAGGTTCATTTCATAAGGATGATTCCAGGAATGAAAGGGTTATCATACGAGGAACGTTTGATAGTTCTGTGTCTGTACTCGCTGGAATTTAGAAAGATGAGGGGGAATCTCATTGAAACCTTTCGAATGTTGAAAGTCCTAGACAGAGTAGATGTGGAAAGGATGTTTCCCATGGCGGTGGAGTTTAGGACAAGAGGGCACAGCCTCAAGATGGAGTGGCATCTATTTAAAACAAATATGGACAAATTTTAGCCAGCGGCTGGTAAATTTGTGGAACTTGTTGGGTGTATTTAAGGCAGAGCTTGATAGGTTCTAGATTAGACACAGTATCAAAGGTTACGGGGAGAAGGCCAGATAGTGGGGCTGAGGAGGGAAAAAAGTATCAGCCATGATTGAATGGCGGAGCAGATTCGATAGGCAAATGGCCTAATTCTGCTCCTATGTCTTATGGTGATCAGACCACTACATTGAAGCATTGTGAGAATGAGCTCGGACACACCAACAAGCATTGACATGAGTCAAGATTTCATCTCGGGAGAAGCACACACAGCATAACCGACCTGGCAAAGCTCCCTCACACACATACACAGGAAGGACTGGCAGATTGTAGTCAGAGCCTCAGCAATGTACGTTGTTATTTTCCTCAGTAACCTGGAAACCAGTCTCTTCAGAGACAACCATTTATTCATTTAAACAACTCAATCACGTGTGACACATTGTCAACACACACCAGACATATGATGACACACTGTAACATACAAATTCTTCAATGTGCACACTCTCCTTCAATGTGTATACACATCACACGGATATTTACCACAATCAACACACACACACACACACACACACACACACACACACACACACACACACACACACACACACACACACACACACACACACACACACACACACACACACACACACACACACACACACACACACACACACACACACACACACACACACGGATACTATCAAAGTGTGACACACGTCCACAGAAATAGGCACAAATTCCCATTTAGGATTGAAATCTGCCGTCCTTACCCAGTCTGTCTGTTCTGTGGCACTGAGATGCCCTCTGACGTGACGTCACATCAACACTTCACAGACAGACTCCGGGGTGAGATTCCTCAGGAGGATGATCTGGGAGGGTTTGACGGATGTTGAACCCACGGCCCACTTCATCAATCAGCAAGACTAAGATGTCTTCTTGAGCATGGCCCATTTGTGTGTGTTTGCCCCCCCCCCCATCCCTCTAACCATTTCCCATCTGTGTACCTGCCCAAATTTATTTTAAAATATTTTATTTTTACCTGTTTCTACAGCGTCTGAGGGCAAATTCCGTTTACCAACCTCCCTCTCTTATGAGAATGTTACCCGATAGACCATTCAGAAAAATATCCCGTCTCACATTCAATCTGAGGCCGACGCTCATCAGACCCCACAAAAGGTGTTGGTTGATATAGACAGCAGGACGGTGGCCATGGAAGTCGGAATCCGCTAAGGAGTGTGTAACAACTCACTGGTTCTGTACTCCCATTTGTTGGAAAAAGAAACGTTATTTAAGCTCCTTAGAATTATTTACCTTGATAAGGGGTCATACCTGAACATCCGACACTACAGCTGAATAGCCCAGGCTTATTCACTCTCTGCTTTTAACCCAAGCCCCCAGTCCTGGTAACATCCTCCTGAAACATCCTGTCCTGTGTAATGACATCCTCCCTATATTCGGGAACCGGAAATGCAGACAATACTCCAAGTGTGGTCTATCATCGACATCAAAGGCCTTGCTGAATTTCATGTGGACAGTGTGGAATAGGCTGATGAATACAGGACTGAAAGTGTTTTTTAGATTGGGACAAGAACGGCGGCGTGGGAGCTAAATTCTGTAGGAAGGCAGTTTTTTAAAAATAACTTCGCGTACAAGAACGGCGAGACTGCGCAGGACGGCGCGGAGAGTTGAAAACGATGACCACCCTATACAGTGGGCAGCGGAGTGGGTGGCAGCAGAGTGTAGGGCTTTGGCTCAACGGGCTTAGGCGGTAACGGGAAGAGACGAGAGCGAGGCACCGACTCTTTTTCTCTTCTTGGCAAATCGGCCCGACGGACGGGGGAACAGCAGGGCACATTAGCTAACAGTTTAAAAAGTTTGTGTGTTTGGTGAAGTAAGTGGGTGAGTAGATCTATCTTTCTTTGTTTCATTCCTGTAGAATTAGGTAGCATGTCTGCAGGGTTAGTGCTTTGTTCAGGGTGTCAGATGTGGGAATCCTGGGAGACCTCCAGCCTCCCTGATAGCCACATCCGCACCAGGTGAACCGAGATTCAGCTCCTCGGAGACCGTGTTAGGGATCTGGAGCTGCAGCTTGATGACCTACTGCTTATTAGAGAAAATGAAGAGGAGATAGACAGGAGCTACAGTGAGGTAGTCATCCCGAGGCTACAGGGGTCAGAAAACTGGGTGACTGTCAGGAGAGGGAAGGGAAATGCCAGGATAGTGGAAAGCACCCCTGTGGCTGCCCCCTTCAGCAACAAGTATATCGTTTCGGATGCTGTTGAGGGGGATGACCTGACAGGGGACAGCCACGATGACCGGGTCTCTGGCACTGAGCCTGGCGCTGTTGTGCAGGAGGGAAGGAGGAAGAAGAGGAATGCGGTAGTCATAGGGGATTCCATAGTCAGGGGAACAGACAGGAGATTCTGTGAGCCTGGTAGAGATACCCGCATGGTGTGCTGCCTCCCAGGTGCCAGGGTACGGGATGTCTCGGATCGGGTCCAGAATATTCTGAAGGGAGAGGGCGAGCAGCCAGCTGTCTTGGTACATGTTGGTACCAATGACATAGAGAGGAAAAGGGAGGAGGTCCTGAAGAGAGATTTCTGGGAGTTAGGAATGAAGCTAAGAAGCAGGACCTCGAGGGTAGTAATCTCAGGATTGCTACCTGTGCCACGTGCTAGTGAGGGCAAGAATAGTAGGATCAGGCAGATGAATGCGTGGCTGAGAGACTGGTGCAGGGGGCAGGGCTTCAGATTCTTGAATCATTGGGATCTCTTCTGGGGGAAGTATTACGTGTTCAAAAATGACGGGTTACACCTGAACCCGAAGGGGATCAATATCATAGCGGGAATGTTTAATAGAGCTGTTAGGGAGGGTTAAAACTAATTTGGCAGGGGGATTGTAAACCGGAATGATAGAGTGGAGCAGGGGGAAAACAGAAATTAATCTAAGATAGTGAGCAGTAAAGATGTCACGAAGGACAGGCAGGTGATGGGGCAAATTCGCAGCCACTGGGATGAGTTGCAGTGCAATCAAAACAACAAGTACCAAATACTGGACTTAAGGTGTTATACTTAAATACACACAGCATAAGGAATAGGGTGGATGATCTTGTCGTACAGCTACAGATTGACAGGTATAATTTTGTGGCCATCACTGAGACGTGGCTAAAGGATTCATGTCTCCGAGAGCTGAACGTCCAAGGATACACGGTGTATCGGAAGGATAGGCAGGTAGGCAGAGGGGGTGGCATGGCTTTATTGGTAAGAAATGATATTAAATCGTTAGAAAGAGGTGACATAGGTTCGGAAGAATCTTTCTGGGTTGGGCTAAGAAATAGCAGGGGTAAAAGGACCCTGATGGCAGTTATCTACAGGCCTCCTAACAGCTGCAGTGAGGTGGACTACAAATTACAACAGGAAATAGAAAAGGTTTGCCAGAAGGGCAGTGTTATGATAATTGTGGGGGACTTTAACAAGCGAGTGGATTGGGAAAATCAGGTCGACACTGGATCTCAAGACAGAGAATTTGTAGAATGTCTACGAGATGGCTTTTCAGAACAGCTTGTTGTTGAGCCCACTAGGGGATCAGAGGTACTGGATTGGATATTGTGTAATGACCCAGAGGTGATTAGAGAGATTGAGGTGAAGGAACCGTCAGGAGACAGTGATCGTAACACGATTGAGTTCACTGTGAAATTTGAGAAAGAGAAGCCGAAATCCGACGTGTCGGTATTGCAGTGGAGTAAAGGAAATTACAGTGGCACGAGAGAGGCACTGGCCAAATTTGACTGGAAAGGGACACTAGCGGGCGGACGGCAGAACAGCAGTGGCTGGAGTTTATGCGAGAAGTGAGGAAGGTGAAACACAGATATATTCCAAAAAAGAAGAAATTTTCGAATGGAAAAAGGATGCGACTGTGGATGACAAGAGAAGTGAAAGCCAAAGTAAAAGCAAAGGGGAGGGCATTCAAGGAAATAAAAATTAGTGTGAAGACAGAGGATTGGGAAGTTTTTAAAAGCTTACAAAAGGAAACTACGATGGCCATTAAGAGGGAAAAGATGATCTATAAAAGGAAGCTGGCAAATAATATCAAAGAAGATACTTAAAGCTTTTTCAAGTATATAAAGAGTAAAAAACAGGTGAGAGTGGAGAAAGCACCGATAGAAAATGATGCTGGAGAAATTGTAATGGGAGATAAGGAGATGGCTGAGGAACTGAACGAGTACTTGCATCAGTCCTCACTGAGGAAGATATCAGCAGTATACCGGACACTCAAGGGTGTCAGGGAAGAGAAGCGTGCGCAGTCACAATTACGACAGAGAAAGTACTCAGGAAGCTGAATAGTCTAAGGGTAGATAAATCTCCAGGACCAGATAGAATGCACCCTTGAGTTTTGAAGGAAGTAACTGTGGAGATCGTGGAGGCATTAGCAATGATCGTTCAAAAGTCAATAGATTCTGGCATTGTTCCGGAGGAGTGGAAGATTGCAAATGCCACTCTGGTATTTAAGAAAGGGGCAAGGAAGCAAAAAGTAAATTATAGACCTGTTAGCTTGAGAAATGGTTGGGAAGTTTCTGGAATCAATTGTCAAGGATGAGGTTACGGAGTACCTGGAGGCATATGAAAAAATAGGCCAAACTCAGCCTGGTTTCCATGAAGGAAAATCCTGCCAGACAAACCCATTGAAATTTTTTGAGGAGATTACAAGTAGGCTAGACAAGGGAGATACAGTGGATGTTGTGTATTTGGATTTTCAGAAGGCCTTTGACAAGGTGCCGCACATGAGGCTGCTAAACAAGATAAGAGCCCATGGAATTACGGGAAATTTACATATGTGGTTAGAGATTGGCAGGAAACAGAGAGTGGGAATAAAGGATCCCATTCTGGTTGTCTGCCAGCTACCAGTGGTGTTCCACAGGGGCCCGTATTGGGGCAGCTTCTGTTTACGTTGTGTATCAATGACTTGGATTATGGAATAGATGGTTTTGTGGCTAAGTTTGCTAATGATACAAAGATAGGTGGAGGGGACGGTAGTGCTGAGGAAACAGAGAGTCTGCAGAGAGACTTGGATAGATTGGGAGAATGGTCAAAGAAGTGGCAAATGAATTACAATGTTGAAAAGTGTATGGTCATGCACGTTGGTAGAAGAAATAAACGGGCAGACTATTATTTAAATGGAGAGAGAATTCAAAGTTCTGAGATGCAACGAGACTTGGGAGTTCTCGTGCAGGATACCCTTAAGGTTAACCTCCAGGTTGAGTCGGTGGTGAAGAAGGCGAATGCAATGTTGGCATTCATTTCTAGAGGAATAGAGTATAGGAGCAGGGATGTGATGTGGAGGCTCTATAAGGCACTGGTAAGACCTCACTTGGAATACTGTGTGCAGTTTTGGGCTCCTTATTTAGGAAAGGATGTTTTGACATTGAAGAGGGTTCAGAGAAGATTGACGAGAATGATTCCGGGAATGAGAGGGTTAACATATGAGGAACATTTGACTGCTCTTGGACTGTACTCCGTGGAGTTTATAAGAATGAGGGGGAACCTCACAGAAACATGTCGAATGTTAAAAGGCATGGACAGAGTGGTTTTGGCAAAGTTGTTTCCCATGGTGGGGGAGTCTAGTACAAGAGAGCATGACTTAAGGATTGAAGGGCGACCATTCAGAACGGAGATGCGAAGAGATTTTTTTAGCCAGAGGGTGGTGAATCTGTGAATTTCTTGCGGCAGTGGAGGCCAGGTCATTGGGTGTATTTAAGACAGAGATTGATAGGTATGTGAGTAGCCAGGGCATCAAAGGTCATGGTGAGAAGGTGGGGGAGTGGGACTAAATGGGAGAATGGATCAGCTCATGATAAAATGGCGGAGCAGATTCGAAGGGCCGAATGGCCCTCTTCTGCTGCTTTGTCTTATGGTCTTATTTGAATGCACCAGCATACGTAATAAGGATCTTCTACACAGGTAGAGTTTGGCAGGTACAAACTTAGGCAGGTACGACTTTGGTCGAAGGAATAAAAGCAGAGACAATTCTGTCAACAGGGCGAAAACTCAAAAATCAGAGCTGCAAAGGGACATGTGTGTCCTTGTGAGGGATTCCTTGAAGATAGATAGATAGATAGATAGATAGATAGATAGATAGATAGATAGATAGATAGATAGATAGATAGATAGATACTTTATTCATCCCCATGGGGAAATTCAACATTTTTTCCAATGTCCCATACACTTATTGTAGCAAAACTAATTACATACAATACTTAACTCAGTAAAAATATGATATGCATCTAAAATCACTCTCTCAAAAAGCATTAATAATAGCTTTTAAAAAGTTCTTAAGTAGTTTACTTAAATACATTGAGTCCTAACCTTGCAGTTTGTGTCAGTGGTAAGATTGTCAAACTCAATGTTTGTTTT
Organism: Hemitrygon akajei; assembly: GCF_048418815.1. Lineage (NCBI taxonomy): Eukaryota > Metazoa > Chordata > Chondrichthyes > Myliobatiformes > Dasyatidae > Hemitrygon > Hemitrygon akajei. Next base: position 890,815 of record NW_027332019.1, on the reverse strand, counting down.
CACTTCGAGAGGATTAGAGTACAAGAGCAAGGATGTAATTCTGTGGTTTTATAAGGCATTGGTCAGACCACACGGAGTATTCTGAGCAGTTTTGGGTCGCTTCTATCGGAAAACATGTACTGGCATTGGAGAGGGTCCAGAAGTTTCACAAGAATGACACCGGGAATGAAAGAGTTAACATATGAGGACTGTCTGATGGTTCTGGGCCTGTACTCACGGGAGTTTAGAAGAATGTCTGATTTATTATCCCCATCAACCCTATTCTCCCGCCTTCTCCCCGTAACATTGGAGACACTGACCAATCAAGAAGTGTACTTATTAACTTCTGCTTTAAAAATCAAACATGAGAAAATCTGCAGATGCTTGTAATCCACGCTACACAGGTCCTAATGAAGGGTCTCGCCAGATCTCTCTGACACCTGTCTGGAGAGAGTTGATGTTGGGAGGATGTGGGTGGGTCGAGAACGGTAAGCACAGCCTCCTACTATAGGGATGTCCATTTTGGACAGAGATGAGGAGGAATTCCTTTATCCAGTTTGTGAATCTGCCACAGGCAGCTGTGGAGGCCAAATAAGTGAGTATATTTAAAGCAGAGTAACACACACAAATTGTTGGGGGAACAGCAGGCCGGGAAGTTTCTACGGAAAAGAGTAAGCAGTCCACGGTTCAGACTGAAACACTTCATCAAGACCAGTGTTGCTTAAGGGTTCCAGCAAATTCATCCTCTGTCCTAATGAGGGGCTGCGGGGGATGGGGTTGTGGGAAAGGGGACAAAGTCATCCTCATCTGCCATCTTTGCCCCCTCCAGCTTCTCATTACGTCTACACACACAGTTCACCCAGGGGCTTTCCACCCCTCCCTCTCCTGGTTCAATCTGCCATTCATCTCTCCCCTACTGGTTCCCATTATCACCTCAATTACTGTCTCAAACCATCACACTGCCCCACTTCACACTCACAAATGAATGTGAACATTGTATGACGGGCCTGTTCCTGTGCTGTACTGCTTTATGTTCTCTGTTCCCAGTTTCGAAGAATGAGAGGAGATCTCACGGAAACACAAAATTCTTTCAGGGGTCAACAGGCAGGAGTGAGGGAGGATGTTTCCCCTGTCTGAGGAGTCAAGGGTCAGGGGTCTCTCTGCTCTCCGTCCAGCGGAAAACCCTTGGGGAGACATTAGTTGTCCATCCGCTTTTGTCGAGTCAAAGGTTCGTGTCGGCCACCCGACCGCGCCTGAGGCCCAGCGGCCTTTTCCTTGGTCCCTGGGCCGCGCTGCCCGAGTCTCCCCCCGATCTCCGGGGCCGCGCTGTCCGAGTCTCCCCCCGATCCCCGGGGCCGCGCTGCCCGAGTCTCCCCCCGATCCCCGGGGCCGCGCTGCCCGAGTCTCCCCCCGATCCCCGGGGCCCTGGCTGCCCGAGTCTGCCCCCGTTCCCCGGGGACTCTCTAATTCTCTGCTTCTCCCCCCAGTCTCTGTCACCCTGGATGTGGAAACGGCGAATCCGTATCTCGAGGTGTCTGAAGATCGGAAGAGTGTGAGATTGACCGGGACCGGGTCCTGGAGGAATCTCCCTTACACCGGGAAGAGATTCACAAACTGGGACTGTGTGCTGGGATCGCAGGGATTCACATCGGGGAGGCATTACTGGGAGGTGGAGGTGACGGGGATTCGGCTCTGGTATCTGGGAGTCGCCGCAGAGTCTGTGAAGAGGAAGGGATGGTTCAGTCTGAGTCCGGAGACCGGATTCTGGGTCATCGGGCGGCATTGTGACGTGTTACATCGGGATTGTGACGTGTCCCGTGGTCTCACCTCCCCCGAGTCCCGTCTCCCTGCCGGTCCCATCCCCGGGAGGGTGGGAGTTTATCTCAGTTACGAGTCCAGGACAGTTTCATTTTACAACGCGGAGACAAAGTCCCATCTCCACACCTTCACTGGGAATAAATTCACGGGGAAACTATATCCTTTCTTCGCGACCTGGGTTGTGAACCAGTGGCTGAGAATCTGCTCCGGTTCTGCTCCGGGTCTGTAAACGGGTCGGGTCCCGGGACCGGCGTCAGGAGTAAAGTCCCTGTAAATATAAATGTGCGGAGAGTGCAGCTAAATACGTGGCTAAGGAGATGGTGCAGGAGGGAGGGCTTCATGTTTCTGGACAATTGGGCTTTGTTCCCTGGAAGGTGGGGCCTGTTCCGACGGGACGGATTGCCCCTGAACTGGAGATGGACTAACATTCTTGCGGATAGATTTGCCAGTGCTGCTTCTGGGGGGGGGGGGGGTAAAAAACATTTGCAGAGGGAGGGGAACCAGAGTGTTAGAGCAGATAGTGAGGTCGAGGAGGATAAAGGTCATGCGAGGACTGCATGTATAGACAGAAATCAAAGGTTTGTACATTAGGTTGTAAATTAATTTTCAGAGCTTTAGAAATTGCAGAAAATAAAGATTTCCAAAAAGATTTTAATGAAAAACATGACCAGAACATATGTGAAAAAGTGGCTACTTCAGTTTTACAGCTATCACAATAATTGGCTATGTTAGGAACTATTTTGGATAGTCTCTCCTTTGTTAAATAGTAACAGTGAACAATTTTAAATTGAATTAAACACTGATTGGCACATATCAAAGAAGAATTGACCATCCTCATTAACAAAGGTCATATTCATTTCTCTCTCCCAATGTTTTTTTGATTTTTAGTGATTAAGGGGATCTGTTTTTTTACATTTATTTATTTTTATTTCCATTTATTTTGTGATGGTCGATTGATGACTTTTGAAGAGTTAATTAGCAAAAATTCACTCATACACACTTTCTGCAATATCTTCAGGTTAGAGATTTTTTACAAAAATAATTATCTAAATTTCCATATATGCAGAATCTGATTTGTTGGATGCTATTTTGAGTAAGAATCCTTCAGTAAGAGGCTCCATTGGTAGAATTTATAATTTATTTTTAATGCATTAATACAAAAAGATAACCTCCCACCTAAGGTTTATACATGATAGAAATATTCGTTGTTTCAGACGTGATAGAGGGGGAGGGATGAAAGGGGGAGGAGTGGCATTACTAGTCAGGGAAAATATCACAGCTGTGCGTAGACAGGACAGCCCGGAGGGCTTGTCTACAGAGGCCATATGGGTGGAGCTGAGGAACGGGAAAGGTGTGACCACACTAATAGGGGTGTATTGTAGACCGCCCAATAGTCAGAGAGAATTGGAGGAGCAAACCTGTATAAAGATAGTAGACCGATGCAAGAAACAGGAATTTGTAATAGTAGGGGATTTTAAATTTCCACATATTGACTGGGACTCCAAAACTGTAAACGGGTTAGATGGCTTGGAGTGTGTGAAATGTTTTCAGGAAAGTTTTCTAAATCAATATATAGAGGTACCTACGAGAGAGGATGCAATACTTGATCTCCTATTAGGAAACCAGACAGGTCAGGTGACAGAAGTATGTGTAGGCGAACATTTTGGGTCCAGTGACCATAATGTCATCAGTTTCAAGTTAATTATGGATTAGGATGGGTCTGGTCCTCGAGGTTTAACTCGAGGTTCTAAATTGGAGAAGGGCTAATTTTGCGGAAATGTAAAAAGATCTAGGAAGAGTGGATTGGGATAAGTTTTTTTTTTTCCTGACAAGGATGTGTTCAGTAAGTGGAAGGCCTCCAAATGTGAAATTTTGAGGGTGCAGAGTTTGCATTTTCCTGCCAGGATTAAAGACAAAGTTAACAGGCATAGGGAACGTTGGTTTTCAAGGAATATTGGCGATCTGGTTAAGAAAAAGAGAGAAGTGTATAGCAAGTAGAGGCAACAAAGAGCAAATGAGTTACTTAAAGAGTATAGAAAACGTAAGAAAATACTAAAGAAGGAAATTAGGAAGGAAAAGGAGACATGAGGTGGCTTTGGCAGATTTTGTGAAGGGAAACCTGAAGGGTTTCTACAAGTATATTAAGAGTAAAAGGATAGTAAGGGACAAAATTGGTCCCCTAGAAGATCAGAGTGGTCGTCTATGTGTGGAGCCTTACGAGTTTCTTTGTAATCTTAAACAGTTTCTTTGCATCAGTATTTTCTCAGGAAACTGGCATAGTGTATATGGAAGGAAGGGAAACAAGCAGTAGTGTCATTGAACATTTGTAGATTAAACAGGAGGAGGTGCTTGCTGCTTTACAGCGCATAAAGGTAGAAAAATCCCCCGGGCCTGACTTGATATTTCCTCGGACCTTGAAAGAGACTGGTGTAGAAATTGTAGGGGCCCTGACAGAAATATTTTAAATGTCCTCAGCCACGGGTGCAGTGCCGGAGGATTGGAGGGTAGCTCTTGTTATTACATTGTTTAAAAAAGGCTCCAGCAGTAAACCAGGTAATTACAGGCCAGTGAGCCTGACATCAGTAGTATGTAAATTATTGTAAGATGTTCAGAGAGACCGGATTTACAAGTATTTGGACAGCCAAGGGCTGATTAAGGATAGTCACTATGGCTTTGTGCATGGTAGATCGTGTTTAATGAATCCTGAAGAGTTTTTCGAGGTTACCAACAAAGTAGGTGAAGGAAAGGCTGTGGATGTTGTCTACATGAACTTTAGTAAGGCCCTTGACAAGGTCCCACATGGGAGGTTAGTTCAGAAAGTTCAGACGTGAGGTATCCATGGAGAGGTTGGAGAGATTGAAAGAGTGCAGAGATTTACTAGGATGTTGCCAGGTCTTGAGGAGTTGAGTTACAGGGAAAGATTGAACAGGTTAGGACTTTATTCCTTGAAGCGTAGAAGAATGAGGGGAGATTTGATAGAGGTTTACAAAATTATGGGGGGTATAGACAGTAAATGCGAGTAGGTTCTTTCCATTTAGATGAGGAACGATACATACGAGAGGACATGGTTTTAAGGTGAAAGGGGAAATCTTTAGGGGGAACATTAGGAGGAACTTCTTCACTCAGAGAGTGGTGGGAGTGTGGAACGAGCTGTCATCTGACGTGGTAAATGCGGGATCACTCTTAAGTTTTAAGAATAAATTGGATAGATACCTGGATGGGAGAGGTCTGGAGGGTTACGGACTGGGTGCAGGTCAATGGGACGAGCGTAATAAAGTTTCCGCACAGACTAGAAGTGCCAAATGGCCTGTTTTCTGTGCTGTAGTGTTCTATGGTTCTATGGAGTGAAATAAACACGACATAAGAATTGTCGATCGATTAATTTTAACTCGTTCACCGCATCCGTCAACCGAACAGAAACACCGGGGATTCAGGAGCAGCTGCGGGCGGCGGGTCCTGAGCTCCCCCGGGTCCTAAAGTCCACCCGTAATGAGACAGGTTAAATGGGACAAGTGGGGGCGGTGCTGACCGGAAAAGACAGCGAAGATTGTTCATTAAGTTCATCAGCCATTTCTTTGTCCCCCATTACTACTTCACCAGCATCATTTTCCAGTGGTCCAGTATCAACTCTCATCTCCCTTTCACTCTTCAAGTAACTGAAAACTAAACTTTTAGTATCCTGATTTATATTATTGGCCAGTTTGCCCTCATATTTCGTCTTGACCATTCTTATGGCTTTTTTCGTTGCCTTTTGCTGGATTTTAAGAACATCCCAATACTCCAACATCCCACTCACCTTTGCTACCCTGTATGTCATTTCCTTAGGTTTAACACAATTATTACATGCCTTTTCCAGCTCAAACTGTGAATTGATTTAAAGTCAGTCCCATAATTTAATAGTTTTTATCTGACAACTATCTACCCTCGCAAAGGTTGTACTGAAGACTGCATTTGATTTTTTTTCAGCCTTGTACGCTTCACATTGAAATAGTATGTGTTTGGACAGTTTCATAATGACAAAATGTATACGACCACAGAATGAAGTTTTCCAATCAGTTACAAGGCATAATTAAGCATAGTGTGGACCTTTCTATGTCATGTGAATGTCAATCCTTCCCTTGTTTTAAGCCCTTCTTCTATAAACCCGGCAGGTTTATGTATTCTGTAAATGGTAAGAACCCAGCCACCCAAAACAAAAAACACTCTTCTTGTGATGTCCTCAACCGTCCTCCAGCACACCTTTAACAGGATGATAATTTCCTTGCCCCCGCAAATTAATCCAGTATGTTGACATCAACTTGAACCTCTGTTACTTTGAGGGCAATTGTCCCATTGCAATCAGTAAAGCCAAAACAGGAGACAACATTACTGCACCAGAACACAATCTTAAAGCCTGTAATTGTATCACATACAAACATTTTTAATTTGAAGATGAAGCTGATCCATAAGCCACACAGACATAATCAAGAACAGATCAAATTAAACAAATATAATTGTTCAACAAAGATTTTCATGTTGCACCCAACAATACCCACAAAGATGTCTGAGGAGATTTAAAGCTCCTTTACATTTATCAATTATTTTACTGATAGGTGCTTCCACGTCAGCTTATTATCCATCCACATACTGAGAAATCTTACCACTGACACTTCCTCAAGATATTAGTGACATAATTTAAAATGAAGTGCAAATCTATTAATGCTGTTTGTAAACCACGTTATGTGTTTTAACGACAGAGCTTAAAATCCTCATCAATCTGCCCACTGTTTGACCTATTAATTGTAAATTACTATTAATACCTCTAATCTATAAAGCTACGTCATCTGTATATTGTGATTTACCCAGGGTATCCCATTTTCCCATCTCAGAGAAAATATCATTAATCATAATATTAAATAATGAAGGGCTACAAATACTGCCTTGTGGGATCCCATTCTCTATCTCATAGAAACACAAACATAACATGCCGGCCGGTACTTGGACAGTCCATCCACAAAAATCTCAGAAAAATTATACAATGTCCCCCTCACTCCTAATTTAATCAAAAGTCCTTTCTTCCATATCATTTCCCTTTTCAGTATCAAGAAATCCTGCTATTACTACATCTTTATTTAATTGTGTTTTCCGAATATCGTCTTCCAAACCTAAAACTGAATCTAATGTCATTTCACCCTTCCAAAATCCACTCTAATAAAACACTTTATCACCACTCATTCCAAAATATAACTCAAGTGCTTGATTACCATACATTCCATAAGTTTACATAAATGAGACATTCACTATATAGGCCCTTAACTAGAAGGATTAAATGGGGATCTGCCAGGTTTTAGAATAGGCCTTACTATTTCCATTTTCCATGAGGAAAGTAGATGCACAATTCAAACATTTAATATTTTCACAAAAGAGAATTATATACAATTACAATTTCAAATATCACTCTTTCCTGGGGACACCAGACCTGCATTATTAATAGACTTCTTAAATTCATACAAGGAAATCTCTCCATCAGTGATACTATCATTACTACAGCTGACTTCCAGCACATCAGGGTATTCACTGAAAAACATATCCTTACATTGTTTAACTTCTTCACTTAAATTATCCTGAATATGAATCTCAGCAAATGACCCAGCCAGCAACACAACCTTCCCTGTTTCAGTAACAATCATTTTGCCCTCATTAATCAACACTGGAATGTTATGATCCCCACAAATCTCTCCATTTTCTAAATCATGTCCCAAACAATTCCAAGTTTGATATCCCTTCCAATATTATCTCCATATAAACTCCAGTAAATCACCCCCTTCCTCACAACGGCCTTTGCCCTTTTATTGTTAATAATGTAACTCGGAGACTGATGCACCATCACATAAAAACTCACATTTTTCCCAATTTGCTTCCTGACTGATGTTCACATAAACTTATCACCCTCTGAGTTCCCATTTGAGCGATAGATATACAGCCAATGACAGCAGGGGTCAGTGTTAAGTCTGAGCTACGATAGGCTGGAGGAAATAGGCCCATGATAAGCCCCTCCTCTTCCGCTCCATCGCCATGGCGGAGATCAGCGAGTCGCTTCTGACGGTGTCGCCGGCCTCGGCACCCACAAGGACGGGTGTGATTCCCCTTCGCGCTTCGGTGGGTCTGTTTCGGTGACGTCTGTGGTGGCTGACGAAACATGCTTTGACAGGGAGCGAGCGAGGATAATGACTACAATTCCCAGAAGGCCCCACTGACGACATTGTGGTGTTGTTTAGGGTGAAGGTATAACAGCAAAATGCAGGAAAATTTAATGCATTACGTTTTCTGTACTGTGTCGTGCCTTCAATAAAAAATTAAATTGAAAGAGTGATTCCAGCGAGAAATAGGTAGAACACAGAATAATACAGCACAGTACAAGCCCTTCGGCCCACAATTTTGTGCCGACCCTTAACTCTGCCCCCCCCAAGCTTAAATTACTCCATATACCTGTCTAGTAGTCTCTTAAACTTCACTAGTGTATCTGCCTCCACCACTGACTCAGGCAGTGCTTTCCACGCACCACCAACTCTCTGAGTAGAAAATCCTTCCTCCAATAGCCCCTTGAAGTTCCCTCCCCTTACCATATAGCCATGTCCTCTTGTACTGAGCAGTGGTGCCCTGGGGAAGAGTCCCTGGCTATCTATCTATTCCCCTTAATATCAACTATACCTCTATCATTTCTACTCCCATCCTCTTTCTCTCCAGAGAGTAAAGCCCTAGATCCCTTAATCTGCGATCATAATCCATACTCTCTAAACCAGGCAGCATTCTGGTAAATCTCCTCTGTACCCTTTCCAATGCTTCCACATCCTTCTTATAGTGAGGTGACCAGAACTGGACAGAGTACTCCAAGTGTGGCCCAACCAGAGTTTTATAGAGCTGCATCATTACACCGCGACTCTTAAACTCTATCCCTCGACTTATGAAAGCTAACACCCCATAAGCTTTCTTAAATACTCTGTCTACCTGTGAGGCAACTTTCAGGGATCTGCGGACATGTAGCCCCAGATCCGTCTGCTCCTCCACACTTCCAAGTATCCTGCCATTTACTTTGTACTCTACCTTGGAGTTTGTCCTTCCAAACTGTACCATCTCACACTTTTCCGGGTTGAACTCTATCTGCCACTTCTCAGCTCACTCCTGCATCCTATCAATGTCTCTCTGCAATCTTTGACAATCCTCAGCACTGTCCACAACACCACCAAACTCTGTGTCTTCTGCAAACTTGCCAAGCCATCCTTCTACACCCACATCCAGATCGTTAATAAAAATCATGAAAAGTAGGCGTCCCAGAACTGATCCTTGTGTGACACCACTAGTCACAACCCTCCAATCCAAATGTATTCCCTCCACCACAACTCTCTGCTTTCTACAGGCAAGCCAATTTTAAATCCACATGGTCAAACATCCCTGGATCCCATGCCTTCTGACTTTCTGAATAAGCCTACCGTGTGGAACCTTATCAAATGCATTACTAAAATCCATGTAGATCACATCTACTACACTACCCACATCTATATGTCTGGTCACCTCTTAAAAGAACTCCATCAGGCTTTGTGCTGCCTTTATGGCAGTTATTTAGTTTATAATATTTACGCTTAGCAATTTGTTAGCATTTTTTAGTTAAAGTTAGGATTGTTTAAGTAAATTCATTTGTTTGTAATATCTCGCGCTGCGATGACGTCACATCCGGTTTCACTGCGTCTTGTGGGAAAATACCGGTTCGGGATAAACGCAAGGGTGGGGGGCGCTCAAATGTGGCGCCACAGCGCGAGCAGTTTGTTCTCTACGCACCAAAGACACAGTGAAAGCAACGCTGTAAGTCATGAGAAAATCGATATGTTGAATTAAAATGTTAACGCCGATTCTGTTAAAAGTAACGACGGTCGATAAGGTTTATGGTTTCGTTAGTTAAAGAGTCGGGATAGTTTGTGTTGAAGTGTATTTAAAGCAGTCAATGGAGCAGGTAGATTCTGACTGTATGCTGCACTTTAATGTAATGTTGTTATTGTAGTTTTACCTTTGCAAGTATTCACGATGTAAATGTGATATTTAGAAGGAAGTAAACACTGTACTAATCTTGTATTGTTTTAGCAACAGTTTTCACCATACGTTAATGCGAAGAGTGAACAGTAAACGTTTAATCTTACTGCGACCTTGTTTTCATTGACTCCGGTTTAACTCGACGTTTAATTCGGGTTCGTTACACCCGAGCGAGAACGTTACAGGCTTGTTAGACACGATCTGCCCTTCAGAAAGCCATACTGACTGTCACTGATCAGACCATGATTCTCTAAATGCCAATAGATCCTAACTTTGTGAATACTTTCCAACAGCTTTCCCACCACAGACGTCAAGCTCAATGGACTTAATTATCCGGACTATCCCTACTAACCTTTTTAAACAAGGAGACAACATTCTCCGCCCTCCAATCCTCCGGTACCATTCCCGTGGACAATGAGGACATAATGATCCTAGCCAGAGACTCAGCAATCTATTTCCTCGCCTCGGATGCAGAACTGGGAAGTGGCAGATGGAGTTAAGCAGAGATGAATAGGTTTATTTCTGCAGGTCAAATTTGAACGAAAAAAAAACGGAATATAATATTAATGGTAAGACTCTTGGCAGTGTGGAGGGTCAGAGAGATCTTGGGATCCATGTCCATACGACACTCAAAGCTGCTGTGGAAGTTGGCAGTGTTGTTAGGAAGACGTCTGGTGTGATGGCCTTCATCAACCGTGGGATTGAGTTCAAGAGCTGTGAGGTGATGTTGAAGCTATATTTCTCCTAACCTGTACATAAGTAATTGTACCCCAACACGGCAGGGCTGTGGGCTTAGTTGGACCCCACTTGGGAGTCCTGTGTTCAGTTCTGGTGGCCTCACTACAGGAAGGATGTGGATACTATAGAGAGTGTAGAGTAGATTTACAAGGATGTTGCTCTTGGATTGGAGAGCATGCCTTATGAGAATAGATTGAGTGAACTTGGCCTTTCCTTCTTGGAGCGACGGAGGATGAGAGGTGACCTGATAGAGGTGTATAGGATGATGAAAGGCTTTGACCATGTGGATAGCCAGAGGCATTTTCCCAGGCTTGAAGTGACTAACACGAGGGGACGTAGTTTTAAGCTGCTTGGAAGTCGGTACTGAGGGAATGTCAGGGGTAAGTTTCTTACACAGAGAGTGGTGGGTGCATGGAATGCACTGCCGGCAGCGATGGTGGAGGTGGATACAATAGGATATTTTAATAGACTCTTATAGACATGGATAGAAAACTGGTTGGCAGATAGAAAACAAAGGGTAGCGATGAATGGGTGTTTATCGGAATGGCAGGTGGTGACTCAGGGTTCGGTATTGGGACCACATCTGTTTACGATTTACGTCAATGATTTTGATGAAGGCATTGAGAATAACATCAGCAAGTTTGCTGATGATCCTCAGCTGGGTGGCAGTGTGACATGTGATGAGGATGTTAGGAGAATTCAGGGTGACTTGGATAGGCTGGGTGAGTTTGCAGATACTTGGCAGATGACGTTTAATGTGAATAAGTGTGAGGATATCCACTTTGGGAGTAAGAACAGGAAGGCAGATTATTATCTGAACGGTGTAAAGTTAGGTAAGGGAGAAATACAAAGAGATCTAGGAGTCCTTGTTCATCAGTAACTGAAGATGAATGAGCAAGTGCAGCAGGCAGTGAAGAAGGCTAATGGAATGTTGGCCTTTATTACAAAGGGAATTGAGTACAAGAGCAAGGAAATCCTCTTGCATTTGTACAGAGCCCTGGTGAGACCAAACCTGGAATATTGTGTACAGTTTTGGTCTCCAGGGTTAAGGAAGGACATCCTGGCTGTAGAGGAAGTGCAGCGTAGATTCACAAGGTTAATTCCTGGTATGTCAGGACTGTCTTACGCAGAGACGTTATGAGACTGGGCTTGTACACGCTGGAATTAAGGAGATTGAGAGGGGATCTGATTGAAACATATAAGATTATTAAGGGATTAGACAAGATAGAGGCAGGAAATATGTTCCAGATGCTGGGGGAGTCCAGTACCAGAGGGCATGGTTTGAATATAAGGGGTAGGTCATTTAGGACAGAGTTAAGGAAAAACATCTTCTCCCAGAGAGTTGTGGGGCTCTGGAATGCAGTGCCTCGGAAGGCAGTGGAGTCCAATTCTCTGGATGCTTTCAAGAAGGAGCTAGATAGGTATCTTATGGATAAGGGAATCAAGGGATATGGGGAAAAGGCAGGAACCGGGTATTGATAGTAGATGATCAGCCATGATCTCAAAATGGCGGTGCAGGCTCGAAGGGCCGAATGGTCTACTTCTGCACCTATTGTCTACTGTGGTAGATAGCGTCATGGAGCTTAGAAACATAGAAGGCTATACGATCAGGAAATCTTAGGCAGTCTCTAGAGTAGGTTACATGGTCGGTACAACATTGTGGGCTGAAGAACCTGTAATGTGCTGTAGATTTCTGTGTTCTGTGTCAAAGACAGGCAGAGGGATTAGTTTAAATGGACAGGAGGACAGCATGGAAAGGTTGGGCCGAAGGGCCTGTGTTAGTGCCGGAAGGGAGGGGTTCTGTCCCAACAATCGACTCTATTCCCCTCAACAAATGCTGCCTGACTTGACAACGTTCTTGAAAAGTTGCATTCAGTTCCGCTTAGCATTCTGTACAAAGGATGTTTTGTGATGGAAGACAGCAGAGGAGATTCATCATGATTGACGGGGCTTGTGTTCATAAGTCCTTAAGGCAAAGGGACAGAATTAGGCCATTCAGCCCATTAAGTCACCCACCTTTCCATCATGGCTGATCCCAGATCGCACTCAATTCCAGATATCTGACCTCCCGCCAATTCGATTGATGCCCTGACCGATCAGGAAACGATCTACTTCCGCCTTGAATATACCCACACACTTGGCCTCTACCGCAGTCTGTGGCAGAGCATTCCACAGATCCAATACACCTTGGCTAATAAAAAAAATAAGGTGCTTACCTCTGTTTGAAAAGTTGGCCCCTCGACTTTGTGGCTGTGCCCCACCACAGGAAATACCTTCTCCACATCCACCTTATCCAGTCCTTTCAACATTCGGTAGGTTTCAATGAGATGCCCCGCATTTTTCTGAGTTCCAGTGAGCACAGGGTCAAAGCTGCCAAGTGCTCCTCATATCTTAACCCCTTCATTCCCGATATCATCCTAGTGAACCTCCTCTGCACTCTCTCCAATGACAACACATCCTGTCTGAGATGTGGGGCCCAACACTGTTGACAATACTCCAAGAGTGACCTGACTAGTGTCTTATAAAGCCTCAGCATTATCTCGTTGCTGTTATATTCATGGGGCGAGATTGGACTGTTGAACTACAGGGGGATCTTGGAATCCGAGTTCACAACTTCCATTGTCTGGCAGTTATGTTGCAGTTGTATAAATCTCTAGTTTAACCACATCTGTAGAATTACATTCGAAGACAGGAATAATGCGGAGGTTTTGGATCGTGAGTGAAAGAGGCTTAACAGGATGCTGCCTGGATGAAGTGAGACCGGACAATCTCGGGGAATTTTCTCCAGAGTGGCAGAGGCTGAGGGAGGTCTGACAGACGTTTACAGAAATGTGAGAGGCACAGACAGAGTGGACAGCCGGGATTTTTTCTCTAAGGAGGAAATGTCCAATGCCAGTGGGCATGCACTTCAGGAGAAAGGGGGAACACATCCTCATTGGCCCTATTTGCACTATTTAAGAATTTTGTAATTTAGTGTAATTTTGTATCTTTTCTCTGCATAGCTGCTGTTGGAAAAAAAACAATTAGAAAAGACAATGATTTTAAAAACCTGACTCAGAATGTTTAAAGGAGATTTGCGTTTCAAGTTTTGTTTTTCAACAAAAAGTGGTGGGTGTCTGGAGTGAATTTCGGGTGGTGATGGAGGCAGATGTGATGGAGGCTATTAGATACCACGTGAATGTAAGGAGAATGGAGGGATGTGTTCCTTGTGTAGGCAGAAGGGATTGGTTTAGTAAGGCATGAAGTGACCAGTTCAATTGGTTCAGAACAACACAGTGAGCAGAAGGGCCTGTTCAAGGACGAGTACAGCAGGCAGAGCAGGTAAACTGGATAAAGTGATCCCAGTCAGAGAACAGACTGTGACGTCAGTAGATATATGCCGGCATCACAGTTCTCTCACCAAAGATACTTCACTGCTGGATAAAATGAAGTTTGTGATGTTTATAACCAATGTGGTGAATTGTACTGCTCAGACATCTCATTGTACTGAGGAAATTAAAATTATTGTGAAAGCTACATAAAGGTATCTCGGTGTAACTGGTGTTTTGTGGGAAGCTTTAAATGAAGTTTTGTTGGCTGGGGTATCTGTATCCCAGTCTACTTGTCAACATACATAATAGGATTAGAATATTGCAATGAAATGCGAGAACTCTGTTTTATAATGGTCAAGACTTTAAGAAGTTCATTTCTCATTTTCTGTTTCTTCGGATGTTATATCTGTTCAGGAAACCAGCACATTTTAAGTTTTTATTCCTGTGCAGGATTATATTGTCGTTAGGCTTGACAGGTTAGTTGGTAGAGGGGTGGTGTTGCCAGTTTTATAAGGAAAGGGGCAGGGTTGATGAACCGACACAAGATATTGGATTCGGCCCGGTACATCTCGGGTGGACCCCTCACAAACATCGAGTACATCGGCATGAAACGCTATCATAGCAAAGCCGCATCCATCATCAGAGATGCTCACCACCCAGGCCAGGCTCTGCAACCAGGTAGAAGGTACAACAGCCTCAGGACTCGCACCAGGTACAGGAACAGTTACTAAGCTTCAGCCACCAGGCTTTTGAACAATACAGGAGAAAAACACTCGCTTGCCCATCCATTGAGATGCTCCCGCAACCAATTATCGCACTGGGCCTGTCTCAGAATTAGAGAAATAAGAGGTGGTCTGACTGGGACAGACTCATTCTCATAGGGTATTGACAGGGTAGGGGCAGGAATGATCTCTCCCCTGGCTGGACTTATCTGTACTCTGATAATAAATTTTGAGTCTCGGGAAACTCCTTTGATTCTGATAACAATCTGTGACTGACATCTCCAGCTCCCCTGATTACTGCAGACTTTCTCTTGTCTGCGACAGTCACTGTCCAGTCTCCTTCTGACTCGAATCCTGCAGTCCCGGCGGCAAAAGCCGTGAATCCCTACTCCGCCGTTCCGGGTTAATCACGTCCTTCCAGAGGTGACCAACCAGAGGTGCGCACGGTCCTCCAGCTGTGACCTCACCAACATGGAGCAGTACGGGCCCTTCTGCTCACTGTGTTGTTCTGAACCAATTGAACTGGTCATTCAATGCCTTATTAAACCAAACCCTCCTGCCCGCACAAGGTCCACATCCCTCCATTCGCCTCACACTCACGTGGTATCTAATAGCCTCTATCGCGTCTGCTGCCTCCACCACCTCCCCCGGCATTCATTCCAGGCACCCACCACTATGAGTGTGAAAAGAAAACTTGCACGCACATCTCCTTTAAACATTCCGAGTCAGGTTAAATATTATCGTATTTCTCGGTGGTTTGCAGTTGATTATTAAGTAGGTGGTTTCGGGGTTCCTGGAGGCACATGGTAGTCAGCATGGTTTGTCAGTGGAAAATATTGCCTGAAATTTTGCTTGAGGTCTTTGAAGAAATAACAATCAGGGTAGACGAAAGAGAAGCAGAGGATGTTGTCTGCTTGGATTTTCAAAAGGCCTTTGACAAGGTACCACACATGAGGGTACATAACAAATTAATAGCACATGGTATTAGACAAAAGCTGCTGGTATGTAGAAAACATTGGCTGTTTGGCGGGTTGCGAAACCTGGGAATAAAGGGAACCTTTTCTGATTGGCTGCCGGTAACTAGTGGTGTTGTGTTGGGACCGTTTCTTTTCACATTATATGTCAATGGCTTGGATGGCGGAATTGAGCGATTTGTGGCAAAGTTTGCGGATGATACAAAGATAGGTGAAGGCGCAGATAGATTTGAGGAAGTAGAGAGGCTACAGAAGGTGTTAGGCAGATTAGAAGAAAGGTCAGAATGTAGCAGATGGAATATATTGACATTTATTAGGTGATAGACTATTTATTAGGTGATAGAATTTTTTTTAAAATGAGGCGCAAAGGGTCTTGGGAGACTTTGTGCAGGATTACATGAAGACTAATTTGCAGGTTGAGTCGGTGATATGGAAGGCAAGTGCGGTGTTGGCATTCACCTCGAGAAGACCAGAATATAAAAGCGAGGAGGGAATGTTGAGACTTTATAAACAACTGGCGAGGCCTCACTTGGAGTATTGTGCCCCTTATCTTCGGAAGGATGGGCTGACGTTGGAGAGGGCTCACAGGATGTTTACATAAATGGTTCCTGGATCGATCCCCTTGTCGTATTAAGAGCCAATGTGGATCTTTATTTGGTTTGATCACGTGTAGAATCATCTGCTCTTATGTTGGTCAATGTGTCAAAAGCTCAATTTATGACCCAATCTATGACCTGCCTAGGAATTATGGACCTGTATTCCCAGATTCCTCCATTCTCCCGTACTCCTCCATTGCCTACCATTCACAGTGCATGTCCTTCTCTGCTTGGTCTTCCCAAAGTGCAACACCTCTCACTAATCTGCATTAAATTCCATTTGTCATTTTTAGAAATTCTTTCCAGCTGCTTAATTCATGCTGAAAGTTTTGATCACCTACTTCCTCAGTGCTGTTCTGCCCCATTTCCTTTGTCCATGTGTCTGTTACTGAAGCACCTACAGATACAAAAAACATTTAAAATATCTTCCCCGTCTCTCTTGGAAGACTGTTCTGATCGCCAATGGACACCATTTTTGTCCCTTGCTATCCTCGTCCTCTCCGTATATCTCCAGAGACCCTTGGGATTCTCCTTCACCTTGTCTGCTCGAGAAAACTCATGCCTCCTTTGATTCCTGCTGAATTCCCTGTGAAGTAGTTCATGTTTTCTTATGCTTCCCGAGTGACTCATTTCATATGAGCTGTCTATGCCTCTTTCGTCGTCTTAATCAGACTCTCAGTATGTCTCTAAAATCAAGATCCCTGAAGCCTTGGCCTTTATTCCAAGAGGAACATATAAACTCTGCACTGCTGAATGTTTTCAACTTAGAAAGCATTGTAACCCAACCTACACCGGCCTGAACTCTGCTGATGACATCGAAATTGTAGTGTTTCCAAACTACAGTCAGATTCCGAGGACCAGTTATATCAATCTTCACAATTATCTTGAAACTGATAGAATTATGATCACTAGATACAGAGTTTTCCCGGGCACACATTTCTGTCACTTGTAAACTACGACCTCCAGCATCTCATCCACTCACTGAGGAACACTACTTCCTCGATCCGAGGTGTTTCTCACCCTGGCCTGTGAGATTCAACATACCTTTCCGGAGTCTCATTCTCGTCAACAGAACCCACAGGCTGTCCCCCTAACTGGTGAATCCCCGCTTAGTACTGCTGAAAGGATGTGTAACCATTTGTAACGATTTGGAAACGTACGGCCTAATTAGGGACAAACAGTAGAATTAGAATCATAGAGAAGTACAGCAAAGAATCAGGCCATTTGCAACGTGCAGGCCACGCTGAACTATTAAATAGTCTTCTCTACCTCTACCTTATTTGTACCTCTCCACACTTCGCTTAAACCTTGTAATCGAGCTCACAATGACCCGCTGCTGGCAACTATTTCAACTATCGAGTGAAGAGGCTACCTGCCATGTTCCGCTTAAGCTTTTCACCTTTCACCATTAGCCCATGACTTTTGGTTGTAGTCCCACACAACGTCAGCAGAAAAATCTTGCCGATCTATACCCCCATAATTCTGTACACCTCTATCAAATTTACTCTCAATCTTACACTTTGCAAGGATAAAGTTTTAAGCTATTCAGTCTTTAACTCAGATAATCCAGACCTAGCAACATCTTTGTAAATTTCCCCTGTACCCCGTTAACCTTATTTACAGCTTTCCTGTAGCTAGGTGATGATAACTGAACACAGATCTCGTAGCAAGGCCTCATCAGTATCTCACACGTTACATCCCATCTCCTATAATCGATACATTGATTTATGAAGGCCAATGTTCCGAACAATCTGTATACTTCTGTAGCCACTTTGAATGAATTATAGACCTGTATTGCCAGATCCGTTTGATCTTCTACACTCCTCAGTGCCCTTCCGTTCACTTGGTAAGACCGACCCTGTTTGGTTCTATGGAAGAGCAACACCTCTCTCTCGTCTGCACTGAATTCGATCTTCTATTTTTCCGCCCATTTTTCCAGCTGGATCAGATCAAGCTGAAACAAACATGAAAGTCTTCTTCACTGTCCACTACACCCCCAATCCTGGTGGCATTCAGAAACTTGCTGATGTACTGTATCATATTATCATCCAGACCGTTGATATCGATGGTAAACAACAACGGACCCAGCACCGATCGCTGCGGCACTCCACTGGTCACAGGCCTTTATTCAGAGAGGAGACCATCTAATACCACACTCTGGCTTCTCACACAAAGGAAATGTGGCAGCGTCGGCGGATCTGAGGGTATGACCAATCTCGAGGTTGTTACATTTATAATTACCTTAATAATGAATACACTTCGGAGTTTGAACTTTGTTCTTGCTATCTTTTAAGGTGGGACAGCTACTTGTGAACTGTTTGAAATCATTCTTGCTCTGGGATGCACACAGACTTAGAAATTAATTGGTGTAGGTCGATTTGGGGTGTGACGAATCTCAAGGTTGTTTCATTCAAAGTTACTTTACTGATAAATACAGTTTGAATTCTGAACTTTGTTCTTGCTGTTTTTGTCAGGTGGAGGCAGGTATTTTGTAAACGGTTTGAAATTGTTCTTGCTCTGGGGTAATCTAATGTGCAGGTGGGGTGTCAGCGTGTTGGGGCTGCACACTGATTTAGGGGTGCAGATCGATTTTGTGCACACAGGTTTAGGGGTGCCCCTAAACAGGGGCTGCACACTGTTTTGGGGGTGTCTGTGGATTTCACTCTGCACAGTGACGTGTGGGGTGCATTCGGATTTAGGGGTGCACACGGATTTTGGGATGCACACAGATCTAGGAATGTGCCGGCCAGTTTGTGGGCACACACTGATATGGGGTGTGTTCTCAAATGTGAGGGTGCACACGAATTTGGGAGTGCGCACAGATTTGTGTGCCGCGTTTTATTTGGAGCGTACACACGGATTTGGGGGTGTAGATCGCATTAGCAATGTTATAAACCTCAAAGTACTTTATGAATAAATACAGTTTGAACTTGAACTTTGTTTTTTGCTATTTTTGTAAGGCGGAGGCAGCTATTTTGGTGAACTGTGTGAAATGATACCTGCTCTGGGATAATCTGATGTGCATTTGGGGCGTCACACTTCGCTATCAGATGTGGGGAGAGTACCCGACGAGGTCACCTGTTGAAAGACAAACCGACGGACGGCAAGCCGCAACAGCAAGGAGTTTTATTTAGTGCCAGAGGGAAAAGTACAAAAGCTGCCGAAAACGTGTGTAGAGAAAAATATATTTATAATGAAACAAATGAAAACAAACGCCAATGCACAAAAAGTACAAATATCCAGACACTTTCTCGACGACAAACTTTGTCTTTTAACTTTTCCTTATAACTATTCCCCAACCGTCAAATCCAACCTCGCAACGAAAGACTGGGGGTTTAAATCTGCCTCCGCCTGGCTGAGATTCTAACATGCTAGCGTTTTATTTCACAACATATGCCACAGGTAAATCCATCGATCAGTGTACACATGCTCAGATGAATATAAAGTAATAATGCCCTCCCCACCAGTGGTGTTACCTGTTCAGGGTGTGGGGCACCTGACCCCACTAACCCGGGTATTATTTCAGGACCCCTCAAACAGTCCTTCTGGTCTTTTGGGGCCGTTCTGCTGTCTACAAGCCCCTGTAACGGTATGAGTGAAAACAAATGAAAGTGTTTGTAATGATTGTGTCTAGAATCCTTATTTCTATGAGTTATAGACCAGCAGTGCAAGTTAAATGAAAGGATTGTTTTGATTAGCTAAGCTAGCCATTGTTTCACTGCGGGGTGTGTAAACGGTGAACTCCCAAGAGCTGCGGCACGGGAGGGAAAAGGGCGTGAACCACTGGGGAAACTAAACCATGGACAGAACGAGGGGGAGTTACTAACCGGGCAAAGGGTCAAGGTTAGCGGAGAATTATCATTACCAACCTGTTCAGTCACAGTCTGTTTCGTTGCTGTACTGTGTCTGTGACTGACACAAACATGACAGAAACAACAGGGAAATGGGCCGGAGAGTTTGTTTCGATGCCGTTGTGTCCGTGACTGACTCGAATGGAGGAGATGCGGCAGGAAGATGGGCCAAAATGCCTCTCCCTGTGCTATAGTTTCTACTGATAATGGGATAGAATGGGTACCTTGATGGGCTGAAGCGTCTCTCCAAGTGCTACAGTGTCTGTAGACAATGGTATAGAACGAGCAGGAAGATGGGCTGAAAGAGTGTTTCTGTGCTGTCGTGTCTGTGATTCGCTGTAATGGGACAGAATCTGCATGATGATGGGCAGAATGGCCTTTGCTTCGCTCTCTCACGTCTATGTCGGACTCTAATGTGACACGAGCAGCAGGATAATGGGCCTAACGGTCTATGTGGTGTTGTGTCTGTAATTCACTCTCACAGGCAGGATGATGTACGAAGGGTCTGTTTCTGAGTACAGAGTCCGCAGCTGTTAAAAATATTCCTTATCACACACACACTCTGATAAGGGACACTGTGCAGCTTCTCATGCAACAAGCACTTCTTTGTTCATACTTTATTCTCTCAGCTCCACTGTCAGGCTGCCAATAACTCAGTTAGGCTTTAACCCTTTTAATTCTGCGTATAATTTCCCAACGTTAGAGTCAGTCACAAACACGACAACACATAAACTACCCTTCGGCCCGTCACCCTGTTGTTCCTCTCACGCGAGAGACAGTCAAAGAAACCGCAGTGCAGAAACAAACGCTTTGACCTATCATCTTGTCGTTCCTGTCCCGTTAGAGTGAGGTTGTTATTCACAGATACTTACTTATAAATACTTTAATAATAAATACATTTCGAAGTTTGAACTTTGTTCTTGATTTTTTTTTGAGGTGGGGTATGTATTTGGGAAATGTTTGAAATGATTCTTGCTCTGGTATAATATAATGTGCATTTGGAAGGTGTCAGTGGGTTTGGAGTGAGCACGGATTTGGGAATGTACACAGATTTGAGGGATGCGCATAGTTAAGTGGGTGCCCACTGATTTGGGGGTGCTCACAGATTTGGGGTCGAGATGAAAAAGAACGCTTTTCATTTTTCATACCTTAATAACAAATGCACTTTGAACATTGTTCTTAATGTTAGTTTAAGGCGGAGGCAGCTAATTACTGAGCAGTTTTGAATGATTCTTGCTGTGGGATAATCTAATGTGTATATGGGGTGTCAGTGGGTTTAGGACTACGCACAGGTTTGGGGAAGTCTACAGACGTAGGGGTGTGGCAGCGAATGTGGGGGATTAGGGTGCAGGTCGATTTGAGGTGTGATGAATCTCAGCGTTGTTTCATTCATAGATACTTCACTGATAAATACATTTTGAACGTTGAACTTTGTTCTTGCTACTTTTGCAAGGTGGAGCCAGCCATATTGTGAACTGTTTGATACTGTTCTTGCTCTGGATAATCTAATTTTCACGTGGGGCTGGGCTGCACACGGATTTGAGGGTGCAGATGGCTTTGTGTTTGCACACAGATTTAGGGATGTCGGTGGATTTGACGGTGCGCACTGATTGGTGGGATGCATTGGTTTGGAGCTGCACATGGATCTTGTGAAGGGTTCCGATCTAGGGATGAGTCGGCTAATATGGCGGTATACACTGATATGGGGATGTGCGTAAATTTATGGGTGTATTATCGAATAAGCGCGTACACTCGAATTTGATTGTCTGGACAGATATGGTGTGTGGGTAGATTTGGGGATGTGTCTGTACATTTGGGGTACACACGGATTGGGGTGTGATGAATCTCAGGGTACTTTTCTAATAAATACAGTTTGAATTTTGTACTTTAGTTTTGCTATTCTGTAAGGTGGAGGCAGCTAATTTGTGAACTGTTTGAAATGTTTTTTGCTCTGGGAAAATCTAATGTGTATTTGGAGGTGTCACACCTCGCTATCAGGTGTGGGGAAGTGTACAGGACGAGGGTCACCAGTTGAAAATCAAACCGATATAAGTTCGCACCAGCAAGTTAGTGCAAGGGGTTTTATTTAATGCAAGATGGAAAAAGTACAAAAGCTGCCAAAAGGTTGTGCTGAAGAAAAGTATTTACAAAGAAACAAATGAAAACATTCTTATGTAGAAAAAAATTACAAATATACAGTGGCTTACACCACAATAACAACTTTGTTTTATTTTTAACTTTCCCATATAACTTTCTCTCGGCTCCAAAGGTGGTTACAGCCGAAGGGTGGTAGTGGGGACGAGTTCCCACTGCTAAACAAATGTTTTTCATGGCGCGCGTTTCAAACAGCTTCTGACAACCAGATCCGACTCCTGGCCTTCACGTGGCGGAGCTGTTCTCACTGACAGGAGAAGAGGCAAAGGAGGGCCACTGGCGCCTTGAAACCAGTTGCTCCGGGCGGATGGGGCTCGTTAACCACGGATGGTAGCTCATCTGGGAGAGGGAAATCTCCGATTTCAAACCTCCGCTTCCACTAGCGGTGTTACCTGTGCAAAGTGTGGGTCACCTGACCCCACTAGCCCAAGTATCATTTCAGGACACCCCAGACGGTCCCTCGGATTTTTGGGGGCCATTCTACTGTCTACAAACTGCGGTAACCGTGTGAGTGAAAATAAATGAAACCATTAGAAATGACTGTGTCTGCAATCATATTTTTATCATTTATAGACCAGCAGAGCAGATTAACTGAAGGCCTGTGTCTCTTTTGTCTCTGCTGCGGTGTTTATACCGGGTCATGTCGCCTTCGGACCAGCCTCGGGCTTCTCAGCCGATTCAGCCTGAGAAGTATCGGAGGACAGTGTTGAAGTCACTTCCTGATGACTCTGGCCATTTGGTGGCTGAGAAGACCAATCGATTGCTCAGAGATTGGTTCTACCGGCCGCTAATGGAGCTGGAGGGCGAAGAATACAGCAAGTCGTGCATTCGATCCATAAGACGGAAGAGACTGTCTACGCGGGCAGCTCCCTTGTCACATTTGCAGAATGCAGGGCCTCTGGACCTGGTGTGTATGGATTTCCTGTTGATAGACCCCGATGCAGCAACGCGGCCAATGTATTAGTCATCACGGACCACTACACCAGATATGCGCAGGCTTTCCCTGCCAAGGATCAGAGGGCGTCCACGGTGGACAAATTTTCATGGGAGCGGTATTTCATTTATTACGGCCTCCCCAGGCTGATCCATGGTGATCAGGTTGGAATTTTGAGATTAGGCTTATGAGCATACACTGCTACAACTGTACAAGTAAAGAAGCTACCGGGACTCGCCATGTTATCTGATGTCGGGCATGATCAGGAACAGTCAACATGGATTTTTGCGTGGAAGGTCAAGTTTGACAAACCTTATTGAACATTTTGAAGAGGTTACTAGGAAACTTGACGATGGTAAAGCAGTGGATGTTGGCTATATGGACTTCAGTAAGGCCTTTGACAAGGTTCCGCATGGAAGGTTAGTTAGGAAGGTTCAACAGTTAGGTATTAATATTGAAGTAGCAAAATGGATTCAACAGTGACTGCAAACACGAGGAAATCTGCTGATGCTGGAAATTCAAACAACAACACACCCAAAATGCTGGTGGAACACAGCAGGCCAGGCAGCATCTATAAGGAGAAGCACTGTCGATATTTCGGGCCGAGACCCTTCGTTAGGACTAACCGAAAGGAAAGATAGTAAGAGATTTGAAAGTAGAGGGGGGAGGGGAAAATGCGAAATGATAGGAGAAGACGGGAGGGGGTGGGATGAAGCTAAGAGCTGGAAAGGTGATTGGTGAAAGTGATACCGAGCTGGAGAAGGGAAAGGATCATGGGACGGGAGGCCTCGGGAGAAAGAAAGGTGGGGGGAAGCACCAGAGGGAGATGGAGAACAGGCAAGCAACTAATTATGTCAGGGATGGGATAAGAAGGGGAGGAGGGGCATTAACGGTAGTTAAGGAAGTCAATGTTCATGCCTTCAGGTTGGAGGCTACCCAGCCGGTGTATAAGGTGTTGTTCCTTCAGCCTAAGTTTGGATTCTTTTTGACAGTAGAGGAGGCCATGGATAGACATATCAGAATGGGAATGGGACGTGGAATTAAAATGTGTGGCCACTGGGAGATCCTGCTTTCTCTGGCGGACCGAGCGTAGGTGTTCAGCGAAACGGTCTCCCAGTCTGCGTCGGGTTTCACCAATATACAAAAGGCCCCACCGGGAGCATCGGACACAAAATACCACACCAGCCGACTCACAGGTGCAGTGTCGCCTCACCTGGAAGGACTGTCTGGGGCCCTGAATTGTGGTGAGCGAGGAAGTGTAAGGGCAGGTGTAGCACTTGTTCCGCTTACAAGGATAAGTGCCAGGTGGGAGATCGGTGGGAAGGGATGGGGGGGGGAGGGGGACGAGCGGACAAGGGAGTCGCGTAGGGAGCGATCCCTGCGGAAAGTAGAAAGAGGGGGGAGGGAAAGATGTGCTTGGTAGTAGGATCCCGATGGAGGTGGCGGAAGTTACAGGGAATTATACGTTGGACCTGGAGGCTGGTGGGGTGGTAGGTGAGGACAAGGAGAACCCTATCCCGAGTTGGGTGGCGGGCGGATGGGGTGAGGGCAGATGTACGGGAAATGGGAGAGATGCGTTTGAGAGCAGAGTTGATGGTGGAATAAGGGAAGCCCCTTCGTTTAAAAAAGGAAGACTTCTCCTTCGTCCTGGAATAAAAAGCCTCATCCTGAGAGAAGATGCGGCGGAGACGGAGGAATTGTAAGAAGGGGATAGCATTTTTGCAAGAGACAGAGTGGGAAGAGGAATAGCCCAGGTAGCTGTGAGAGTCTGTAGGCTTATAGTAGATATCAGTAGATAAGCCATCTCCAGAGATGGAGACAGAATGATCAAGAAAGGGGACGGAGGTGTCAGAAATGGACCAGGTAAATTTGAGGGCAGGGTGAAAGTTGGAGGCAAAGTTAATGAAGTCGACGTCCTCAGCATGCGTGCAGGAGGCAGCGCCAATGCAGTCGTCGATGTAGCGAAGGAAAAGAGGGGGATGGATACCCGTATAGAATTGGAACATAGACTGTTCCACAGAGCCAACAAAAAGGCAGGCATAACTGGGACCCACCCTTGGTTTGGAGGAAGTGGGAGGAGCCGAAGGAGGAATTATTGAGAGTAAGAACTAATTCCTCTAGACGGAGGAGAGTGGTGGTAGAGGGGAATTGGTTAGGTCTGGAATCCAAAAAGAAGCGAAGAGCTCTGAGACCGTCCGGGTGGAGGATGGAGGTATATAGGGACTGGACGTCCATGGTGAAAATAAGGCGGTGGGGGCCAGGGAACTTAAAATCATTGAAAAAATTCAAAGCGTGAGAAATGTCACGAACATAGGTGGGAAGAGATTGAACAAGGGGGGGGGGGATAAGGCAGTGTCAAGGTATGCAGAAATGAGTTCGGTGGGGCAGGAGCAATCTGAGACAATAGGTCTGCATGGTCAGGCATTTTTGTGAATCTTGGGTAGGAGGTAGAAACGGGAAGTGCGGGGTGTGGGAACTATGAGGTTGCTGGCAGTGGATGAGAGATCCCCAGAGCTGATAAGGTTGCTGATGGTATAGGAGACAGTGGTCTGGTGCTCCTTAGTGGGGACATGATCAAGGGGTAAATCAGAGGAGGTATCAGAGAGTTGTCGCTGTGCCTCGGCCAGGTAGAGGTCAGTACGCCAGACAACAACATGTCCCTTCTTATCATAGGGTTTTATAGTGAGGTTGGGATTGGTGCAGAGGGAGCGGAGAGCAGAGCATTCGGAAGGAGTTAGGTTGGAATTGGAACAGGGTGCAGTGAAGTCGAGACGGTTGATGTCCCGTCGGCAATCAGCAATAAAGAGATCCAGAGCAGGCAGAAGACCAGAGCAGGGTGTCCATGAAGAGGAGGAGGGTTGAAGACGGGAGAAGGGGTCATCGGTGGGGGTAGGAGAGTCTTTGGCAAAGAAGTAAGCTCGGTAACGGAGCCGGCGGAAGATGAGTTCAGCGTCATGGCGTACGCAGAACTCGCTGAGATGTGGGCGAAGAGGGATAAAGCTGAGGCCCTTACTGAGGACAGAGCGCTGTGAATGTCGGAGGGTATGGTAAAGACCCGGCTCGGATGAGAGATGGGATCAGAGGGAGGAGGGAGGCTGGTAGTGTCAGTGGAGAGGGAAGGGTTGGGGTTAGAGGAAGATGGAGCCTCTGAGGGCCCAGGAGCTGACGATGGGATCTGAGGGATAGGGGATTGCAGAGTGGTGGTGGGGGAAGCGGAGAACGGCCTTTAATAAAGCCCGTTTGATTCATAGAGATTATTTTAGTTAAAATATTTTCAGAATAAAGTGATCGAAAATGGCGGAGATGAACAACAATAAAAATAATCCGGGATTCCATTATAGGGATAAAAAAAGAAAAAAAAACACCCAAATTACAAAGCCCAGAAAGAAAGTCTATATCTTTCGACGCAAGCCCCAGGAAAATATTCGATGCTGTTATAGCTCCGCCTACGTGAATATAAAGAAAGTAATCTCTCGCTTCCTCTCCCGGACATAAACCTCATTACAGTCGACATATATCTCAGTATAGTTAACTTGAAAGGATAGTGTTTTTCCTATAAAACAAAACGACCTTCAATTTGAAAGTAACCTTCATAGTATTAGATAAGAGAAGAAAAACACATCCAAAACAATTCTTGAAATATTTGCACAAACGAAAAACAATCGCCATCTTTAAAGTATCCAAGCTATCTTTAAAACACAAGAAAAACCAAATAATTACTTAAGAAATCTTCAATAAAGCATACAGAATAAAAAAAAACAATAAAAAGTTCCAGATAGTACAAATTTAACTACAGCTTATCAACAATTCTCCCACTATATCTTCTGAGGTTAAAACCATCTGAACCAGTCTTTTTCGAAGCTAAATATACATTTTAAGGTAAAAACTTTCTATAACCATCAAATCTTCCAATTTCATCGCTTTACACCACGAGACAGTCAAATTATTATAAATTATTCAAACTTCAGATTCGCCATCGGACTCGTTAGACAAAGAGTTAATAAAACGCAATGCTTCGGCTGGATCATCAAAAATACAAGCTCCAGAATTTTTAATAAAAAGCCTTAATTTGGCTGGCTATTGTAATAATGGAAAGAGCTTTTTCTGAAAAGCTAATTTCACAGAAGAGACAAATGCAACACGTTTCTTAACAATTTCACGTGGAAAATCTTGAAAAAACTAACTTCTGAACCTTGAATTTGAAATAGTCTTTGTTTTCTTGCAAGTTTAATAATGCGGTCCTTGTCTCTGAGACGGAGCAAACGCACAACAACATGCCTGTTTTTACCTTCATCCAAAAATTTTCAAGCACCGGTTCTGTGAGCCGATTCAAGCTCCGGGGGTTGCGAACAAACCTCCGGAAATAAAGACTGAAAGATTTTAGCAAAATAATCCAGTGTGTCGGCAGATTCTGACTTCTCTTTTAATCCAGCAATTCGAATAATATTCCGACGCGTTAGAGCTTCCAAATCCACGATTTGTTGTTGAGCCTTTTCCAAACGAGAGGAAAGGTCAGCCGCATTTCCATAGACAATAGACAATAGGTGCAGGAGTAGGCCATTCGGCCCTTCCAGCCAGCACCGCCATTCACTGTGATCAGCTGATCATACACAATCAGTACCCCGTTCCTGCCCGCTCCCCATATCCCTTGACCCCGCTATCTATAAGAGCTCTATCTAACTCTCTCTTGAATGCATCCAGAGACATGGCCTCCACTGCCTTCTGGGGCAGAGCATTCCACATATCCACCACTCTCTGGGTGAAAATTTTTTTCCGCATCTCAGTTCTAAATGGCCTACCCCTTAGTCTTAAACTGTGGCCTCTAGTTCTGGACTCACCCATCAGCGGGAACATGCTTCCTGCCTCCAGCGCGTCCTATCCCTTAATAATCTTATATGTTTCAATCAGATCCCCTCTCATTCTTCTAAATTCCAGTGTATACAAGCCCAGTCACTCCAAGCTTTCAACATATGACAGTCCCGCCATTCCGGGAATTAACCTTGTGAACCTACGCTGCACTCCCTCAATAGCAAGAATGTCCTTCCTCAAATTTGGAGACGAAAACTGCACACAATACTCCAGGTGGGGTCTCACCAGGGCCCTGCACAGCCGCAGAAGGACCTCTTTGCTCCTATACTCAATTCCTCTTGTTATAAAGGCCAGCATGCCATCAGCTTTCTTCACTGCCTACTGTACCTGCATGCTTGCTTTCATTGACTAATGTACAAGAACACCTAGATCTCGTTGTACTTCCCCTCTTTTCTAACTTGACTCCATTTAGATAGTAACCTGCCTTCCTGTTCTTGCCACCAAAGTGGATAACCTCACATTTATCCACATTAAACTGCATCTGCCATACATTTGCCCTCTCAGCCAACCTGTCCAAGTCACCCTGCTTTCTCATGACATCTTCCTGACATTTCACACTGCCACCCAGCTTTGTGTCATCAGCAAATTTGCTAATCTTACTTTTAATCCCTTCATCTAAATCACTAATGTATATTGTAAACAGCTGCGGTCCCAGCGCCGAACCTTGCGGTACCCCACTGGTCACAGCCTGCCATTCTGAAAGGGACCCGTTAATCACTACTCTTTGTTTCCTGTCTGCCAGCCAAATTTCAATCCATGTCAGTACTCTGCCCCCAATACTATGTGCCCTAATTTTGCCCACTAATCTCCTATGTGGGACTTTATCAAAAGCTTTCTGGAAGTCCAGGTACACTACATCCACTGGCTCTCCCTAGTCCATTTTCATAGGTACATCCTCAAAAAACTCCAGTAGATTAGTCAAGCATGATTTTCCCATCATAAATCCATGCTGACTCGGACTGATCCTTCTACTGCTATCCAAATGTGTCGTAATTTCATCTTTTATAATTGACTCCAGCATCTTATCCACCACTGACGTCAGGCTAACCGGTCTATAATTCCCTGTTTTCTCTCTCCCTCCTTTCTTGAAAAGTGGGACAACATTAGCCACCCTCCAGTCAGCAGGAACTGTTCCTGAATCTATAGAACATTGGAAAATGATTACCAATGCGTCCACGATTTCCAGAGCCACCTCTTTAAGTACCCTGGGATGTAGACCATCAGACCCGGGGACTTATCATCCTTCAGACTCAACAGTCTATCCAACACCGTTTCTTGCCTAATATAAGTTCCCTTCAGTTCATCCTTTACCCTAGTTCCTTTGATCACTATTACATCTGGGAGATTTTTTGTGTCTTCTCTAGTGAAGACAGATTCAAAGTACTAGTTCAACTCATCTGCCTTGTTTCCCATAATAAATTCACCCTTTTCTGTCTTCAATTGTCCAATTTTGGTCTTAACTATTTTTTTGCTATTCACATACCTAAAGAAGCTTTTACTATCCTCGTTTATATTCTTGGCTAGTACCTCATTTTTTCTTGGCATATTGCCTTTTTTGTTATCTTCTGTTGCTCTTTAAAAGCTTCCCAGTCCTCTGGTTTCCCGCTCATCTTTGCTATGTTATACTTCTTCTCTTTTATTTTTATACTGCCCTTTACTTCCCTCGTCAGCTACAGCCGCCCTTTACTCCCCTTAGGATCTTTCTAAGATCTCGCAGGAGACTGCGAGACTTTGTCTGAGTTTTATATTTGGACGGTCGGTGCTGGTACGGGTGGGAACCCACAACGCCGTATTTGTAACCCTTTATTATCTATGTTATGATTAATGATATTCTCTCTGAGACAGGCACTGAGGTGTGTAAATCACTATATGCAGATAATGGAGCTCTATAGGTTAGAGGCATAAATTGCAATTATACTGTATATTGGATCCAATTAGCAGCTAATAATTTTGAACAGTCGCCAAATATATGAGAATTTAAGCTTTCAGTCGCTCCTGAACAAGTTCTGTGTTTTATAAATGTGATTAATAGGCATGCAATTGATTTGAAATGATATGGTCAAACTCTTCAAGACGTGACATCGGTAAGATTTTCAGGCATGTGGGTGAATAATCAGCTGGCATGGAAGCGCCATATCAGAAAATAATAACATTAAATATTCTCAGTTGTATATATGGGTATTCTGGGGAGCTACATGAATATCATTGTGGACCATGTTCATTTATTTAATTGGATCTGTTCTTGATTATGGCTGTGTGACTTGTAGATCAGCGTCATCTTCAATTTTAAAGTGTTCAGAAGTGTTCTGCTGCAATAAGGTAGTCCCCTGTTTCAGCTTTACTGGTTGAAATGAGCCAAGTATAATTGCGGAGATTGCAGTTGATATTAACAAACTGGATTCATTAGACGGGATAAATAAATTACCATCCTGTTGAAGTTGTGTTCGAGGACGGTTGGCAACATCACACGAAGAGTGTTTTCAAGTTTAGGTGACGGGGATCTTATCGCACTGGGAAGATGGGAATGTGGAATTATGCAATATTCCCCAATGTCACGTTCTCTGAAACCCCATCTTGTTCTGCCTCTGACTAGCTGATTTTAGGTCACAGAGCTTAATAAGTTTAAGTATTCTGCAATGTCTGAGAGTCTGTTGGTTCATCAGTGTATTTCGGAAAACTATTATGATATATTGACTGTAGCAGAAGAATCAAAAGATAACAACTGAGATGTTCATCTGGCTTTTTCTGTGCCTTAATTACAGGTAACGACAAAGAAACAACTTACGAACCATTATATCAGTACATAGAGAAGAACTTGTTGCCATCATTTTAAGCTTACACTGGGTGGAGGAAATTTGTCCGTGTAAAGCTCTAATTTATTCACATGCCTTTTCGGTTTTGATGATTCTTAAAACAATTTATTCTAGCGGTCGGTCAGATTTACTGTTGGAAACTCATTGGCCCACTTCTTATTAGTTTTATGGGTCTTCTTATTGGTCTCAACCTGCACGGGGAGGTTGAGTTACAAAAGCTGATACAATTCCAGCGGTGGATAACTACCTTCCGCCCGGCAAATCAGAAGCTAAGGGGTTGGTGGGATTGACAATTATAGCAAGACTGTTGGGATAATGAGCATAAAGGAAACACCACTGCAGAATGCGTAACTGTTAGCTTAATGGGGGAACGGAGTAAAACAAGAAGGGAAAGAATTTTATTCAAAAAAGAAGCAGTGAAGGTTTTATTTTCGAATTCTCTGCACCACACTCCAGTCCAGTTAGTGGCGGGAATGCGACTTTAATTTGATCTGTCAAACGCCTTTTAACCAAAACCCGCCCCATTTCGTTACATTAGCAAATCATTCAAGGGGAAGCCGGAGAGTAGTATGATTGACATTGGATTAGGCAGCCAGTAATCGATTGGATCCCCGCCGTTTTGTGGGCTGTAAGGTTGATTGGCTGCAAAGGGAATAGATGGACATATGCACAGACCAATGGCTGGACAGCGTTTCGGTGCAGGTCTTTGCGTGTCATCTGGCAGGTCCAATGCGGTACTGAGTCTCCAGGATGGCGCTTTGCCCCTCACAAAACACATACTATCCTAATGTTCCAGAGCTGCCGGTCGATGCGACAACCTGCCGGGAATAACACCTGGGTGATCAGGGGGTGAATGTGAGGAGCTGGAACCCTCACTGCAACCGCCTTTGGCTTGTGCTCAGGTCGCGGCTTTATTAATGAACTGAAGCACCGAGGTGACCGGATATTTCACCGCGCTGATCACCTGCTCCCTGAATTTCGACTGAGTCACCGCGTAGATAAATGTGTTCGTGCAGCAGCTGAAATTCCTCAGCAAAAACCCGACGTAGTGAAAGATCCATTCAGAATGACTGAAATAAATCCCTTTTCCAGAGACCCGATAATATATGACATTTACAAACTGAGTCATCCACAGGAGGATGAAGCTGCCGGAGAGGGTGAAGAGTAAAACCACAGACCTCCTCCTGCTCTGCATCTCCGGGTCACTGCGGTTCTCCCCTTTGCTCTGACCCTTCAGCCCCTTACGGACCCGACTGGCCACTAAAATGTGTCTGACTGTCAGAGTATTGAGCAGCAGGATCCCAGCAAAAGGAAGAAATGGGGTTAAAACCGTATCGAGCCAGTCATATCCTACCCACCCGGGGTCAGTGAAGACATTGTCCCTGAGAATACAGAACCACGGTACATTGTCGATGATCGTCCAGGGTTCCCGTGTGAAGTATCGGGGAACGTTTCTCAGACAGGACAGTACACCGGTTGTTGTCAGAACCACAGCCGCAGTTTTCCCGGTGCAATATTTTGTTTTCAGCTTCTGGCAGCAAATGGCGACAAACCGGTCAAAGGTGAAAGTGACGGTGAACCAGACAGAACAGTGTGTGGCTGTGAACCTCAGAAAATCAATAACACTGCACACAGGGGTGATGCTCAGAAAACTCCACCGGAAGAAATACAATCTGAGTTGAGTCAAAATGACCCCAGTGACAATGGTCAGTAGATCCGCCGCTGCCATGGCCACCAGGTAGCGAGTGGTGCAGGTAGACAGGCCGCACTTTCCCCGGGACAGGATCACAATCGCCATTACATTCACTGGAGAGAGAGAGAGAGAGAAACAGACACTGGGCATTACTTGACACATTCTCCGGGAATTAACACCGGATCGAGTTGCAGCTAAAGATGTCTGTGAACGGCTGCTAATCTAGCACCAGACACGGGTCACACTATCTCTGAACTGTTTTCCTCAGTGTGGAGATAAAGCAATGTGTGGGCAATCGTCGGCGATATAAACGAGCTGAATGAGCAACAACGATCGCTGCTGATCCCGTTTCCAGTCGCTGATGGGGCCGGTTTCACTGACTTAACCGTGACTGACCAGGACTCTGGAAAATCAGCATCTGATGTTTCCAAGATGAGATACAGAGGGGTGAAACACACTGAAAACACTGGAAACAGTATTAGCAAACAGAGACTGAGTGGCTCAGTTAACGGATTAATTCTACACCGTAGTTCAATTCGATAACATTCGTGAGCAGATCCCTGGACACCGGATCGGGTGATCAGACCAAATTATTGACCAAAAGGCAGCGGGATTGTGACAGACTCCACAGGGAGACGCGAAACACAGCACCAGGGGCTCTCTTTGATCAATAACTCAGAAACAGTGAACCTGACAATGAACCCGCTCCCCTCCCCAATCTCATCTTCTCGGAGAGCTACCTGTCCCCAGCACTGGGACAAATCTGGACAAGTATCATTAAAGGCAAGAACAGCGTTTGAGTCGATCCCGTGGGTTAGAGGAGAGACAGAGGTTTAGTTCCCTTTGTCATTGAATATGAAAAATCGGCAAGTGGAATTGACAGGATCGATATCTCTGACGGATATTTGTACAATGAACATCAAGTTGGAAGATTGGTAAAATGATCATGAATAGGTTCACACCGGTAACAATCAGAAATTCCAAACATGAATCCCTCTGCTCACTCACCGGGAACTCCAACAACGGCAATGAACACGTACAATATTTTCTCCACACTCATGTACATATCCAACGATGCAGACATTTTCTCTGTCCAGTGATTTGGCCCCCCTGTGTTACACGCGATCTCTCGGAATGAAATGCTGAGGCAGCACGTGCCTCGGGTTTTTAATACAATTCAGTGACTCCACAGGGACAGATTTCAAAAGATTTAAAAATAAAGCTTTTAAATTATTTACAAATCGATTACTTTAGACGGGTGAAATTCCCGCGGTGACGGATGGCGATTAAGCTATTCAATTAATATGAAGACCATTGGGAGCTAATTTGTCCCAACGCAGGTGACTGAACCGTCCGAGTTATCTTATCAATTAAATGTGCTTCCAGTGTAAAAATGCATTTCAAAGTAACCATCTTTCAGACAAAAAATGCTGAAGTAAATTATGCCATTGTAGCTTGTGAAATTGTATTGAATCACGAACACTACACCGGCTGGTGACGTAGTGGCATCAGCGCCGGACTCCCGAGTTCCAATCCAGCCGGCTCCAAAAACGCCTGGAGAGGGATGGGCTCCGCCAGGTTTCAGATGCCCAAGACACGTCGTATGATGAGCAATCACCAAAAAGATCGGTGCAAAATGCTTGTGACAGTGCCCCGACGACTGTGTGTGTGTGTGTGTGTGTGTGTGTGTGTGTGTGTGTGTGTGTGTGTGTGTGTGTGTGTGTGTGTGTGTGTGTGTGTGTGTGTGAGTGTGTTTGTCTCTCAGTGTGTGTCAGTGTGTGGATAGACTGATTGTCGCTGGCTGACCCTGCCTGCCTATACACTCCAATTCACTTTATCCCCCTTGGTTTAGTCCCTTCTCATCTGTCTCCGCAAAATGCACAGTTCCAACACTTCACAAAATGGCTGCCTGAACAATAAAAGAGACAAGAACAGAGGGCATAATTCAAATTGCATTTCTTAGTAATGTATGTACAAATGGAATAACTTTGAGACCTGTCGCAGCTCCAAATCAGGAGGCACCCCCACATGCACATTAGATTATCCCAGAGAAAGAATCATTTCAAACAGTTCACAAAAAATTCGTCTCCATTTAAAACATAGCAAGAACAAAGGTGAACGTTGATATTGCATTAATTATTAAAGTATGGATAAACGGAAAAACCTCGAGATTCGACACCCCTCCAGATGCCCCGCCTCACCCAGGTTAGTGTTCACCCCCAAATCCGCCAACACACCCAACTCTGTGCAAATCAGTCTGCATCCACAAATCTGTGCTCTCCAGAAAACCCTCAATGAACCTTCAAATCAGTGTCCACCCCAAAGCCTCCGACACCACGAAATCCTTGTGCACTCACACATTCGCTGACACACCCCTGAAGCTGAGCACATCCGCAAAGCTGGATGCGCCGCCAAATCCGTCCGCACCACTAGATTCACTGGCAAACCCCGAAATATGCCTGCATCCCCATTTACCTGACCAAACAATAACATGTATCATCCTGTCCTGGTGACGTCTGACCTACCAATCCCCTGCAATATTGTCACAGTATGTCCCCAGAAAATCTTTTTCGCAATCTTTACCACTTTCCTCACCACGGTTTCTGCCCTTTTATACTTAATAAGGTTACTGGGACACTGATACTTTTTCACTTTCGTAAACGCCTTTTTCCACTCCCTAATCGCCTCTGCTCACTCCTCAGTCCACAGTGATACAGCCTTTCTCCTATTAATTCTGTTTGTAATGGGAATCACTTCCATGTCAGTTTGCTGAATAACGTGACATAACATTTCATTGTGAAAATACACATCTTCGTCAATATTCTGCAGCAGTTCTAGAACTTCTGTGCATGTTAAATCTCGTACCCATTCAGACACACAAGTTGAAAAACTTTTCTTTAATCAAACCATTACCATCATTCCGCAAACAAACCCTCAGTGAACTGTTTTAAAATCTCAGCAGCAGACAACTCTTCGTGAGCGAGAACAAAATATACTTTCTCACAACTTAGTAGAAAGTTTTCCACAAGCGTTGTAAACCATATTCAGTTTAATACAACTATCTGCTGAATCAAATATTTCTGAGGCAAATCCCACATACGGTTCATTCACATTCACAACTCTACACCCTGCCTCCTTCCTTATAAAACTGTCAGCACTACCTCTCTATCAAATGACCAATCACGCCAAACGACAATATAATCCTGCACAGAAAAAAACTTAACTGTGAAAATAATCTCTTTTCCTGAATACTCAAACCATCGGGGGATTCTGACAAATGAGAAACAGACTTCTTAATGTGTTGAGGATGAAAAGTCAGGCTGGGATAGACTAGGATGCAGATACTCCACCCATCAGATCTTCATTTACAGCTTCCCACATAACACCGGTTACACCGAGATACCTTTCTGCAGCTTTCATAATCATTTTATGTTTTTGCCTGTAGGACGAGATGTCTGATCAGTACAATTCACCACATCCATTATAAACATCACAAACTCCATTGTATCCACCAGTACAGTATCTTTCCTGAGAAAACAGTAATGCCGACATATATCCACTGACCTCCTAGTCTATTCTCTGACTGGGAGCACTTTATTAAGTTTAGCAGTCAGAGTCAGGTTTAACTTTTTGCAAGGTCTCTGCATAAGACACACCCAACTTTACTTTAACCTGTTGAACTGATCCGCCTCTATTTTCCTAAGGCAACATAGTTGCTGTTTTCACATTCCCACTTCTCTCTATGACTGAAATTTGACCGACAGGTTCCTCTGCCAGTGACAGCAGGGGACAGTGAAGGGTCTGAACTACGATAGGTCTGGTGGAAATCTGCCTCAGACTCAGAACTCCCTTTTCTGCTCTATCGCAATGGCGGAGTTCAGCGATACTGCTGTCGGTGATCGTCAACCGCGGCACCTACAGGGACGGGCGTGGCTGTCCGTCCACACCTCCGAGTGTCTGTTCCGGCGATGTTTGCTAGACCTCCCTCAGCCTCCGCCGATGCAGAGAAAATTGCGCCACCAGCCGGCAGCAGGCACTCTGGGAGTTATGAACTACGATCCTCCACACTCCTGGTGAATCTCCTCTGGAGACCTCCTGCACAAAATATACTTTGTATAGAATGCAACAGTTTAGGAAACATACCAGGTCAGGCACAATCTCCTGAGAGGAGCGCCGCAGGGAACCGTACTCTCTCCGGTCCTGTTCACCCTGTACACATCAGACTTCCAATATAACTCGGAGTCCTGCCATGTGCAGAAGATCGCTGATGACACGGCCATAGTGGGGTGTGTCAGGAATGGACAGGAGGAGGAGTATAGGAAACTGATACAGGGCTTTGTGATATGGTGCAACTCAAACTACCTGCGTCTCAATATCACCAAGACCAAGGAGATGGTGGTGGACTTTAGGAGATCTAGGCCTCATATGGAGCCAGTGATCATTACTGGAGAATGTGTGGAGCAGGTTAAGACCTACAAGTATCTGGGAGTACAGTTAGACGAGAAGCTAGACTGGACTGCCAACACAGATGCCTTGTGCAGGAAGGCACAGAGTCGACTGTACTTCCTTAGAAGGTTGGCGTCATTCAATGTCTGCAGTGAGATGCTGAAGATGTACTATAGGTCAGTTGTTGAGAGCGCCCTCTTCTTTGTGGTGGCGTGTTGGGGAGGAAGCATTAAGAAGAGGGACGCCTCACGTCTTAATAAGCTGGTAAGGAAGGCGGGCTCTGTCGTGGGCAAAGTACTGGAGAGTTTAACATCGGTAGCTGAGCGAAGGGCGCTGAGTAGGCTACGGTCAATTATGGAAAACCCTGAACATCCTCTACATAGCACCATCCAGAGACAGAGAAGCAGTTTCAGCGACAGGTTACTATCGATGCAATGCTCCTCAGACAGGATGAAGAGGTCAATACTCCCCAATGCCATTAGGCTTTACAATTCAACTGCCAGTACTTAAGAACTTTTTTTAAAAGCTATTATTAATGCTTTTTGAGTTAGTGATTTAGATGCATATCATATTATTACTCAGTTAGGTATTGTATGCAATTAGTTTTTGCTACAAGTGTATAGGACATTGGAAAAAAGGTTGAATTTCCCCATGGGGATGAATAAAGTATCTATCTATCTATCTATCTATCTATCTATCTATCTATCTATCTATCTATCTATCTATCTATCTATCTATCTATCTATCTATCTATCTATCTATCTATCTATCTATCTATCTATCTATCTATCTGTCGAAGTTTTGGATGAAACCGTCCAGTTTCAGGATAGAGAGTGGCCCTTCTAGGCTGCACTGGTGCCCACCAAAATTATTTACTCAGAGCCTAGTAGGATATACTGCAGATTATTGAGAGAGGCAGGAAATGACATCACTGGTGACGACCAATATATTTGTGTTCTCTGTAGCCACGAGTAAGATCTCAGAAAAGCGCTGATCGATCTTATTCTGTTATTTAAGAAGGGGGACGGATAATCCTGGAAAATATTGACTCACGTTAAGGGTAGACACGTTT
The DNA here is from genome assembly GCF_048418815.1 of Hemitrygon akajei. Taxonomy (NCBI): domain Eukaryota; kingdom Metazoa; phylum Chordata; class Chondrichthyes; order Myliobatiformes; family Dasyatidae; genus Hemitrygon; species Hemitrygon akajei. Next base: position 852,781 of record NW_027332019.1, on the reverse strand, counting down.
CTGGAGAAGATTCTTAGGGATTGGATGTAGAGTTATCAAACTCCTCACACATCAACATACCCATCGTCTCCTCCAAAGTGTGATAGTCTGTTTCCCGACGGCCCTTTCGGCCGGCACCAGGACCATCCCTCCCGTCCATGTACCTGTCCAAGTGTCTCAATGGAACCTAATTTCACCACTTCCCCTAGCGTCTCATTCCACACTAAAACTGTCCTCTGAGTAAAGAAGTTCCTTCACATTTTACCCTTAAACCCTTTTCCTTTTACCCCGAACTTATGACATCTTATTCAAGCCTCACCCAACCTGAGGGGGAAAAGCCTCAGCTTCGGTGCGACAAACCCCTTTGAATCTTTCTCTCCAATTCAGGTCCACACCTCCTGGAAACATCATTAAAAATGTTCGCTCTAATCGTTCAAGTTTCTTGGTACTTATTCGTGTGGATGGGTGACCCTGGATAGATGCACGGAGCTTAGAAAAATAGAGGGTTATGGGTAAGCCTGGGTAGTTCTACGGTAAGGACAGGTTCAGCACAGCTATGTGGGCCGAAGGACCTGTATTGTACTGTAGGTTTTCTCTGATCCAGACTACACACAATACTCCAGGATTGTCCTCAGTAACGTCCTTTACAACTTCAACATAACATTGCAATTCGTGTACTCAGTACTTTGATTCATTAAGGCCAATGTGCCAAAGGCTCTCTTCATGACCCTGCCCTGAACTATGGAACTGTATTCCCGGATCCCTCTGCTCTCCGCAGACCACAATCCCCGACCAGTCACTGTCTGAGTCCGACCCTGTTGTTCCCGGCAAAGCGCAACACCTCACATCGGTCCTCATTACATTCCAGCTGCAAAACCGTCAGCCCATTTATCCAGCTGCTAAACTCATCTCCAAGTTTCGATAATCTGCCTCACTGCCACTCATGCTCTGTATCCAGGTGTCAGCTGAAAATCCAGTTTACCATATTCCCATTGAAATCCAAAGTTACGTGGAGCTGAGGAGGAACGATGGCGCCTAACGGCGACTCCTTGCTTGCAACTTCGAAAAGAGCTCTAGTTCTATTTTAATATCTCTATCTTTCCTTCTCATGTTGCTTTTGAAGACCCGGACCTGGAATTACAAACTGACTTTGGTTCTTTGCGGGAATGGGACCCGTTCTCGGAGTCTGACGACTGGCCGTTATTCGATATACCAAGGACGAGGACTAAAAAAAAAGGCGCCTTCAATATTCCGGGACTTCGTGGCTCTGGAGGCGGGTGGAGTCGAGGTCGGTGCCGTTGCAGGAAATCGGTACGTCGTGGGAGACGGAAGATCGAAAGCAGCGAGATGGCTGTTGGCCGTGTGCCCGGAGACCCGAGTTCCTCGGGCACAGAGCTCGGAACAGGCAACACAACAGACATTTAACATCTTAAATCAGCGAGCTGTTTGTTATGTGCCCCCTGTCGCTGTGAAACGGGGACACCCATTTTTCATTTATTAGAGAGGGGGAGAGAGAGAGAGAGAGAGAGAGAGAGAGAGAGAGAGAGAGAGAGAGAGAGAGAGAGAGAGAGAGAGAGAGAGAGAGAGAGAGAGAGAGAGAGAGAGAGAGAGAGAGAGAGAGAGTGTGTTACCGGATATGTTGAATTACGGGGTGAAGGTGTAGTCTTTGGGATTCTGAAAGTCTGTTTCTCTGTTGATGCTTTGCTGCAGGTTTCAGTGCTCGGTGGAGGGCGCCGATGCTTTCTTTAACTGGTGGGTGGGGAGGAGATGGTTACTTTGCTACTGCCTATGCGTGGGTGGGGTGATCTGTGAGGAATTTGGGGTACTAGCATTTAACTGTCATTCATTCTTTGGGGCTCTCCTCGATTTTCGTGGATGGTTGCGAAGAGTAGAATTTCAGGCAATATATTGTATACATTTCTCTTACATTAACTACACATTTGAAACATTTGATACCTTTGAAATACTTCTATATCCAGTTCCTCAGAATATCTGACAATAAGTTAACCGCTGGTGTCAGGCTCATCCGCCTCTACTTTCCCGGCTCATCGTCAGAGCCTTTCTTGAACAATGGAAGCTAATCTACAGCACCTCACAGGTGTCTAAAGACATTTTAAATACTCCTGGAGGCAGGCTAAGGCCCCTGCAGTTTCCGTACTCGACTTCCACAAGGGTCGATGCGATGTCTTGTCAGTAATTGAAAATTGATCTGCCCTGATTGAGACCATTAATCTATAAGATACAGGAGCACATTTAGGCCATTTGTCCCATCGCGTCTGCTCCGCCATTTCATCATGGCTGATCCATTTACTGTTCGCCACTGGCCCCCATCTCCATCCTTCTCTCCATATCCGTTCATGCCCTGAGCAGTCGAGAATCTGTCAACCTCTCCCTTAAATATACGTAAGGACTGTACCCACTGCTGCCTGTGACAACGAGCGAATTCCACAGATTCGCCATTCTCTAGCTAAAGATATTCCTCTTGCTTTCATTCTAAATAGATGTCCCTCCAATCTGAGACTGTCCACTAGTCTTACACTCTCCCACCAGAGGTATGATCCTCTCCACAACTACACTGTCAGAGGCATTAACCATTCGGTAGGTTTCAATCGGGCCAACCCTCATTCTACAGACCACAAGAACCTTGAATAACTCCAGTCCGCCGAACGCCTGAATTCCCGCCAGGCCCCGGGTCCGGGGTCCAAGAACGGGAAGCCCGATGCCCTCTCCCGTCACTCCGTTTCCTTTTTCCCAGCCCCGAGTCCATCCTTCCACCATCCTGTGTAGCGGCTGCCCTCGCCTGGGAGATCGAGTCCAGAGTCACGGAGGCCCAACGGACTCAACCTGACCCAGGCATCGGATCTCCCAATCGCCTCTTTGTACTCGATTCTGCTCGATCGCAGGTTCTCCAGTGGGGGCACACTTCTCGATTCGCCTGCCATCCCGGGATCGATCGGACTCTGACCCTCCTGAAGAGACATTTCTGATGGCCCTCCATGGACGCCGACACCCGTTCCTGTGTCTCTGCATGTTCCGTCTGCGCCCGGGGAAAAGCCTCGGTCCAGGCCCATATACAAGGTGCCGAAAGATCTGGGAAGACACACGCACGGCCCTGCCTCGCTCAGCCAACCGTAACCGAAAAATTGCCGAACGCCATCGTACCCCTGCTCCTGAGTATCGACCTGGGCATATGGTGTGGCTCTCGGCTAGAGACATTCCTCTCAAGAACTAGCCCAAGAAGCTCGCCCCGCTTCCTGGGACCCTTCGATTTTGCGAGCATTATCAATCCCACGGCAATCCGGCTCAAACTACCTACGTCAATGCAGATCCATCCTACACTTCTCGTCTCCCAGTTAAAACCGGTTTCTGTCAGCCCCTTGTGCCCTCCGACCGAACCTCCTCCCCCCCACCCCGATCATCGACGACCATCCGGCGTACACCTTCCGGCAGTTATTGGATGTTCGCCGTAGAGGGAGGGTATCCAGTACCTGGTCGACTGGGAGGGGTACGGCCCGGATGAACGTTCCTGGATTCCCCTCTCCTTTATCCTGGACCCTTCTGTTATCCGGGATCCCAATTGGGACCATGCAAACGAGCCTGGGGGGGGTCGCCTGGAGCCACCCGTTGAGGGAGGGGTACTGTCATGTTTCCGTTTGGTTATTCACCTTTACCGCTCCTTTATCCCTGATTTATGCCCTAATATCACTCATTAGATTTCCAATTGCTCTAGTTTACTTTATTACAGTACACCTGGTTTTTATCAGAGACTGTGAAATAATAACGATGGCGTCACTATTACAGGCTGCCAGTTTGTTGGTTTATTCTCGTTTGATACTTCGTTCCCTTATCCAATTAGAACCGTTAGTTCTATGTTCCGCTCTAGTTTCAAGACAGTCCCTGTAAATCCCGTCTCCTTGTCAAGATTCCTCCGGTTTGCTGTTCTTCGTTCACGTCTAAGCCAGCATCCCCAACTCAGTCGATGTGCCGGTGTCCCGCACTTAGGTTCTCCTTAGTCGCCGCATGCAACAGTGAATTGTACTGATCAAACACCTCGTCCTACTGGGGAAATTAAAATTATTGTGACAGCTGCAGAAAGATATCTCGGTGTAACTGGTGTTCCCTGTTTTAAAAGGAAAAGGGCAGCGTATATAGTTGTGAATGTGAGTTAAACGTATGTGGCATTTGTAGTAGAATTATATCATTCAACAGGTGGGGTATTAAAGTGGTTCATTTTTACAACTTGTGGAAAATGACACTAGTATTGCCTATTCTAAACTCGGAGCTCCTCGTCTGATCCTTCCAGTTATGGACCAATATGGTTAACCTCTCATTTATGTAAACTTATGGACGTATAGTACTGAAAGGGTTGAATTATATTTTTGAAGAGGGAGGCAATTTATCATTTCATCAGAGTATATTGTGGAAGGGGAGAATGTTATTGGATTCAGTTTTGTATTTGGAATACGATATTAGGAAAGCACAGTTAAAATAACTTGTTGCAATGAACGAACTTTTGACATGGAAAAGGCATGTAATATTTATGGAAGGAAGGACTTTTGGAAATTAGGAGAGGGGAGCTTGCAGCATTTTTTATGAATTTCTTTTCTTTGTCATTTGGAAGGGCCCTGCATGTAAGGGTGAGAAAGATATGTCCTGGTTTGTATGAGATAGCGACTGGGACCGCACAAGACAGTATTTGCAATCCTTTATTATTTAATAATATGATTAATGATATTTCCCGTGGTATGGTCTGTAAATTACTATGTACAGATGAAGGAGCTTTCTGGATTAGAGGCAGAAATTTGAATTTTAGTGTATGGAGCTGCAATTATTTATTAATATATTTGAAAAAAAAAAGAAATATATGACGATGTAAGCTTTCAGTAGCTAAACATAAGTTATGTGTTTTACAAATAAGATTAATTGATCTGCAGATGATTTGAACTTATATGGCCAAACTCTTGAAGACGTGCCAGAACAAAGATTTTCAGGCATATGGGTGGACAATAAGCTGACATGGAAGCACTACATCGTTATAATAACTGATCAATAAAAAGGAGCATTAAATCTTCTCAGCTGTCTATGTGGATATTCTTGGGTGTTACACGAAAATCTTTGTTAATCATTTAGAATTCTTCAATTAGATCTGTTCTAGATTCTGACTGTGAGGCTTATGGATCAGCTTCATCTTCAACTTTAAAATGCTTGGATGTGATGCAAGCATAGACTTTAAGATTGTGTTGTTATGCAGTAAAGTCGTCCCATGTTTCGGTTTTACTGGGTGAAATGGGATAATCACCCTCACAATTGCGGCCGCTGAACTTGATATTAGCATTCCCGATTAATTTCAGGGGGCAGAGACATTATCATGCTGTTGAAAGTGTGTTAGAGGACGGGTGGGAACACGCAGGAAGAGAGTTTTTAGTTTTGGATATCTGGGTTCTTATCACGCTTGGAGTATGGGCTTGTTGGATTATGCAATATGTCCCAGTGCCGCGTTCTCAGTAACTCTACTTTGTTTTCTTTTCCCAATCACATTAGTCGATTTTAGGTTGAACAGTTTAATACAATGTAAATATTCTGTTCTGCCGGAGAATCTGTTGTCTCATCAGTATATTAAGGAAAATTATTTTGATATGTTAACCATCAATGGTTACGAATCGTGTCAAGTTTGTTAGCATTTTTACAGATGGAACGAAAGATAATTTGACTGGGAATGCTGGAGTAGCCCATTCTTTTTGCCTAAAGTACAGAAAATGATATAAAATTACTTTGCAACCATTTATCAGCATATACAGCTCAACTGGTGACCATCATTTTAAGCTTAAGGTGGGTGAAGAAAGTTTTTTCCCATGTAATGTTATATTTGTTCAGATTACATTTCGGTTTTGATGACTCTTAAACATGTTATGCTAGCAGTCGGTCAGATTTACTGTTGGAAACCCACCAGGCATTAATTCATATTCAAGTACTTGTTTATATATTTTATTCTTATAGGTCCCTGAACACAGAGGTATTGAGGGGAATGAATGGGTTGACTCTATGTTACAAAAATTCAACTGTGGATAAAGACGCTTCACTTAGCAAATCAGAAGTTCAGAGTTATGTATGTTGAGAATTAGGAGCTTATGGAAAGACTGATGGGAAAATGGGAACACCTTTACCGAATACATAAACGTGTTGGGTGTATGGGGAGAAAGGGGTAAAACAAGAACGGACGGAATTATATTGATGTGAACTAGAATGGGAACATAGAAGTTTATGGTTTATGGGGGAACCAAGAAGGGAAGGAATTATATCGCCATGACTTACTATGCTTAATTATTTCTTTTGTCATGTTGCAAAACATGTTTCCGGATCGTGCAGGCTTTTTCATTATGAAACGGTTGAACACAGGCCATTTCAGGCTGAAGCATATCAGGGAATAAATCATGCAGGCTTCATTGCAATCTTGGGAGGGCTTGATTGATTTCATTTAATCGTTTTCTTGGTTAAAGTCATGGGTGTGCCTTTAATTAAATTCGCAACATTGTGCGTACAATTACGTATCTACTTGTAATCGTATAATACGTATAATCGATATGATTTATTGGGGGTAATTTAGCTTTCATTAGAAGACAGAAGTAGTCAAGATGTTATTTCCCAATTGTCTACATCACACTCCAGTCCAGTTGACAGCGGGAAAGCGCCTTTAAGTTGCAGTGTCAGCCGCCGTTTATCCAATGCCCGACCTACTTCAAAATTTAGTCACGGTACATTGTTGATTATCTCATTGGGTTCCCTTACAAAGAATCGGGGAACGTTTCTCAGACAGAACAGTACGCCGGTTGTTGTTAGAACCACAGCTGCAGTTTTCCCGATGCAATATTTTCTTTTCCGTTTCTGGCAGCAAATGCGACAAACCGGTCAAAAGTGAAAGTGACGGTGAACCAGACAGAACAGTGTGTGGCTGTGTAGCTCAGTACATCGATAACACTGTACACAGGGGTGATGCTCAGAAAGATCCACGGGAAGTGATGCATTCTGATTCGAGTCAAAATGACGTTCGTGACAACGGTCAGTAGATCGGCCGCTGCCATGGCCAAGAGGTACCGAGTGGTGCAGGTAGAGAGGCCGCACTTTCGCCGGGACAGGATCACAATCGCCACTACATTCACTGGAGAGAGAGAATAGACACTGGGCATTACTGAAACAGAGAGAGGGATCGGACTGTGACAGACTCCACAGGGAGACGTGAAGCGCAGGACTAGAGTTTCCGTCTGATCAATAACTTCGGAAAAGTGTACTTCAGAATGCAAACATCTCCTAGTCACAACTTCCCGGAGAGATCCCTGGCCCCAGCACTGGAACATCTCTGGACAAGGTGTCATTCAAGGCAAGAACAGCGTTCTATTCGATCCCGTGAGTTAGAGGAGAAACATAGACTTAGTTCCACTTGTTATTAAATATGAAAATTCAGAATGTGAAATTGACTGGATCAATATCTCTGATGGATATTTGCGCAGCGATGATCAGGTTGTAAGCTTGTAACATTATCTTAAACAGGTTCACACCGATTACCACACAGAAATACCGAACATGAAATGCTCTGCTCACTCACCCGGAACTCCAATGACGGCAATGAACATGTAGAGTATTTTCTCCACACTGATTTACCGATCTATCATTGCAGATATTTTTTCCTGGCCAGTGATTTGTCTCTTTGTGCGACAGGCGATCTCTCGGAATGAAATGTTAAGGCAACACATGCCTGGGGTTTTTAAAGCCATTTAGCAATTCCACAGGGACAGATTTCAACAGATTGAAAAATAAAGGTTTTTAAATTATTTACAAACCAATTACTTCAGATAGGTGCAATCCTTGCGATGACAGATTGTGATTAAATTAATGAATAATATTTAGCTCATTTGTGGGAGTTAGATTATACAACAAAGGTGACTGAACCGTCCCAGGTGTCTTATCAATTAAAAATCACTCCTGCTTCCCTAGGTCTTAACTATGTTCCGTTCCACGTGAATTCAATATTCGATAGCTTTCAAACTGATTTCAGAGGGCTCGTCTAGGGAGGCTATTTGGGTGGAATTGAGGAATGGGAAACACGCACAGAAACACACTGACACACAGTAAGACGTATAGACAGACAGACACACACACACACACACACACACACACACACACACACACACACACACACACACACACACACACACACACACACACACACACACACACACACACACACACACACACACACACTTACTTTCTTACCGCCTCTGCGGCACTCAGTCGTATTCTTTGACACATATAGTGTGATATGATTAGACATTAAACATGCTCCCCCACACTAGACTGGTGAGTTTGATGGCGATTTGTCAGGGTTAGCGGTGGGTCCTGGATGAGCCCCCAAATGTTCTGAGTATGACTGAGTCGCTGAAGTCGTTGAGCGTTTCATGGATAGAAAAGTGTTTAATCATCACCACAGACAGACATTATTTTGGAAAACCCCTCGGTAGAGTCCCCTAAACATAAACTTCATCAAGAGTTTATGCTCTTGAGGAGATTGGTAAGGGTCGGTGATTCAATACAGTTTCACAAGCTACTATGACATAATTTACTTCCATATTCTGTGTCAGACAAATGGTGCATATGTACAGTGGAAGCACCATTAGCTGCTAAGACACCTCGGGAAGTTCAGTCTTCATTGTTGGGTCAAACTAAATGCAGCAAATGTTCAAAATAATAACTCATCAGTTTTTTCTGAATCTGTCACAGCGAGGATTGCACCTGCTTGACGTAATTGGTTTGTAAGGAAATTAAAAATGTTTACTCTAAAACCTGTTGAAATCTGTCTCCCTGGAGTTGCTAAATTATATTAAAAACCTTTGGCATGTGTAATCTCAACATCTCATTCCAAGAGATCGTCTGTAGCACAGGAGGACAAACCACTGGACAGAGAAAATGCCTGCAATGTTGGATAGGTACTTGAGTGTGGAGAAAATATTGTACCTGTTCATTGCGGTCATTGGAGTTCCTGGTGAGTGAGCAGAGCAATTCCTGTTCGCTATTTCTGTCAAGGCTCTGGAGTAGAGATCCAATCGCAGACCCAGTACAGCGCACACAGTGATATGTACTGAGTCGCAAATCCCGAGGTACAAACAAAGTCAGCGTCAAAATTCAGGTAGAGATCAAAACATCCAGAGAAATCCAAACACCAGAATCGGGAAACAGGCAGAGTCGATATTCAGACGGACAGGGTACAGATACGAATGCTGGAAAAGCTCAGGAAAATTCACTGACACAATCTGGCAACAAACCGGTGAAAGTACCGGACTGAAATCCACTGAGCAATAAACAGAGCGGCAGGTGATAGGTGGAGCACAATGAGACACAGGTGGCAGCAATACAGGTAATAATGAGAAACAGATGAGAGACGGAATACTCAGTAACACGAGGGCCGGAGTAGAGCAGGAGCGGGGACAGGAACACATGGCAATGCTAAACCACAGACTGACAGCTGGAGGAAACACACAAAAAGACAGAGTTCAACTGGAGGTACTGACAGTACCCCCGACCCCGGCACACACACACTACGGACGCCTCCTGGCGTCGCGGCGGGTAGAGCTGGGTGCTGGCGATGAAAGTCCCTCATGAGCCAGGCCTCCAGGATATTACGAGTTGGAACCCAGCACCTCTCCTCAGGTCCGTAGCCCTCCTAGTCCACAAGGTACGGGAGGCCACGCCCCCGGTGACGAACGTCCAGCAGCCGACGCACCGTGAACACCTCTGACCCATCGATGAGCCTGGAGGGACGGGGGTTTGGTACAAGACACAGTGGTGGCCTATAATACGCTTTATGCGGGAGACATGGAAGGTGAGTTGAATACGGCAGAGAATGGAGGGGAGTTTGAGACGGACTGCAGCATGGCTGCTGACTTAGCAATGGCAAAGAGGCCGATGAAGCGGGGGGGTGGGGGTGGTACGAATTTGTGGGGATTCACCTTGCGGGGTAGGTCTGAAGTTGAAAACCACACACGCTGTCCCTGTCGGCAATGTGGGGCCTTGGAGCGATGGCCGTCAGCTTGACGATTGATCCTGACAGAGGCTCGGAGAAGAGCATTGAGGTGAAAAGTCAGGAGATTAATCTGCAACTTTTTAAAACTCTGGCTCGGCCACGTCTGGAGTATTTCATACAGTTCTGGTCATCCCACTTTTGGAAGGATGCTGACATTTTGGAGAGGGTGACTTCGTCAGTGACTTCGTTCTGCTGCGCATTTGATTTTATGCCGCAGTTTCGTTTCGAAAGTGGAGTTTTCATTTCTACTGTAAGAAAAGTTATGCCGGCAGTTCTGAAAATCACTGCTGGTTAAGCTCCAGTACGGAGAGTGAGAATTATCTAAATTTGGGAAGCTGAAGGATGGAGAAAAGTTGTTGTTGTCGGCGATACAACAGTTTCGAACTTACTTAATCTTCATTCGGAAGGAATCAGTAACCTGCAATCCAAGATAGTCCCGGCTAAAGAGCAGAAAGGACTGGAGCAGGGTTTCTCCAAGGAAAGGTCAGCGCCTTTAAGCCGTTTTATTTCCTTCAACGTAAATCCTTCGGGGAAGACATTTTTCACTGAGATCAGCAGTAACGTCACGTCGTAGGATAATTTAGTACTTCAAGGAAAGTCTCTCCTAATTGACTGTGTAAATCAATTGGACTTTTGCATTTACTACTTTAAATAACTGAGTTCGTGTTTCTCGTTATAAGAACTGTTCGAGCTGCCGTATAGCAGTCCACTTCCGGTTAAGTAAGTCGTTTGTTTACTTTTATGTTTTCTTGAGCAGTGTTTAATACAAGATTTATTTGATGATTAAAAAAAGCCTGTCTCAATTCTATATTCATTGTTGCCATATCGTAACAGCTAATTAAGGTCTGACACCTTGGTAAAAGTTATCTGAGAGCTTAATTCTTTTGGGATGCCCAAACTTTTGCATGGTTCTCCTTTCCTTTTCTTCACTCTAAAACTGTACAAAACAGAAATAATACACTAATCTTGCTTAAAATGTTGAAAAGAATGTTTCGTATTTAACCGTATGACTTTCGGAGACAAGTTCATCTTCTACTCACCAAGCGATTCACAGTAACAGAAATTTTGACCAGGGGTGCCCAAACCTTTGCACGCCACTTTAAGTATTTGGATTTCAGTGGTAATATGGTAAACTGGATTTACAGATGACACCTAGATTCAGAGCGCGAGTGGACAACGAAGTAGATTATCGAAAGTTGAAGATGTCTGTAGCAGCTGGGTAAATCGGCTGAAGATTTTGTAGTGCAATGAAATGTGGACCAGTGTGATGTGTTGCACTTTGCCAGGAACAACCAGTGTAGGGTGAATGGTAGGAGATTGTGGTCTGCAGAGAGCAGAGGAATCTGGGAACGCAGGAAAAATATCAGGGAGCTTGAAAAATACAGACAGAAGTTTGCAATGGTGATCCCTGGTCTGTCTTGGTGGGCACCAAGTTCGGCCTGTAAGTGCCAGTGACGATATTGAAAGTGAAGGGTATCATCCGAAACATCGGCTCATTAGATGGTGCCTGACCTGGTATGTTTCCGGAAATACTGCATTCAGTTCCCGTTTGCATTTTATACAAAGGATAGTTTGTGCTGGAGGACACCGCGGGACATCAAGCGGGATTGTGGCGGATCCCAGTGTATAACTCCCTGAAAGTGGCTACTCAGGGTGGGTGGTAAAGGCGGTGTCAGGACTGCCTGTCTTTAGCAGTCGAGGCACTGGGTTCCAGTGTCAGGTAGATACTACATTTTGCAGTTTTATAAATCTCCAGTTTAATCCCATCTCAAGTGCTGCGATTCTATTATAGGAAAATATGGAAGTTTTGGACGGTGGGTAGAGAGGTTTTCCAGGATTCCGAGCAGATAAGGACAGTTTGGAAAATCTAAGGATATTTTCCCTGGAGCTGCAGCGTCTGAGGGGTGTCTGGCAGAGGTTTATTGGAATATGAGAAGCACAGACAGAGTGGACAACATGTATCTTCGTCACTAAGGAGGAAAAGTCTAATTCCAGAGCCCATGTACTTAAGGTAAAATCTAGAACCCTAACTGATGAGTCATTTTTGCACTACTTACGTATTTTGTAATTCAGTGTAATTTTGTATCTTTTCTTAATACCACCGATAGCAGCAACTCGCTGCAGTCCGGAAGGGTGATGGAATGGAAGAGGAGGGGCTAAGTATGGCACAGATTTCCACCCGGCTTATCGTAGGTCAGACCCACTGCTTTCCCCTGCTCTCACTGGCTGAGCTGCCTGTCATTCAAATATTTCATCTGACCGTCACTCACTAGAGAGGTGGAGATGTGAAAATAGTATCTATGTCGCCTTGAGAAAATAGAGGCAGATGCAGTTCAACACGCTGAAGTACAGTTGCGTGTCATATCCAGAGGCCTTACAAAAAGTTAAAACAGTTTCCGACTGGTCAGCTTGATAAATTGTTCCCAGACAGAGAACAGCGTGTGACGTCACTGGGCACTGTAGTCGCTAGATAAATGGGCTGAAGATTTTGCAGCTGGCATATAATGTGGACCATTGTGAGGTGTTGTACTTAGCAGGGAATAACCAGGTAGAACTAACACAGTGACTGGTGGGGGATTGTCACCTGTGGAGAACAGGTGGATCTGGCAATATAGTCCCATACCTCAAGGTAGAGTCATGGACAGAGCTTTTGGCACATTGGCCTTCATAAATATAAGTACTGTTAACACGAATTGGAATGCTATGTTGAGGTTGTAAAGGACGGTAGTGAGGACGATACTGGAGTTTTGTGTGCAGTTTGGGCCACCTATCCATGGGCAAGATATCAAGGAGATTGAAAGATTACAGATAACATTTATAATGATTTTCCCAGGATTTGAGGACCTGACTTGGAGAGAATGATTCAAATGGTTTTGCCACCTCAACTTGGGCGAGACTAGAACAAGAGGTCATAAGTTAAGTGTAAAAGGTGTGATGCTTAAGGGGAAGATGAGATGCTTTCCTAATTCAGAAAGCAGTGTGAGTATGGATTTGCCAGAGAAAGTGGTGAAAGCAGGAGACATTTGGATAGGTACATGGACGGGAGGAGTGTGAACGAATATGGTCCCGGTGCAGGTCGAAAGGACTCGGCCAGAAAATAGGTCATCACAGATTGGAAGAGAATCTTGGTCTGTTTATCCAGGTGGTGTTACGTAACTCTATATCCTATCCCTAAGAATCGTTTCCAAAAACTTTCCTACCACTGCGTGAGTTTATATTTTCCAGGATGATCTACCCCCTACTTAAAACATTTATAATCACTTTTCTGCGATCTTACTTTTGGCTCTCAATAATCTGCAGTATATCCCAACTGGTTCTGAGGAAATTGCCCACCTTATTTCCCGTTAATAAACCAAACGTTTTCCGTTCATAAACCATCCTTTGTAATTATACAAAATTAAAATACATTGTCGTTAAGTACGAAATAAGAAAGATTAAGTCAAAGACTCTTACAGCGGGAAAAGTATCCTTCAGCTCCTGTGCTCATGTGACTATTCAAGCTAATTCATGCCCAGAGGAGATGGGATACACGCAGCAGACGGGACTATTTTGTAGGGCACCAAGTCGGCAAGGAACTGCCAGTGTTAATGCTGAAAGTAAAGTGTCTAATTCGAAACGTCAGCTCTATGCCTCTCCATAGATGGTGCCTGAATTGGTATGTTTCTTTAAATATTGCATTCAGTTCTGTTTAACATTCCATACAAAGGATATATTCTACAGATGACTCTAGAGGAAATGCACCAGGATATGGAGGATCCCTGTGTGTAACCCCCTGAAAGCGGCTGCGCAGTGTTAGGGTTAATTTTAGGGTTAATTCGAGACTGCCATTACAGGTCAGGAGTGGCTCACGTAATATTACGAGACCGGAATGCGAAGGAGGGGGGAAGCGAAACTGGGGATTCCGCTACACCGAAACTACTAGTGTCACGCGATTCAGTAAACAAAAGAAACAGGTAACTCGTGAATGTATGGCATCGGGCCAATAAGATGGACACAAGTGCCCGATATTACCTAATATGTAGCGGGGGGTTGTGCTGGGGGGAAAAGGGGTATAAATAAGAGCAGATTGTAAGGGGAAGACAGAACGCGCCTTCTCCAGCGACTCCGTGGATTCGCTGTGCCAGTTACGATTCACCATTAAAGCCAAGTTTTGTAATATTCCAGTGTTGGTTGTCTCTCTTCCTAAACGAACACAGGACAGAATTTCAAGCCCAACATTTGGTGACCCCGACGTGGGGAGGGAAGAGACAACACAGGCTGGCGGGTCCGACAGCAGACAACTTGCGGCCGCAACCTCGACTAAGGTCAGGAAGTGCCTGTTATATCGAAGACTTCCACTAGATAGTTAAATCACCGAGTTAGATCTTGTCTGCTGACGGATCCTCACCAACCCCAAATTACCCTGGGAGAGATCATTCCCGGTGCAGAATCGTGACTGGTAAGTACTAACTCTTCTTATATGTTTTTAGAAGGATCCTCCGCCGGTGCAAAGTCTTCTGAGTGAGGGTACCCGCCGCCCACGAAGGGCATAAAAGTCTCAGGAGTGAGGAGGAGAAAAGTGTCGCGGTACACCGTAGTACACAGGGATACTGACGGCGCCTACCTTAGACTGGTTGTTAAGAGGAGAAATCTCCCACGCGAAGGTCAGGTTTTGAAAGGCGACCGTCCCACATTTGATCCTCTCTGTGTACTAGGGAGCCATGGAGCACTTCAATTTCGAGTTACCAAAACTCAGACATTTGTGTGTTGAGTAACAGAGTATATGAGAGTTTTTAGAAATATGGTAAAATTGATAACTGTGCGAGTTCAATAATCTAACAGTGAGCAGCCGCAGGGGTCGGACACCATCAAGGTAGGAGTGGAAGTGTTCCTCCGAGGCCCGGGGAAGCTCACCTGGAACGGAAAACGGTGGCATGGTCCATACCCTGTCACCGAGCTCTCCAACAGGGCATTAAAAGGTAAGAAGGGAGGGGGACAATAACTGGCATCATTTTCTACTGGCCAAATAAGACCTCTGGCAAGTGGGGAGCGTTTCTGGGACAGTTGGCTCTAGGACTGTCTATTTCAATTGCTATCTTTATCACGTGTGGTTGTTGTTGCATATCCTGTATCAGGATCCTAGTTGTCCGAACTATAGATCGAGCCTTGACTGGAAAGGATGGACCTCCACCGGCGTACCAGGCACCCTTGTTCCCGGTGGAAGGGGAGATCGAGGCCCTCCCGAAAGCGGACGCACTATGGGAGAACACGGACTGGAATGGGCCATGCCAAGGGGGAAATTTGAGAGTTGCTTTTGAATAAGTCTTCTGAAATGTTGCATGCTGATGTTTTAATTGCGGATGTTTAGGGAACCCCTACCCATATTTTGTGACCCAAGGTCGGACAAATCAGGATATGCAAATAGGGAGGGCACGCCAAAGAGTGCCGGGGGACGCTCACCTCCCTGCCTGATCCCGGCAGCCGGGGAAAAGATTGTAAGGGATGTGGCCTCTGGGAGGCCAAGGGAGGGAGTGTTAGGGTTAATGTTAGGGTTAATTCGAGACTGCCATTACAAGTCACGAGTGGCTCACGTAATATTAGGAGATCGGAATGCGAGGGAGGGGGGAAGCGAAACTGGGGATTCCGCTACACCGAAACTACTAGTGTCACGCGATTCAGTAAACAAAAGAAACAGGTAACTCGTGAATGTATGGCATCGGGCCAATAAGATGGACACAAGTGCCCGATATTACCTAATATGTAGCGGGGGGTTGTGCTGGGGGGAAAAGGGGTATAAATAAGAGCAGATTGTAAGGGGAAGACAGAACGCGCCTTCTCCAGCGACTCCGTGGATTCGCTGTGCCAGTTACGATTCACCATTAAAGCCAAGTTTTGTAATATTCCGGTGTTGGTTGTCTCTCTTCCTAAACGAACACAGGGCAGAATTTCAAGCCCAACATTAGGGTGATGGGATGGTAAAGGCGATGTCCGGCCTGCTTGTCTATAGTAGTCGATGCACTGAGATTCGGTGTCAGGTAGGTATGTTACAGGTTCATAAATCTCTAGTTTCATTGCATCTGAGGTATTGCAATTCTATCATCGGAAAAATGTGAAGGTTTTATACGGTGAGTAGAAAAGGTTTACCGGGTTGCAGCCTGGATAAGAAGAGATTGGGCAGTTTAGGCTTATTTTCTCTGGAGCGGTGGACGCTGAGGGAGGTCTGGCAGACGTTTATCGGAATGTGAGAGGCACAGACAGAGTGGACAACCTGTATTTTGCACAAGGAGGAAATGTCTAATTCCCGAGAGCATAAATTTAAGTTGAAACGGGGAACAATAACTGATGAATCCATTCTTGCTCTATTTATGTATTTTTAAATTTACTGTATTTTTTAACTTTTCTCCACACTAATGTTGTGTAAAAAAGAAACAACTAGCAAAACACTTTTACTCCGCCACCACAAACATCGCTGGAATAGACCCACCGAGGCGTCGAAGGGTAACCACGCCCGTCTTTGTGAAAGCCGAGGACGGAGACTCCGACAGCAGCTACTCTCTGAACTCCGCAACGGCGATGGAGCAGAAGAAGAAGGGCGGAGCATGGGGCGGATTTCCACACGGCTTATCGTAGCTCAGACCGTCCGCTGTCCCCTGCTGTCACTGGCTGAGATGCCTATCGGTTAATTGAGAAGATTAGTTAATGTGAACGTCAGTCATAGGGAGAAGTGAAAATGTGAAAATGTTGCCTAATGAAAACAGAGGCAGTTGCAGTTCAACAGGTTAAAGAACGTGTATTATCCAGAGGCCTTCAAAAAGTTTAACACGTCTGTGACTGGTAAACTTAAACTCACGAGGCATTAATTCATATTCAAGTACTTGTTTATATATTTTTGTCTTGTAGGTCCCTGAACACAGGTGTATTGAGGGGAACGAGTGGGTTGACTGTGAGTTACAAAAGTTTTAACTGTGGATAAAGACACTTCACTTAACAATTCAGAAGTTCAGAGTTATGTATGTTGAGAATTAGGAGCTGATGGAAAGACTGATGGGAAAATGGGTACACCTTTACAGACTACATAAACGTGTTGGGTGTATGGGGAGAAAGGGGTAAAACAAGAACAGACGGAATTATATTGACATGAACTAGAATGGGAACATGAAAGTGCTGGGTTTATGGGAGAAACAAGAAGCGAAGGAAGTATATCGCCATGACTTACTAAGCTTAATTATTCCTTTTGTCATGTTCCAAAACATATTTCTGGATTGTGTAGACTTTTTCATTATGAACACAGGCCATTTCAGGGTGAAGCATATCAGGAAAGAAATCATACAGGCTTTATTGCAATTTTGGGGGCCTGACCTGATTTCATTTAACCGCCTCTTAAGTCATGGGTGTGACTTTAATTTAATTAATAGTATTGTGTTTCATTACGTTTAATCGATAGGATTTGTTGGGGGTAATTTAGCTTTCATTAGAAGACAGAAGCAGTTCTCTATTATTTCCCAGTTCTCTACACCCCAGTCCAGTCCAGTTGATAACGGGAATGCGCCTTTAAGTTTTAGTGCCTTAATTTTTCCAATCATTAAACGAGATGGTGGAGACTGGTGTGATTCACATTGGGTTATTAAATGAGCAACAGACTCGTCCCGCGCGGTCTTGTGGGAATGTCTGACAGTGAAGTTGGTGAGCGGAATGGGAACAGATGGACATATCCGCAGACGGATGTGCGGGCGGCATTCCGAAGTAGACTGGCATCTGGCGGGAAAAATAAGGTTCAGATTCTCTTGAACGGTGCTTTTCCACTCCCGACTCACACACTATCTTAACGTCCCAGACTTCCGGTCGATGGGACAATCCGCCCGGGAATAACACCTGGGAGATCAGGCGGTGAATCTGAGTAGCTGGAGACCGGACTGGAGACTCTGCCGCCGCCTCTGGCGACTACTCAGGATGCGGCGCCGTTAATCAACTGAAGCATCGAAGTGACGGGATATTTCACCGCGCTGATCGCCTGCTCCCTGAATTTCGACTGAGTCACCGCGTAAATAAATGTGTTCGTGCAGCAGCTAAAATTCATCAGGAAATACCCGAGGTAGTGAAAGATCCATTCAGAATCATTGAAATCGAATCCTGTTCCCGTGACCTGATAATATATGAAATTTACAACCATTGTCATCCACAGGAGGATGAAGCTGCCGGAGAGGGTGAAGAGTAAAATCACAGACCTCCTCCTGCTTTCCATCTCCGGGTCACTGCGGTTCTCTCCCTTGTTCTGACCCTTCAGCCCCTTACGGACTCGACTGGCCACTAAAATGTGCCTGACTGTCAGAGTGTTGAGCAGCAGGATCACAGCGAAAGGGAGGAACGGAGTTAAAACCGTATCGAGCCAGTCATACACTAACCATCCGGGTTCAATGAAATAATTGTCCATGATAATGCAGAACCACGGTACATTATCGATCATTATTGCGGGTTCCCGCGTGAAGTATCGAGGAAAGTTTCTCAGACAGGTCAGTATGCCGGTTGCTGTTAGAACCACAGCCGCAGTTTTCCCGGTGCAATATCTTGTTTTCAGTTTCTGGCAGCAAATGGCGACAAACCGATCAAAGGTAAAAGTGACGGTGAACCAGACAGAACATTGTGTGGCTGTGTTACTCAGTACATCGATAACACTGCACACAGGGGTGATGCTCAGAAAAATCCACGGGAAGTAATAGAATTTTATGCGAACCAAAATGACCTCGGTGATAATGGTCATTAGATCGGCCGCGGCCATGGCCACCAGGTAGTGAGTGGTGCAGGTAGAGAGGCCGCACTTTCCCCGGGACAGGATCACAATCGCCAGTAAATTCACTGCAGAGAGAGAGAACAGACACTGGGCATTACTGGAAACATTGTCCGGGAATTGACATGGGATCGGGTTTTAGCTAAAACTCGGGAGTGCTAGAGGCTGTAAACGGCTGCTAATCTGACACCAGAAATGTCTCTGACCTGTCTTCTTCAGTGTGGAGATAAGACGAGGTGTGGGGAATCGTTGGCGATAAAAGCGATCTGCATGAACAACACCGATAGGTGCTGATCCCCATTCCAGTCGCTGATGGGGCCGGTTTCACTGAATTAACTGTGACTGAGCAGGACTCTGGAAAATCAGCATCTGATGAGGCCCAGAAAGGATACAGAGAGGAGCAACACACACAAAACTGGAGGAACTCAGCAGGTCAGACAGCATCCATGGAATTGAATAATCTTTCGCTTCGGGTCGAGACCCTCCTTCAGGACGAACAGCTGCCCCGATTTATGACGAGTTTCAGAGGGAAAGAAGGAACAACTTAGTGACCTGTGGCCGAGTTGCTCCGTTAATGGATTAATTCTGCAGTGTAGTTTAATTCAATACCACACGGCAGCAGATCCGTGAACACTCGTTCAGGTGATCAGACCCGAAAATTGACCAGCAGACAGTGGGATCCGACTGTGACAGACTCCACAGGGAGACGAGAAGCACAGAACTAGGGTTTCCCTCTGATCAATAACTTAGGAAAAGTCTACTTCAGAATGCAAACATCTCCCAGTCACAACTTCCCGGAGAGATCCCTGGCCACAGCACTGGGACATCTCTGGACAAGATGTCATTCAAGGAAAGAACAGCGTTCTCTTCGATCCCGTGAGTTAGAGGAGAAACATAGACTTAATTCCACTTGATATTAAATATGAAAATTCAGAATGTGAAATTGACAGGGTCGATACCTCTGATGGATATTTGTGCTGTGATGATCAGGTTGTAAGCTTGTAACATTATCTTAAACAGGCTCAGAAAACCCAGAAATACCGAACATGAAATGCTCTGCTCACTCACCTGGAACTCCAACGGCGGCAATGAAGATGTACAATATTTTCTCCACACTCCTGTACCTATCGTACACTGCTGACATTTTCTATGGCCAGCGTTTGTCTCTTTGTGCAACAGGCGATCTCTCGGAATGAAATGTTAAGGCACCAAATGCCTGGGGTTTTTAAAGCCGTTTATCAATTCCACAGGGACAGATTTCAACAAATTTAAAAATAAAGTTTTAAAAATTATTTACAAACCAATTACGTGAGACAGGTACAATCCCTGCGAAGACAGATTCTGATTAAATTAATGAATAATATTTAGATCATTTGTGGGAGTTAGTTTGTTACAACAAAGGTGACCGAACCGTCCGAGGTGTCTCATCAATTAAATGTGCTTCCACTGGAAATATGTACTTCAAAAAAACCATTTGTCCGACACAGAATATTGAAGTAAATTATGTCATTGTGCTTCTGAAATTCTATTGAATCACCTACTTTTACCATTCTCCTCCAGAGTATAAACTCTTGATGTAGTTTGTGCTTGTGGGACCTTACTGAGAGGGCCTTGAAGAAAATATCTGTTTGTGTTGATGAATAAACACAATTTCATGTCCACAAAATCCTCCAATTGCTTCAGTGACTTAGTCAAACGCAGATTATTTGGATGCTCATCCAGGACCCATCCCCAACCCGAACACATTCCATAAAATTGAGCAGTCTAGTGGGGGGAGGGGTCTGTTTTAATCATGTCACTCCGTATGTTTCAAAGAACACGGCTGAGAGCTGGAGAGGCGGATAAGAAAGTGCAGTTTTGAGCGTGTGTGTGTGTGTGTGTGTGTGTGTGTGTGTGTGTGTGTGTGTGTGTGTGTGTGTGTGTGTGTGTGTGTGTGTGTGTGCGTGTGCGTCTATGAGTGTTTGTGTGTCTGTCTGTCTGTCTGTCTGTCTGTCTGTCTGTCTATGAGTGTTAGTGTGTGTCAGTGTGTTTCTGTGTCAGTGTTTCTGCTTGTCCCTACCTGACTATACACGTGCCCGTACACCTCCAATTCAGTTTATCCTCCTTGGTTCAGTCCCTTCCCATCTGTCTCCGCAATGCAGATGTTCTCGAACACTCATTTCAAACGCTTCACAAAATGGCTGCTGAACCGTAACCAAGCAAGAACAGAGGTCACATTTCAAACTTTCAAAATTTCAATTTCTCTGTCAGAAATAAATCAACCTCGAGACTCGTCACAACTCCATTTAAGCAGACACCCGCACACGCAAATTAGATTATCCCGGAGTAAGGATCATTTCAAACAGTTCATAAAATAGCTATCTCCATTAAAAAAAAACAGACAGAAGTCAAAGTACATATTGAATTAATTGTTATTGCATTAAAAACGGAACAATCTTGAGTTCTGACACACCTCCAAATCCTCCGGCTCCCCCAAGCCAGTTCCCACCCCCGAATCCGCCAAAACCCCCAACTCTGTGCAAATCACTGTGCATCCACAAGTCTGTGCTCACTGGCAAAACCTCATTCAACCCTCAAATCTGCGTGCACCCCAAAAGCAACAGACACCCGAAAATTCCAGTGCACGCACATAATGTCTGACATACCCCTAAATGTTGAGATTCATCACACCCCTAAATTCAAAGGCACCCCAGTCTGTGTGCGTTCTCAAATCCGCCGGTATACATAATTCTTTGCAGTGTCTGAAATAAATTTGCACTCCCAAACAGCTGCCTACATCTTAAAGAGTTCGAAGTTCATAATGTGTTCATTATTAATGTTTGTCTGCATCTCCGAGTGTTTATATGCATTCGCGTGTGTGTCTGTCCTTCTCTTGTTTCAGAGAGTAGCTAGCAGACAACACTACCGCTTTGTCGTGATGGCTTGGCAACTGAGAACACTTGGCGAGTACAAAGGAGGGATGTGTGTACACTGGTTCGGGGAACTATATAGCATTGTATTGTTTGTAAGGGATACAGCAATACCATGGGCTTAACTCTGAGGAGGTTGAACAGGAAATGAAAGAGTAAACCTTTGTGGAGCGTTTGATGGTTCTGGGCGGAAAATGAGGGAGAAATCATATAACCATATAACAATTAGAGCACGGAAACAGGCCATCTCGGCCCTTCTAGTCCGTGCCGAACGCTTACTCTCACCTAATCCCGCCGACCTGCACACAGCCCATAACCCTCCATTCCATTCCTTTCCTATCCATATACCTATCCAATTCAACTCTAAATGACAATATCAAACCCGCCTCTACCACTTCTACTGGAAGCTCGTTCCACACAGCTACCACTCTCTGAATACTGAAGTTCCCTCTCGTGTTACCCCTAAACTTTTGCACCCTAACTCTCAACCCATGTCCTCCTGTTGGAATCTCCCCTACTCTCACGGAAAAAAGCCTATCCACGTCAACTCTATCTATTCCCCACGTAATTCTAAATACCTCTATCAAGTGCCCCGTCAACCTTCTACGCTCCAAAGAAAAAGACCTAACTTGTTCAACCTTTATCTGTAACTCAGGTGTTGAAACCCAGGTAACATTCTATAAATCTCCTCTGAACTCCCTCCCGAGAGATCGCCTGTTGTAGAGGGGGACAAATCACTGGACTGAAACACTATTTCCAATGTTGAATAAGTACGAGAGTGTGGACAGACTTTCTAACCGCCTCTTCGGCTCTCTGCCGTGTTCTTTGACACATACACGGCGCTATGATTAAAACATGCTCCCTCACACTAGACTGGTGAGTTCAATGGCGATATGTCAGTGTTAGGGGCGGGTCCTGGACGAGCCCCCAAATGTTCTGAGTATGACTGAGTCGCTGAAATCGTTGAGCGTTTCATGGATAGGAAAGTGTTTATTCATCACCACAGACAGACATTATTTTGGAAACCCCCTCGGTAGCGTCCCCTAAACATAACCTTCATCAAGAGTTTATGCTCTTGAGCAGATTGGTAAGAGTCGGTGATTCAATGCAGTTTTACAAGCTACTATGCCATAATTTACTTCCATATTCTGTGCCTGACAAATGGTGCATATGTACAGTGGAAGCACCTTTAGCTGATGAGACACCTCGGAAGGTTCAGTCACCATTGCTGGGACAAACTAACTCCCACAAATGGTCTAAATATAAATTCATCAGTTTATTCTGAATCTGTCACAGCGAGGATTGCACCTGCTTGATGTAATTGGTTTGTAAGTAAAATATTTTTTTTCTTTTAAATCTGTTGAAATCTGTCTCCGTGGAGTCGCTAAATGATATTAAAAACCTCAGGCATGTGTAATCTGAACATCTCATTCCGAGAGATCGCCTGTAGCACAGGAGGACAAACCACTGGACAGAGAAAATGTCTGCAATGTTGGATATGTACTTGAGTGTGGGGAAAATATTGTAAGTGTTCATTGCGGTCATAGGAGTTCCTGGTGAGTGAGCAGAGCAATTCATGTTTGTTATTTCTGTGTGTTAACCTCTGTGACCCTGTTTATGACCATTTTACAAGCTTCAATTTGATGATCGTTGCACAAGTATTTGCCAGAGCTATCGATACTGTCAGTTCAACATTCTGATTTTTCATATTTAATGACGAGCAGTACTAAATCTCTGTCCCTTCTGTAAGTCACGGAATCGGCTGGAACGCTGTTTTCGTCTTTAATAACACCTTGTCCAGAATTGTGCCACTGCTGGGCACAGCCAATTCTCTGTGAAGGTGTGACTGGGAGGGCTGGACATTGGAGAGTTCACTGTTTCTCAGTTATTGATCAGAGAAATTCTCTGGTGCAGAGTTTCACATCTCCCTGTGGAGCTAGTCACAGTCGGATCCCGCTGCCTGTTGGTCAATAATTGGGTCTGATTACCTGAAGCAGTCTCCATAGATCTGCTGCCGTGTGTTATCGAATTAAACTCCGCTGTAAAATAATCCATTAACCGAGCCATTCAGTCTTTGGTTGCTAATCTGTCCGTCCAGCATTTTGGTGCGTTCCTCCCCTCTGTATCCCATCCCGGTCACATCAGATGCCGAGATTCCAGAGGACTGGTCATTCACGGTTCAATCAGTGAAACCGGCTCCATCAGCGAATGGAATCGGGATCAGCACCGATGGCCATCGTTCTTGCAGCTCTTTTGTTTTTCTTTTTTTTTTTATCGCCGATGGTGGAACACACGTCGTTCTATCTCCACACTGAAGAAGGCAGGTCAGAAACAGTGTGACCCGTGTCTGATGTGGGATTAACAGCCGTTCACAGACTCCAGCCATCCCGATCTTTAGCTGAAACCCGATCAGTGCCGATCAGTGTTAAATCCCGGAGAATGTCCAGTGTCTGCTCTTTCTCATTCTCTCTCTCTCTCTCTCTCTCTCTCTCTCGCTCTCTCTCTCTCTCTCTCTCTCTCTCTCTCTCTCTCTCTCTCTCTCTCTCTCTCTCTCTCTCTCTCTCTCTCTCTCTCTCTCTCTCTCTCTCTCTCTCTCTCTCTCTCTCTCTCTCCCTCTCTTCCTCTTTCTCCCCAGTGAATGTAGTGGCGATTGTGATCCTGTCCCGGGGACAGTGCGGCCTCTCTACCTGCACCACTCGCTACCTGGTGGCCATGGCAGCGGCGGATCTACTGACTGTTGTCACCAAGGTCATTTTGTATCGAATCAATTGGTATTACTTCCCATGGAGTTTTCTGAGCATCACCCCTGTGTGCAGTGTTATCGATGTTCTGAGGTTCACAGCCACACACTGTTCTGTCTGGTTCACCGTCACTTTCACCTTTGACCGGGTTGTCGCCATTTGCTATCAGAAGCTGAAAACAAAATATTGCACCGGGAAAACTGCAGCTGTGGTTCTAACAACAACCGGCGTACTGTTTTGCCTGAAAAACGTTCCTCGTTACTTTACTTGGAAACCCGGGATGATCAACAATGTAGCCTGGCTCTGTGACACCATGGACAATTATTTCACTCACTCCAGATGGGTAGTGTATGATTGGCTCGATACGGTTTTAACTCCGTTCCTCCCTTTCGCTGGGATCATGCTGCTCAACGCTCTGACAGTCTGGCACATTTTAGTGGCCAGTCGGGTCCGTAAGGGGCTGAAGTGTCAGAGCAAGGGGAAGAACAGCAGTGACCCGGAGATGGAGAGCAGCAGGAGGTCTGTGGTTTTACGCTTCACCCTCTCCGGCAGCTTCATCCTCCTGTGGATGACACTGGTTGTAAATTTCATATATTATCAGGTCTCAGGGAAAGGATTAAGTTTCAATGATTCGGAATGGATCTTTATCTACGTCGGGGTTTTGCTGAGTGATTTCAGCTGCTGCACAAACACGTTTATTTACGGAGTGACACAGTCTAAATTTAGAGTGCAGGTGATCGGCGCGGTGAAATATCCGGTCACATCGGTGTTTCAGATCATTCATAAAGGCGCGTCCTAAGCAAAGCCACAGGCGGCCTCTGTGACTCCAGTCCGGGCTGCAGATCCTCACATTCACCGCCTGATATCCCGGGTGTTATTCCCGGGCGGATTGGCCCATCGGCCGGCAGTCCGGGACATTGGAATAGTGTGTGTGGGGGAGGGAGAAAACACCGTCCGGGAGACTCAGTATCTCATTGGCCCTGGCAGACAGTAAACTGTTACTCCGGAATGCCGCCCACTGATTGGTCTGTGGATATCCATCTTTACCCATTCCCGCCCATCGAACGGACCAGCCAGACGTTCGAACAAAGCGGCGTGGAGCTTGCTGGATGCTGGCTGGCTAATCCAATGTCAATCACCCCACTCTCACCCGTCCCCTTGAATGATTGGCTAACGTGAAGTAATAAGGGAAGGTTTAGTTGAACGGCGGTTGACACATCAATTTAAAGGGGCATTCCCGCCACGAAGTGGAATGGAGTGTGGTTCAGAGAACTGGGAACTTACCCTAAAAGCAAGAAAGATTGTACGCAATCAAACACAATACTATGAATTAAATTAAAATGTCTGCTATAACTTAAGAAAGCGTTTAAATGAAAACTATCACCCTCAAGGATTGTTATAAAGCCTCAATTTGATTTATTTCTACCTGATATGCTTCACCCTGAAATAATGTGTACAACTGTTTCACAATAACAAAAACTTTAAGACCCAGAATGGCGTTTTCCAACACGACATAAGGATGCAATGATAATAGTATGCGCAATTCTAAGTCGAATCAATGTAATTTCTCTCTTTCTTGTTTTACCCCCTTCCCCCATAAACCTATCAGTTATGTATTCTGTAAAGGTGTCTCCATTTATGCCCATTATCCCACCAGTCTTGCTATAATTCTTCACCCACCGACCCCTTCGCTTCTGAATTGCTCGGTGGAAGGTCTTCATCCAGAGTTGAAATTTTGACAGCGTTTGTAACCGAACCTCTATGTGTAGGGACGCATAAAAAGTGGACACATAAAACAATACTCTACGCGTGAAATAATTTTTGCTGAGTTTCCAAAAGTAAATCTGACCGTATGCTAGAATAACATGTTTTCAGATTCATCAAAACCGAAAAGGCATCTGAACAAATTGCAACTTTACATGGACAAATTTCCACCATCCACTGTAAGCCAAAAATAACGACAGCAAGTTCTGCTGTATATACTGATGAATGTTTTGTAAGTTGTTTCGTTACTGTTACATGTAATTCGGCCATAAAATCAGTTATACACACATCCCAGTTATCTTTTGATTCTTCTGCAACAATTGCTAACATATCATAATAATTTTCCTAAATATACTGATGAATCAACAGATTCTCAGTCATAACGAAGTCATTGGACTTTATTAAACTGTGTGACCTAAAAACTACTTCTCATCGGCAAAAAAGGTGGGTTTTCAGAGAACGTCACAGTGGGGCATGTTCCGTAATCTAAATGTCCCATCTCTTCACCGTGGTAACATGCCAGCCACCAGAACCTAAACAAACTTCCCTTGTGATGTTCCCAACAGTTCTGGAACACTTCATTAACTTGATAACAATTCCTTTGCCTCTCAAATTAATTCAGTGTGTTTACATCAACTGCCATCTCTGCAATTGTAAGGGTAGTTGTACTATTTCAACCAGTAAAGCCGAAACCTTACTGCACCACAACACAGTCTTTAAGCCCCTGCTTGTATCACATCCAAACATTTTACAGTCGAAGATGAAGCTGATCCGTAAGGCACTCAATCATCATCAAGAACAGATCTAATTAAACAAATATAATGATCAACAAAGATTTTCTGGGAGCACCTGACAACATTATTGCTCCTTTACATTTATCAATTTGTGCTTACATCCACATGCCTGAAAATCTGACGTCTTCAGGAGTTTGATCGTATAATTTCATATAACCTCTTTTATCCAAAATATAATTCAAACGCTGCATTACCATACGTTGCATAGTTTGCATAAATGAGACATTAACGACATAGGCCGACAGCTAGAAGGATCAGGCGGGTTGCTCCTAGTGTTTAGAATAGGCCCTACTACAACCACTTTCTAGAAGCGGTGAATATTAACCACTTCAGCACCTCTACAAGTTGAGTAAATATTTATACGACAAAGGTCTCATACATTTCAGTTACATTCACAATTTCCACTCTGCCCCTTTTCTTATAAAATGGCCGCATTACCCCTCTGACAATTAACCTATCACGACTAATAACACAATAAACCTGAAAAGAAAAGAAATGTGTTGAACAACTGAGTTTCCTGAATATGTATAACATCGGGGGGATTTGACAAATCAGAAATAAACTTCGTAGTCTTGACCACGAGAAAGCAAGTTTCTCGCATTGCACCGCAATAGTTTATTCCCATTATGTAACTTCACTGGTAGACTGGAGTATAGATACCCCACCCATCAGATCTTCATTTATAGCTTCCCACATAACACCAGTTACACCAAGATACCTTTTTCAGCTTCACAATAATATTAATTTAATATTAATTTCCTGAGTTAGATAATATTTCTGAGCAGTACAATTCCCCACATTCGTTATAAGCATCACAATCTTCATTTTGTGATTTACAATCCAGCAGTAAATTATCTTTAATGAGAGAACAGGGATGCCGACATGTGTCCACTGACGTCACAATCTCTTCCCTGACTGGGAACACTATAAAAACATTCGCTTTAACTACTTGCAAGACTGACTGACATTCATATTAACTAATCATAGTCTGAGTTCTCATTTGACCGACAGGCACCTCAGCCAGTGACAGCAGGGGACAGAGGTACGTTTCAGCTACGATAGACCTGGTGGAATTCTGCCGCGTACTCAGCTTCTCCGTTTCGGCCCCATCACCATGGCGGAGTTCAGCGAGTTGCTGCAGTCAGTGGTCGCCGGCCTCGGCTTCGACAAGGACGGGCGTGATTACCCTCCGGCGTCTTGGTGAGTCCGTTTCGGCCAGTTCTTTATGGAGGCTGAGGAAGAGTGTTGAAGCACAGAGGGAGTGAAGAGGTGAGACCATTGGATCTCAACAGCCAGACGGACACGTGGCCCCGCCAGTGTGACAGCTGCCGCCGATTTTGCGCAGTGCCCGACGGAAGTTGTCGTTCCGATGCAAAGCGGGTGTTATTGAACAATTTGTGTCATTTGTCACCCTTTATATCATCCTACAAGTGAATCGTGACCGTGGGGCCTAATAGCCTCTATCGCATCTGCTCTACCACCACCTCTGGCATTCACTGCAGATACAAACCACCACGGGTAAGAAAAATAAAACTTGCAACACATATCTCCTTTAAACATCTGAGTCAAGTTTAACATTACTGTCCAACATAAAGTCAATATCTCTTAACTGTCTCTGTTAGGTTACCCTTCTGTTCTGAGTGGAACATGCAAGCTTTGTGCTCTCAAAGTTTCGGTGTTGAAGGCCTCCGCTTACCAAGTACACTTTGCCACAATACAGCCTGTCCCAATCCAGACTCGCCAGATCCTTTCAGACCCAATCAGAATTGGCCTTTCGCTAATTCGGAATCTCAACTCCCAGAGCAAACCTACCTTTTTCCAAATTTGCGTTGAATTTAATACAATTGCGACCATTGGACGTAAAGTATTCCTCCTCACACACTTCTGTCACTTGCCCTGTCTCATTTCCTAACAGCTGATCAATAATGTCGTTGGGACTTCCACTTTCTGAGTAAGGAAACTTTGCTGAACACGATTGATTTCCCTAAGATCATCTGCCTTTCCTACAATACCCTATCCCATCTTGTCGTTTTACAGCAGAGGAGCCCCGGCCAATGTCTGAAACGCTACAATCACATTCTGAAGATGTTCTATCGGTCAGTTGTTGAGAGCGCCCTCTTCTTTGTGGTGGCGTGTTGGGGAGGAAGCATTAAGAAGAGGGACGCCTCACGTCTTAATAAGCTGGTAAGGAAGGCGGGCTCTGTCGTGGGCAAAGTACTGGAGAGTTTAACATCGGTAGCTGAGCGAAGGGCGCTGAGTAGGCTACGGTCAATTATGGAAAACCCTGAACATCCTCTACATAGCACCATCCAGAGACAGAGAAGCAGTTTCAGCGACAGGTTACTATCGATGCAATGCTCCTCAGACAGGATGAAGAGGTCAATACTCCCCAATGCCATTAGGCTTTACAATTCAACTGCCAGGACTTAAGAACTTTTTTTTTCTTAAAGCTATATTAATGCTTTTTGAGTTAGTGATTTAGATGCATATCATATTATTACTGAGTTAAGTATTGTATGTAATTAGTTTTTGCTACAACAAGTGTATGGGACATTGGAAAAAAAGGTTGAATTTCCCCATGGGGATGAATAAAGTATCTATCTATCTATCTATCTATCTATCTATCTATCTATCTATCTATCTATCTATCTATAACAACCTTTTGTTCCCTGCAACAGTCTGTGATCTCTGTACAAAGTTGTTCCCCTGAATCCCTCAGACTGTTTGGTGGTCTGTAACATGGCCACATTAAAATGCACATACGTTTCTTTTTCCTCAGTTCCACCCACACAGTCTTACCAGACGAGTTCTCTAGTCTGCTCTGACTGGGCACTACCGTGAGGTTTCTCCCGACGAGTAATCTTCAATTACCAGCTCCCCGCACGCTCTGTAGCGTCTAAAACGATGGAATCCGGATTATGGAGCTACTAGTCCTGTTCCTCCTGCAAGTCTTACTAATGGCTACAACACCATAATCCCAGGAGCTGATCGATTCCCTGAGCTCATCTGCCTTTCCTACAATACTTCCTTCACTGGTGAAAAGCAGAGACATAGACCCAGTATTCTGTAAAATGCCTTTGCCAGTGGGGGGAGGGGAGATTGTTGCTTACGCGCGGGAGGGAGGGGAGCTGGGGGGACTTTGGGGTTCGAATGGAGGAGGAGAAGATGGCGGCGCGACGCAGCGTGCGCGGCCTCTCCGGAGAATGGAGATCTGTTACGTGTTAAGTAGGGATCCGTGCACAATCCTGATTTGATGGAGGCAGACGTGAGAGCGTGGAGGAACAACCGGAGATACTTCTGAAATGCCCGCTTTGCTGCCGCTGCTACTGTGCGGTCCGGAATCTCCGGAGGAGAAGGCCTCCGAGACCTCGGCTTTGCTTGTTTCGGCGGCCGGGACGAGGTTGAAGGCGCTCGGCAGAGGATGGTGCCCGGAAGGCTGTATCGGAGGGGCTGGTCGGAGGCTCGAAGTTTTCGGACGATCTCAGAGTCTGCTGTCGTCGGGTGCTTCCGAGGCATTAATTGTCAATGCCTGGAAATTTATGGCAGGGAGAGTTTCTCCCTTTTGCTGCCTGATATAGGGACTATTGGAGTCGATCGGGACTTGAGACTTTTTAAACCGCGTCCATGGTCTGCGTCTATCGAATTACGGTATTGCTTTGCACTGCTGTAACTATCTGCTATAATGATGTGGTTTTGTCATTGTGAGTCTTGGTTTCTCCTTTTATTTATTTTGTGTTATCACTCTGGAGGAGCATTGTATCATTTCTTAATCCATGCATGCATTTCTAAATGACAGGAAACGAGGACTGAGTGTCCTCATAATCTAATATTTTACTGTCGTTCATTCTTTGGGACACTTCTCTGTTTTCGTGGATGGTTGTGAAGAAAAAGCATTTCAGGATGTATATTGTCTACATTTCTCTGACATTAAATTGGCCTCTGAAACTTTGAACCTTTGATCCTGGAACTCAGTGTTTCGGAAACTAAAGATCAGCTGGGCCGACATCGCCTTTACCATCCCCTCAACCTGTGTGGCCACTCTCTCAGAGTTATGTACTGGGGTCCGCAACAATCGTGGTGAACCTCCTCTGGAGTCCTCCAGCACAAAATATCCTCTCCGCATCCACTCTATCCAGGCCTTTCACCATTCGACAGTTTTCACCCCTAATTCTTCTGAATGCTGATGAACACAGACCCAGAGCCGACAAACGTTCCCCATCTGACAAACCGTTTAATATGAATAAGTGTGAGGTTATCCACTTTGGGAGTAAGGACAGGAAGGTAGATTATTATCTGAACGGTATAGAGTTGGGTAAGGGAGTAATACAAAGAGATCTAGGAGTCCTTGTTCATCAGTCACCGAAGGTGAATGAGCAAGTGCGCAGGCAGTGAAGAAGGCTAATGGAATGTTGGCCTTTATTACAAAGGGAATTGAGTACAAGAGCAAGGAAATCCTCTTGCATTTGTACAGAGCCCTGGTGAGACCACACCCGGAGTATTGTGCACAGTTTTGGTCTCCAGGGTTAAGGAAGGACATCCTGGCTGTAGAGGAAGTGCAGCGTAGATTCACGAGGTTAATTCCTGTGATGTCTGGACTGTCTTACGCAGAGAGGTTAGAGAGACTGGGCTTGTACACGCTGGAATTAAGGAGATTGAGTGGGGATCTGATTGAAATATATAAGATTATTAAGGGATTGGACAAGATAGAGGCAGGAAATATGTTCCAGATGCTGGGAGAGTCCAGTACCAGAGGGCATGGTTTGAGAATAAGGGGTAGATGATTTAGGACAGAGTTAAGGAAAAACTTCTCCTCCCAGAGAGTTGTGGGGGTCTGGAATGCACTGCCTCGGAAGGTAGTGGAGGCCAATTCTCTGGATGCTTTCTAGAAGGAGCTAGATAGGTATCTTATGGATAGGGGAATCAAGGGATATGGTGAGAAGGCAGGAACCGGGTATTGATAGGAATTGATCAGCCATGATCTCAAAATGGCGATGCAGGCTCGAAGGGCCGAATGGTCTACTTCTGCACCTATTGTCTATTGTCTATTGTCTATTGTCAAAGCTGGAATCATTTCCGAGAACTTCCAGAACAGATTCTGCCCGGTCCCTCACGGGTAAAGCCCTCCCACCACAAAGCACATCTACCTGTACCGGTACAAGCCCTTCCCCTTGCCAGGGCAACATACTGCCTTCTTGTAACTTCCTGGATTAATTTCTGAACTTCTGTTTTATTTCTTATACTCCATCTGTTCGCTTTTATTTCATAAGCACCTCATTTGTTCCCACCTGCTTATGCATCTCCTTTGATTTCCTTAACCAGGATCGCAATATCTCTCAAGTATTCCTTACTACATCTGTTATGTTTACCTTCTATTCTGACAGGGACATGCAAGCTTTGTGCCCTTAACATTTCACTGCTGAAACCCTCCGAGTACACTTTGCCAGAAGACAGCCTGTCCCAAATCATGCACGTTGCAAATTACACCTTCTTGGCCGTCCAATTAGATGGACCTTCTGACCGGTGTCGGTATACACAGTGGAAGCACCTGTATTCGATACGGCAGCTCCAAAGGTCCAGACACCTTTTCTGAGGCAAATAATTTAGCACAAATTATTGAAAGCATCTGAGAAGAGAGGACGGAAATGCCCACGGTTACTGTTGTGAGCGCTAACACGCGGACAGGCAGGGAATGTAGCTAAACGGATCATGTACAGTAGTTAGGATCCGTTTAATGTGGCGTCATGGTTGGCACAGACAGTGCGGCCCGAAGGGTCTGGTCCTGTGCTCAACCTTTCGCTATTCCATATATAAGTAAGTCAAATAGAATGCAGCAGCGTTTCTTTTCTCGTGGCAAACTTTTATTTCAAAGGTGATGGACGTCGAGATGCTTTTGAGCCAGGACGAAGTACCTCGGCTACCTTCGGGATGGTTCGGAAGGAGGGATGATAATCAGGAAAGAAGGATGAAAATATATTCAAAGCAACACGCACCACATACTGGAGGAACTCACTCCGCTAACCAGGTAGTCTCTGTGGAAGAGAGCATTCTCGGTGTTTCGGGCCAAAACACTTGATCAGGACTTGAACAAAAACGAGAATTCAGAGACAGAGGCGGGTGAGGTGGGAGAGTGAATAAGACTCACATTGTGGTTGGAGACAGGTGAAAGCGGGAGTGAGGCAGGGGTGAAGTTAAGAGCTGGGAAGTTCATTCGTGAAAGAGATAAATGACTGGTGAAAGAGAAATCTGATAGGACAAGATAGAGCATCATGGAAGAAAGGAGAACCAGAGGGAGTTGATGGGCAGGTAAGGAGATAAGACAAGAGAGAGATACGGGAATGAGGGAATGGTGAATGGGGCAGGGTGCGCATTACCGGAAGTTCAATTGATCAATGTTCATGCCATCAGGTTGGTACCAACCCGGACGGAACATGAGGTGTTGCTCCTCCAACCTGAGTGTGGCCTCATTGCGCAGTTGAGGAGGCCGTGGACTGACGTGTCAGAATAGGAGTGGGAAGTAGAATTGAAATGCGTATGTTGATTTGGTTTCCAGCATCTGCACATTTGCTGGTGATTACGGTTGCTTTCCGGTGACGTACGATGGGAACTGGTGCTGTATCAGAGCGGAGCTGTCGTTTCACTCCCAGTGGATCTGCTGGTCCGAATTCCTCACCGGATGGACGACAGCCGCACCGACACAAACACGAGGTGATGAGCTGGGTCTGATGGTGCTTTCAACAATGCCTCCCTTGCTGGGAGAATGCCACTCCTAATTTACACGGCTCAGTACCGTCACATTTTCCATTCTTTGCAGTTTCACTAAATTAATCACAGTCTGGCATGGTGGGGACTGCACTGCCTGACGGAATCGGTTTGTAAATAATTTATATATCTTTATTTCGAAATCTGTTGAAACCTGTCCCTGTGGAGTCACTAAATGATATTAAAAACCCCAGGATTATGCAGCCGTAACATTTCATTCCGTGAGATCTCCTGTAGCACAAGGGGACGAAGAACTGGGCAGAGAAAATGTCTTCAATGTTGGCGAGTTACAGGAGTGTGCAGAAAATATTGTACATGTTTATTGTCGCCATTGGAGTTCCCGGTGAGTGTGCAGACTTCATGTTTGGAATTTCCGTGTGTTTACCGCTATCCAGCTGATTATGTTCGTTTCTCAAGCTTCCAACTTGATGAACACTATGTAAATATCCGTCAGAAATGTCAGTCCTGTCAATTCGACGAGCTGATGAGTTTTCATATTCAATGGCAAACGGAACGTTGAGTGATCTCGGCCTTTTGGTTGAGTGAAACCGGCCTTTGCTTCTCTGAGCGACGGAGGATGAGCGGTGATCTGACAGAGGTGGATAGGATGATGAGAGGTATTGATCGTGAGGATGGTCAGAGGCTTTTTCCAAGGGCTGAAATGTTTCGCACAAGAAGACACAGGCTTATTGTACTGGGGAGCAGGTACTGAGATGTCAGGGGTAAGTTTTCTTTTCACACAGAGAGTGCTGAATGCGTGGAATGGCTGCCGGTAACGGTGGTGGAGGCGGATACAATAGGGTCTTTCAAGATAGTTTTGGATAGGTACATAGAGCTTAGAAAGATAGAAGTCAGTAGCAAGCCTAGAAATGTCTAAGGTCGGGACATGTTCGGCACAACTTTGTGGGCCGAAGGACCTGTATTGTGCTGTAGGTTTTCTGTGTTTCTACGTTTCGAAACAAACCGTCTGTCTCTCCTCCGGCACAAGGGATTGATTGGAAAGTTATATCTGGTTTCTATGAGATGGAGAATGGGACCCAACAAGAGAGTGATTCTTTAATATTCTGATTAATTGTATTTTCTCTGAGGTCGGTACTGGCGTGGGTGAATCACTATCTGCGGATAAAGGAGCTTTCTGGATTAGAGGCAGATATTTAAATGTTCCGACACGCAGGGTGTAATTAGCGAATAATAAGGTCGAACCAGATCGGGGTTTCAGCTGTCAGTGGCTGAAACACAAGTTGTGTGTTTTACAAATAGGATTAATAGACCCGCACTTCATTTGAAATTATCTACTCAAACTCATGAAGAAGTGTCGGTGATAACATTCCGAGCCATGTGGATGGATAATAATATGACATGAAAGTACCATGTCTGTAAAGTAATTGATCAACGTAAAAGAGTATTAACACAAACACACCCACAGACTCACACAAATAAACACTACACACACGCGCATACTCCGCAAACACAAACTGAATCACGCCTTTATACTCTCGTGGAGAACGGTAACAGCAGGTGATCCAATACAATTTCACAAGCTCCAACGGCATAATTGCTTCAATATTCTCTGCCTGACAAGTAGTTCATTTGAAGTCCATATTTACAGTGGAAAGCACATTTAATTGATGAGATACCTCGGAAGGTTCAGGCACCTTTGTTGGGACAAACTAGCTCCCACAAATGGTCTGAAAGTTAAATAAAAAAAAATTAATCACAATCAGTCACCGCGGGAATTGAACCTGCTGGAATTGGTTTGTAAATAATCTAGAAACCTTTAATTTGAAATCTATTAAAACCTGTCCCCGTGCAGTCACGAAAAGGTATTAAAATCCTCAGGTACATGCTGCCTCGACATTCCCTTCCGAGAGATCGCCTGTAGCAGAGGGAGACAGATCACTGGACTGAGAAAATATCTGCAAGTTGGATAGGTTTATCAGTGTAGAGAAAATGCTGTACGTGCTCATTGCCATCATTGGAGTTCCTGGTGAGTGAGCGGAGCAGTTCATGTTTGGTATTTCCGTGTGTTAACCGGTGGGAACCTGTTTATGGTCGTTTTACCAGCTTCCAGCTTGACCATCATTGCACAACTTTCCGTCAGAGATTGTGCTACTTTCTGTCAATTGAACACACTGATTGTTCATATTTACTGACAACCGTCTCGCATCCCGGATCTCCTCGAACTCACAGGATCGACTTGACTGTCGTTCTTCCTTTCATGACACCTTTTCTAGAGTAGTACCAATACTAGGGACTGGCAGCTCTCCGGGAAGGTGTGACTGGAAGAGCTTTAATTGGACTTTGTCCAGATTTGGACCGGTGCTGGAGAAAGGCAGCTTTCCCTGAAGATCAGATTGGAAGAGTTTTACATTTTGAGGTTCACTATTTTTTTTTTGAAATTTATTAAATGCAATCTTGAACAATAGCCAGATCAGAAATGCTGATCAAGTCAACTAGTTCCCAAAGAGAACTCTGATAGGTCAATCACATGGTTCACTACTGCTCAGCGACAGAACACAAAAAGAAATATCATATGCACGATGATCACGATGAAGTCTGCTGGACAGAGACGTTTATACACACGCTGTCCTCCAGCATTAGAGACACGATGATCACGATGAAGTCTGCTGGACAGAGACGTTTATACACATGCTGTCCTCCAGCATTGGAGACACGATGATCACGATGAAGTCTGCTGGACAGAGACGTTTATACACATGCTGTCCTCCAGAATTGGAGACACGATGATCACGATGAAGTCTGCTGGACAGAGACGTTTATACACATGCTGTCCTCCAGAATTGGAGACACGATGATCACGATGAAGTCTGCTGGACAGAGACGTTTATACACATGCTGTCCTCCAGCATTGGAGACACGATGATCACGATGAAGTCTGCTGGACAGAGACGTTTATACACATGCTGTCTTCCAGCATTGGAGACACGATGATCACGATGAAGTCTGCTGGACAGAGACGTTTATACACACGCTGTCCTCCAGAATTCAAAGAGATTGATGGATAAGGTTGCAGGGTGACAAAACGTGGCAGGAGCTTTTGGAACTAAAAACTAATCGCTTCCGGGGGAAAGCAGCATCTGTTCTTTCCGCACTGTTCTCCAGCAGTTTAAGGACTTAGTCCAGCCGGGACATAACTCACAAGTGTTCTTGAAAGTCAAGTATTAACCCCTACCTACCAACAACCAAGCATTGCCATCCTGGTCCCCTTCATGATGGCTTATGAAGAAGCTTGTGACTTCCCTCCCAGAGATGATAGGAGTTTGTGCACTCAACTCTTGAAGGCTTGGACCCCCATTCTGAGTTATTGATCAGACTGAACACCTGGTCTTGTGTTTCCCGTCTCCCTGTGGTGTCTCGCACAGTTATATTCCACTACAGGTTGGTCAATAATTCGGCCTGATCACTGGAGACAGTATCCACGGACCTGCTGACGGGTGTTATCGAATTGACCTGCCCTGTACAATTAATGTATTATTAGAGCCACCCAGCCTCTAGTTACTAAGTTGTTCCTACTTTCCCTCTGATATCCGGCGGTAACGGAGATATCGCTTCCTGATGAAGAACGGTCTCGTCCGGTTTGTTCAATTCCAGAAATGCTTCCAGAGCTGCTGAGTACCTCTAGTGCTTTGTGTGCGTTTTTTTCTCGCCGGATCCCTCGTCAGACCCATCAAATGCCAGGTTTCTAGAGGGTTGGTCGGGCAGGGTTAAATCATTGAAATCGGCCTCAACAAGGACCGGAATCGGGATCAGCACCGATGCTTGACGGTCATGCAGCTCCTTGTTAACCCCCATGATGAGCCACACAATGGCTTATCTCCACACTGAGGAAGGTCGTGCAGCACCCGGTTTCGCAGTCCCGCTGAAAGCTGATGTTGTGTGAATGACCAGATTATGTGTTCAGTCATTCCCTCTTCCCATTTCCCTCTTCTCTCGTCCCTCTTCAAACTTCCCTCCTCAATCTTCACTCTTCCCCCTCTTTCTCTCTCCAGTGAATCTAGTGGCGATTGTGATCCTGTCCCGGGGAAAGTGAGGCCTCTCTACCTGCACCACTCGCTACTTGATCGCCATGTCAGCGGCAGATCTACTGACTGTTATCTTGGAAGTTATTTTGTTTCGAATAAAAAAATATTATATGATATGGAAGTATCTGTACATTACCCCCGTGTGCAGTGCTATCGAGGGGCTGAGGTTCGTTGTCATGTACTGTTCAGTCTGGTTCACCGTCACTTTCACCTTCGATCGGTTTGTTGCTATTTGTTGCCAGAAGCTGAAAACAAACTTTTTCACGGGAACAACTACGGCCGTGGTTCTAACAACAACCGGCGTACTGTCCTGCCTGATAAACGTTCCTTGATACTTCCTCTGTGAACCCAGAGTGATCATCGACGATGTACCCTGGTTCTGTGCGATAAAGGAAAATTATTTCACTGACGCCGGGTGGCTAGGATATGCTTGGCTCGATACGGTTTTGCTTCCGTTCCTACATTTCGTTGTGATCCTGCTCCTCAACGCTCTGACAGTCAGCCACATTTTAGTGGCCAGTCGGGTCCGTAAGGGGCTGAAGGGTTAGAGCAAGGGGGAGAACCGCAGTGACCCGGAGATGGAGAGCAGGAGGAGGTCTATGGTTTTACTCTTCACCATCTCCGGCAACTTCATCCTCCTGTGGATGACCTGTGTTGTGAATTTCATATATTATCAGGTCCGAGGAATTGGCTTCAATTTCAATGACTCTGAATGGATATTTCATGAGGTCGGGGCTTTGCTTCGGAATTTCAGCTAATGCACGAACACATTTATTTATGCGGTGACTCAGTCGAAATTCAGGGAGCAGGTGATCAGCGCGGTGAAATACCTGATCACCTCGGTGCTTCAGTTCATTAATAAAGTCGCGGCCTGAGCGCAACCCAGAAGCAGTTTCATTGTGTCCACTCCAGGATCCATATCTTCCCGTTCACTGCATAGTCTTCAACCCGTTATTCCCACGCGGTTATCCAATTGACGGGGGCATTGGAAGCAGCAGTGTTGGTCCGCAAGAGGATGGAGGGAAATAGGAATGTCTAACAAAGGAAAGACGTGAAAGATTGGTTCAGTGAGCTGCATGCGTGGGGCCTGTGAAAAGGGAGACTGGGAGAACGAGAGCGAGAAAGATTTCAGTGTGTGTGTGTGTGTGTGTGTGTGTGTGTGTGTGTGTGTGTGTGTGTGTGTGTGTGTGTGTGTGTGTGTGTGTGTGTGTGTGTGTGTGTGTGTGAGAGAGAGAGAGAGAGAGAGAGAGAGAGAGAGAGAGAGAGAGAGAGAGAGAGAGAGAGAGTGAGACAGAGACAGGAGAATGAGAGATAAGGTTCGTACAGACGTTGTCACGACAAGCTGACCAGTGTTATAGGGAGAGGCTGGCCAGGCTTGGAATTCAGGAGAACGAGAATCAACCAAATGGAAACGGATAAAATTACCAGATGATCAGGTAGGCCACGCACGAAATGTTGGGGACTCTCAGCAGGTCAAGCATCATTTATGGAAAACGGTAAAAAGTCTAAACTTTGGGCCAATATAAATCTTCAGTCCCCACACTCTAATCTGCCCTCCAACTCCCTACATCACTCTCCTTAAATGTTAATTTCATCTCTAACACCCTGCATCCCTGACCGTAAGTCATTATCGGAACTCTGACTTCCCATATATCGGTCCCAAAACCGTAATCTGACATCAGACCCCACCAACACAGCTGTCTCTGAACCACATACTGACCTCTCACCACACACCGACCTGTCACACTACCCTCATCTGATCTCTAACTCACACACAGCCTTGTCATTATACCTGATCGCTTACCTCTTCGCAAACCTGTCACTAATCCTACACTGACTGGTAACCCCTATACCCTGCCCCCAAGCATAAATCTGACGTCTGACAACATCACTTCCCAGACCCTCAATCAGAATCTGCACTCTAATTTGCCACACTCCTGTCCCGAAGCATAATCTAATTTGAACTCTAATAGCACACATCCTGCTTTTTAAAAAATATTTATTTATTTATTAAATTTTAGAAAATTACAAAGAATAAATGTGATGATAAAATAGTGAGAAAAATAATATTAACCCTCCCCCCTCCCCTTAACCCTCCCCCCCCTTAACCCTTATCTAAAGAAAGAAAGAAAAAAGAAAGAAAGATTGCCTGGATATCGGAGGATCCCTAAATGCTCCATGGAGTTCAAAATAATTTTAATATTTATTTTTACTTTCCCCAATTACTTTATAATTTTATCTTCAAAGGACCTATGTACTTAATTCTATCTTTTTTAGGTATGGGAGACAAATCTTCAAAAATATATCATATTCATTTCTTAGATTGGATGTAATTTTTTCAAGTGGAATACAACTATGCATTTCATTATTCCAACGATCGATAGTTAAACATAAATCAGATTTCCAAGTAACTGCGATAACTTTTTTGGCTACTGCCAATGCAATTTTTATAATTTTTTTTCTGATACTTATTCAATTTAAGTTTCGGTATTGTCCCTTCAATGTCTCCTAATAAAAATAGGTCTGCTTGGTCTTGTTTAAAAATTCAACCATTTTGGATAAATCTAAGACTTTTACTGGAACAAATTACTGGAGTACAACTCCCACACATTCTTAAACTATAATTTGCTCTAACTCTCCATATCCTCAACCTGTCATCTGCTCCCCGGCTCCCTGATCCCAAACGTAAAAATGGACTCTCACATCTTCGCATCCCTGCTACTTACCATAATATGAATACTAAATCCTGACTTAAACTCTAAATCCTTTCATCAGTCTCCTTGAACTTTAACCTGACCTCCAACACCCCACATCACTGAACCTAACCCCTCATCTAATCTGACCTCTAATATCCCACATACCTGCCTCTAAACCCTAACCTGACCTCTATCCCACCACAGCCGTGTCTCAAAACGCTAATATGACCATTAACTTCCCACATCCCACACCCTAGACACAATCTGACCTCTAACCTGCCACATCCCTGTCCCCGAGAGCTAAATGTGGAGACCTGAAGCACTCCACATCCCTGACTCTAAATCATAATCTGAGCTGTAAATCCCCACCCCTCTCCCGAAATCCCAATCTGAACTAACTCTAATACGTGGGCCAGAGCCAAGTGGCAGGCTTGGTTGATACTGTATTTCGAGAGAGGAGATCAAGCAGCACAAGAGTGATGATTTTCCCACTGGCAGCATAATCACAACCGAGCCAAACAGAGCCACGCTTCTCATCTCCCGGCTCACGAAACAACAATGAAAAAGACTTATCACTCCTCTTTTCCCCAAGAAACGACGGGGAACCAGTAAGTCAAACCAAATTTGGGAGCACAGAAAACCAGTCACCACTTAACTCAAAGTGACAGGGTGGAGAGGTGCTGAATCGCCAGTAAACCCGGCTAATTTAACCCATGCGATCCCACCGACACCGAAGCAAAATAAAGATCACTTTGAGATGAAGCTTCAAAACTAGGCCTCAAAACGTTCCACTCCCCAGATGGTAAAATAATACGACATAAAGAGGTCTAAGATATGGGAAGCTTCGAACTGACATGATTTTCATTATCTTGGTGTACGGGAGTAACGTAAGCCGGGTTCGATCAGTTCTGCCTGGGTTGCCCGTCCAAGGGTGTTTAGTGATTAACAAAGACCCCAGGTTACATGACTGATGAGGTGTCCCAGCGCACATCCAGTTAAATAAGCCAAGTGGTGTTGAACCAGGTTAATGAAAAATATCGGACATTTTCATGTGGCTGCACAACCCCACCCACCTACATAAACATCGCCCAACCCTACTCATCAGCTTAATCCTAACATCCAAGGGCCCACACATCCCAACTAACAGGACTACTCCCCCACTAATCATGGCCACACAAACGAAAATATTTAACACCATGTCCCAACCTCTCCTCTTTCTCCCAATGGTGAGGCCTGCATCTCCATCTCACAACCCTACCCCTACACCT
The DNA here is from genome assembly GCF_048418815.1 of Hemitrygon akajei. Taxonomy (NCBI): domain Eukaryota; kingdom Metazoa; phylum Chordata; class Chondrichthyes; order Myliobatiformes; family Dasyatidae; genus Hemitrygon; species Hemitrygon akajei. The sequence continues at coordinate 810,992 of NW_027332019.1, read as the reverse complement.
CACACCTACTCCGCTCCTACAAATGCTATAAACCCTAATCTACACCTCAGGGCTCATTCCCTACAATCGAACATCACCCCATATCCATCATAATTCGTAATCTCATCAGTTTAGCATATTCATTAGCATAATTTTTAAATCTGTGTAAGGCTGAAGAGCATCCCAATAAAGGCAAGTGTTCGTCCAATTTAAAGAAGACGTGTGCCAGAGCAAAATGACAGCGTTGCATGATAGGGAATTTCGAGTGGCGTGATCAAGAAGCACAAGAGGGATGATCTTCCCACTCATCTCATCACAGCATTCACTCCTCCTGCAAATCCCATAATACCTAGCCCAGTGCAGCGCACTCTGGTTAATTAAGCCACGTGATATTCGACAAGGTTAGTGAAAGTCACGGGCCAGATTAAAGTGCCGACACAACACTATCTGCCAGAGCCACACATATCTCCCGACACTGAACTCCATAACGCTCTTTCCTCCAGCCCCATTTATACATCCCTAAACTTACCCTTCAACCTAATCCTAAAGGCCAAGGGGCCACAACCCAACTAAGCCGGTGCGAATCCCGGCTATGCCTGGCCACAGCCTCACGAACAAGCTAAGTTAACACCGGGACGCTTCCACGCCTCTCTCTCCTCATGGGAAGGGCTGCATTTCCATTTACCAACCCTACCCTTGAGCTATCACCTTCGCCCTTCCTATACATACCTATAAACCCCAACCCACACCTGAGCACTCATTCACTACCATCCAGCACCACCTAATATTAATCATGTGTGGTAATTCCATCAGCGTATTATATATACACAACCATAAACATTAACATTTGTGTACGGAGGAGGAAGATCACAATAAAGGTAAGTATTGAACCGATTTAATGAAGGCGTGTGGCAGAGAAAAGTGTCAGGGCTGAGTGACACTGAATCTCCAGTGAAGAAATCAAGAACCACAGGAGCGATGATTTTCCCACGGCCCGCATAATCACAACGTCACTATTACTTTGTGGTGAGCAGGTGGGAACAGACAAAACGTTTTTGCTTTACTGGACACATGAAACAGATAATTCGGTGTTGTGCCGTGCCAGCTAAAAGAGCAAAGACACACAAATATTAACCCTTTCTACCTACACAATGTCCATTTCCCTCCATCTTCCTGACATCCATGTGCCCAGCCAAAACGTCTGTTCAAAAACTCTGATGTATTTGCCTCGACCAACATACCAGAATCCGAATCAGAATCAGGTTTATTATAGCCGGCATGTGACATGAAATTTGTTAACTTAGCAGCAGCAGTTAAATACAATACATAATCTGGAAGAAAGAATGATCTTTATTGTCATTATACATAGATACAATGAAACTCCATTTGGCTTTCTCTCAGGCAATTAAATAAAGCGGTAGATAGAAACAAGACAGTAATAGAAAAACAGTATTAAATAGTTAAGTAGCAGAAAATAAGTTTCAGCAGCACCAGAATGTCACAGTAATGCACAAAGTGCCGTTAGTACAAGTATTTGAGTCCTTGTGTGTGCTCACAGTTTCAGTCGTTGTTCTGTGGGAGTGGTGTGATGGAGGCCACAGCTCTGGGGTAGAAGCTGTTCCTCAGTTTATTTGTTCTGGCTTTTAGTGTGATGAACCTTTTGCTGGACGGCAGCGGGTCAAACAGGGAGTGGCCGGGGTGTGTGGTGTCTCTGGTTATGCTGATTACTTTCCTCCTGAGTCCGCTGGAATAGATGGTGTCCAGTCCTGGGAGCTCCAACCTGACAATTCACTGGGCCGCCTTCACCACGCGATGCAGGTCTTGTCGCTCAGCGGCTGTGCAGCTGGCACACCACACGGTGGCGCTGTCAGTCAGGATAGTTTCAATTGTGCTTCTGCAGAAGTTAAACAACAGCTTTTGTGGGAGTTTGGCCTGTTTCAGCTTTCTGAGGAAAAAAGAGTCTTTGTTGTGCCTATTTTACAAGCAGCGAGGTGTTGATGGTCCACGTCTACTGTTTTGACAACATAACTCCAAGGAACTTCAGGTTCTCCACACTTTCCACTACCTCTTCATGTATATGGAGTGGGGTGTTTACTCTGTCCTTTAATCTCCTGAAGTCAATGATCATCTCTTTAGTTTTAGAAGTGCTTAGGGCCAGGTGTTGCCCTTACACCACTGACAAATGATCCACCTCGAGTCTGTAGGCTGTTTTATCCTCGTCCGAGATCAGGCTAACCACTGTGGTATCGTCCGCAAAATTTAATTATGAAGTTGGATGTGTAGATGGGGGTGCAGCCATGTGTGAAGAGTGTGTAGAGCATAGGGCTCAGCACACAGCCCTGAGGAGGGCCTGTTTTTAAGATGAGGGTGGTGGAGGTGTGCTTACCAACTGTGACTTGCTGTGGTCAGTCTGTGAGAAAGTCCATGACCCACGAGCACAGGGAGGAACCAAGGCCAAGAATGTTCAGTTTGCTGACCAGTTTATGGGGGATGACTGTGTTAAACGCTGAACTGAAGTCCACAAATAACATCCAATAATAATAATAATAATAATAATAATAATAATAATAATAATAATAATAATAATAATAATAATAATAAAAGTGAATCAGTTTAGGTTTATATGACTCACTGAGTAAAATAACCTACCCCTCAAATGTCCCTTGAGCCTACCCGCTCTCACCTTCAATGCCTGCCCCCTGGTATTCTACATGTCAACTCGGAAAACAGATGCCCTCTATCCATTCTATCTAAACCTCTCATAATCTTATAACCATCTATCAATCTTCCGTCAGCCGAGTAAAGAAAATGATAGGTGAGTTTATCTGATCAGTTGGCATGAATGTGGTGTTCTTGGGAAGGTGATGGAGTCCATTGTTAAGTATAAGCATTTGGGTACATGGAGGCAGATGATAAAAATAGGACAGCGACCGCACGGATTCATTTAACATAGAACATAGAAATCTGCAACACATTACAGGCCCTTTGGCCCATAATGTTATGCCGACCATGTAAACTACTCTAGAAACTGCCTCGCCTTTCCCTGGCGCATAGCCCTCTATTTTCCCTAAGCTTCAGGCACCTATCTGAGAGACTCATAAAATACCCCATTGTATCCGTTTCCACCGCCGCCGCCGGCAGTGCATTCCACGCACCTACCACTCTCTATGTGGAAAAAAAACTTCCGTCTGACTTCCACTCGGTACATATTTCCAAGAACCTGAAAGCTTTGGCCCCTCGTGTGAGCCATTTCAGCCCTAGGAAAGATCATGTCTCTATCCTCACGATCAGGGCCCTTTCACTTTACTTTACTTTTACTTACTTTACTTTATTGTCACCAAACAATTGATACTAAAGCGTACAATCATCACAGTGATATTTGATGCTGCGCTTCGCGCTCGCTGAAGCACAAACCGAAGCAAATATAGTAAAAATTTTAATTGTAAATCATGATTAGAAAATAGAAAAGGGAAAGTGAGGTAGTGCAAGTCAGGTCCAGATATTTGGAAGGTGCGGCCCGGATCCGGGTCAGGATTTGTTCAGCAGTCTTATCACAGTTGGAAAGAAGCTGCTCCCAAATCTGGCCGTACGAATCTTTATGCTCCTGAACCTTCTCCCAGAGGGAAGACGGACAAAAAGTGTATCGGCTGTGTGGGTCGTGTCCTTGATTCTGGCAGCACTGCTCCGACAGCGTGCGGTGTAAAGTGAGTACAAGGATGGAAGATTGGTTTGTGTGATGTGCTGGGCTATGTTCTTCCGGTCTTGGACAGGACAACTTCCATACCAGGTTGTGATGCACCCTAGGAGAATGCTTTCTACGGTGCACCTATAAAAATTAGTGAGGGTTTTAGGGGGCAGGGCAAATTTCTTCAGCTTCCTCAGGAAGTAAAGGTGCTGGTGGGCCTTCTTCGCAGTGGACTCTGCTTGGGTAGACCAAGTCAGGTCATTTGTGATATTCACCCCAAGAAACTTAAAGCTTTTGACCTGTCCCACCTGCGCACCACCGATGCAGATGGGGTTATGCGGTCCGTTACTCCTTCTGAAGTCAACAACCAATTCCTTCGTCTTGCTGTCTTTGAGGGATAGGTCTTCGCACCATGCCACCGGGTTCTTAATTTCCTCATGTACTCAGACTCATCGTTACCCAAGACACGGCCTACAATTGTGGTGTCATCAGAAAACTTATATATTGAGTTCGATGGAAAGTTTTAAGGGTAAATCAAGACTGAAAGATCTGTTGGAATTTTTCGAGGTAGACAAAGAATGATTTGTATGATAGAAGTTATGCCTTTGTGATCAGGTTTTCAGATGATATGAAGAAAGGTGAAGGAGCAAGTAGTGCTGCAGAAGCTCGGAATCTGGGGAAGGACAGAGACAGATCAGGAAATGGGCAAATAAGTGATAGATGGATTACTTTTCCCGAGGAGGGAAATTGTCCATGGTGGAGAAAGAAGGCACAAACGATTTTGTATAGGGGGAGAAATTTCAAAAAAATCAGAGGGGCAAAGAGACTTGGGTGTCCTTGTGGAGGATTCCCTAAAGGTTAACTTGCAGTTTTAAGTCAGAGGTAAGATCGGCAAACTGAATGTTAGCAATCATTTCGAGAGGATTAGAGTTCATGAATGGAGATGTAATGGAGAGGTTTTATAAGGGATTAGTCAGACCACACTTGTAGTATTCTGAGCAGCTTTGGGTCCTTCATATTGGAAAAGATGGACTGGCATTGGGGAAGGTCCAGAAGAGATAAGGAGAATGATTCCAAGAATGAAAAGGTGAACATATGAGAAACGTTTGATGGTTCTGGACCTGTACTCGCTGGAGTTGAGAAGGCTGGTGATCAGTTATCCCTCTCAGTGCCATTCTCATGCCGACTCCCCGTACATTTGACGCCCTGACTATCAAGAACCTGCGAACTTCTGCTTTATAAGAACACAAGAAAATCTGAAGATGCTGGAATCCAAGCAACACCGGTCCTGATGAAGGGTCTCGTCCAGATCTCCCTAAAACCTAACAGGATCGAGTTGATGTCAGGAGGATGTTTCCTATCATAGATGCCTGGAGGGCTGTCCATTGTGAATAGAGATGAGGAGGAATTCCTTTCGCCACAGGAAAGTGAGTCTGCCACAGGCAGCTGTGGAGGGCAACAAATTGAGAATATTTCAAGCGGAGCAACAAATACATATTGCTGGAGGAACTCATCAGGTCACGAAGCATCTATGGAAAAGAGTAAACAGTCGACGCTTCAGGCTGAAACCCTTCATCAGGACCTGTGTTGCTTAAGGGTCCCTACAAATTCTTCACTGTTCTAATTAGGGGCTGCCGGCGATGGGGTTGTGGAAAATAGGACAAAGGGATCCTTATCTCATTCTCAGATGATGATGAGAGGGCGTATAGGAGTGAGTTGCGCCAACTAGTGGGGAGGTGTCGCAACAACAACCTGCCACTCAACATCATTAAGATGAAAGAGATGATTGTGGAGTTCAGAAAGGATTAGAAGACCGATCACATATCAATCCTCGTAGAGAGATCAGAAGTGGAGAGAGTGAACACTTTCAAGTTCCTGGGTGTCAAGATCTCTAAGGATCTAAACTGCTCCCAACATACTGATGCAGTCATAACGAAGGCAAGACATCGGCTACTCTTCATTAGGAGTTTGGAGAGATATGGGATGTCAACAAATACTCTCAAAATAAAACTTCTATAGATGTACCACGGATGTTCTGCGAGGCTGCATCATTGTCTGGTATCGGGGTGGGGGTGGGGGCTGGTGCACAGGACCGAAGAAGCAGCAGAAAGCTGCACTTCGGTACTAGCCGACAAAGTACCCAGGACATCTACAAGGAGTGGTGTCTCAGAAAGGTAGCGTCCATTATTAACCTCCATCACCCAGGACATGACCTGGTCTCAGTGTTACCATCAGGTAGAAAGTACAAAAGACCGAAGGCACAGACTCAGCGATTCAGGAACAGCTTCTTCTCTTCTTCCTAAATGGACATTGAACCGTTGGACACTACTTCACTTTTTAAAAAATATTTATATATTTAATCTATTCAATATATAGTACCTATACTATAAAATTACTTCTTCTTCTTCTTCTTCTTCTTCTTCTTCTTCTTCTTCTTCTTCTTCTTCTTCTTCTTCTTCTTCTTCTTCTTCTTCTTCTTCTTCTTCTTCTTCTTCTTATTATTATTATTATTTATTTTTTGTTTTTTTCTTCGATATTATGAATTGCTGCTGCTAATGTAACAAACTTCACGACACATGCCGATGATAATAAACCTGTTTCAGATTCTGATTCCCCCATTTCAGACTTCACACTCACAAATGAATGTTAACGTTGAATGAAGGGCCTGTTTCTGTGCTGTCCTGTTCCATGTTCTCTGTTCCCTGTTCAGAAGCACGAGAGGAGATCTCAGGGAAACACAAAATTATTTCAGGGCTCAACAGGCAGGAGGAGTCTGAGGAGTGAAGAACTGGGTGGGGGGGGGGATAGCTGGAGGTGGGAGTCTGTGGAGTCTCGTCATACAGTTAATTTAAAGTCACACAGCCATTCGTTGTAGAGTATAGAATTTTTGCACTTTGGCCCATCACCTCTGTGCTGACCTATTTACCCACCTATACTCATCACAATGGTCGACATTAGGTCAGTCTCCTTCCGACAGCGTGTGGTGTAAAGTGAGTCCAGGGATGGAAGATTGGCTTGTGTGATGTGCTGGGCTATGTTCACTATCTTCTGCAGCTTCCTCCGGTCTTGAACAGGACAACTTCCATACCAGGCTGTGATTCACCCTAGAACAATGCTTTAAACGGTGCGCCTATAAAAATTAGTGAGGGTTTTAGGGGACAGGCCAAATTTCTTCAGAATTCTCAGGAAGTAAAGGCGCTAGCGGGCCTTCTTGGCTGTGGACTCTGCTTGGTTAGACCAAGTAAGGTCATTTGTGATATTCACGCCGAGGATCTTAAAGCTTTTGACCTGTTCCACCTTCACACCACCGATGCAGATGGGGTTGTGCGGTCCGCTACTCCTTCTGAGGTCAGCAACCAATTCCTTCGTCTTGCTGACATTGAGGGATAGGTTATTGTCTTCGCACCATACCACCATGTTCTTAATTTCCCCTCTGTACTCAGTGTTACGTACCCGTGACACGTGACAGTGGTACCCTTGTCACGTGACTGGGGTTGAAGTTATACTGGACATGAGGTAATGGTTTTGTGATGGTGGAGTGATGTCATTTTCCCGCCAGTAGAGGTCATGTGACAGGTTTTTTCTACAGGGTATAAAAGGAAGACCCACCCTGTCGGGTGGGGCAGTTCGTGGCTGGATTTGCCAAGATGACTTCATGTTACTGTGTGATTTAATGTGATGACGCAGTTTAGTTAAAAATGAAGTTTCATATAATGCCTAAAGTTTAAAAGGTCAGAGCCAACGGTTTCTTTGCTAATGGAGAGTGAAGAGAAGTTTGGAAAATGGACATCGAGAAAAATCGATTTTCGATGGATTGACTTCGACCTTGTGTGATCCTCATTCGGAAGGATTTCGTTTACTATTCTCACGATAGTCTCCGCTGGAAAAAGCGGGAGATTGAGAATATTGTGGAAGGAAGGTCAGTCACTTTAAGTTGTTATATTTAATAAAATTCGACGTGGGAGTTCGACGCTGGGAATCGAAGGACATCGACGTGGAAGAGAATTTACATCGCTTTAAAAAGTCTCTCCTTTTAAAAGTACCGTGAGCTGTTGAACTGTCGGCATGTCGTTTTAAAATGCTGTTTTCTTTCGGCATATCGCTTTAAAGAGCTGAGTTCGTTTCAATACCGCTTTAAAGACTGTTTGGGACTGCAAAGCTATGAAGGACTGTTTGAGCAGCTGAGCTCGGATCATTGTTTGGGTTTGTTTACATTTGAAGGGGGTTTGTTATCAGTGTTATTTGTTATAAAACCCTTCGTCTAACTCATCTATAATTATTGTTGCCTGAATACGTAACATCAGACTCATCATTACCCAAGATACGGCCTGCAATTGTGGTGTCATCAGCAAACTTACATATTGAGTTTGATGGAAACTTGGCTAGACAATCATGGGTTTGGATCTGGCGGCGAATGTTGCTTTCCGGATGTGCACAGATTTAGGGGTATGTCAGAGAATGTGTGAGTGAACTGGAATTTTCGGGTGCCGGCAGCGTTTGGGGTGCACACTGATTTGAGGGTTGAATGAGGTTTTGCCAGTGAGCACAGATTTGTGGGTGCACACTGATTTGCACAGAGTTGGGGGTGTTGGCGGATTCGGGGGTGAGCACTGGCTTGGGGGAGCCGGTGGATTTGGAGGTGTGTCAGAACTCAGGGTTGTTACGTTTTAATTGCAATAATACTTAATTCAATATGAACTTTTACCTCTGTTCTTTTTTTTATGGAGATAACTATTTTGTGAACTGCTTGAAATGAATCTTGCTCCGGGATAATCTGATGTTCATGAGGGGGTGGCTGCTGAAATGGAGCTGTGACGAGTCTCAAGGTTGTATTATTTCTACATACATGAATAATAAATGCAGTTTGAAATTTGGCCTCTGTTCTTGCTTTGTTACGGTTTAGCAGCCATTCGTGAAGCGTTTGAAATGAAAGTTAGAGAACATCTGCATTGCGGAGACAGATGGGAAGGGACTGTACCAAGGGGGATAAACTGAATTAGAGGTGTACGGGCACCTGTATAGTCAGGCAGGGTCAAGCAGAGACACAGACACAGAAACACACTGACGCACACTAACACTTATAGACAGACAGACAGACAGACACACACACACACACACACACACACACACACACACACACACACACACACACACACACACACACACACACACACGCACACACACACACTGAAAACTGCACTTTCTTGTCTGCCACTCCAGCTCTCAGCCGTGTTCTTTAACACAGACGGAGTGACATGAATAAAACATACCTCCCACCCCCGGCAAATGATCTTGGGTGAGCCCGCAAATGATCTGTGTGTGAATAAGTCACTGGAGCAATTGGAGGATTTCGTGCAAATGAAATTGTGTTTAATCATCAACGTAGGCAGACATTTTCTTCGAGGCCCTCTCAGCAGAGTCCCACAAGCACAAACTACATCAAGAGTTTACACTCTTGAGGAGAATCTTAACAGTAGGTGATTCAGTACAATTTCACAGGCACAGTGTCATAACTTACTTCAATATACTGTGTCGACAACTGGTCTTTTGAAGTACATATTTACAGTGGGAGCACATTTAATTGAGAAGGCATCTTGGACGGTTCAGTCACATTTGTTGTAACAAACTAACTCCCAAAAACGATCTAAATATTATTCATTGATTTAATCACAATCTGTCATCGCAAGGATTACACCTGTCTGACGTAATTGGTTTGTAAATAATTTAAAATCATTTATCTTAATCTGTTGAAATCTGTCCCTGTGGAATTGCTAAATGGCTTTAAAAACCCCAGGCTTGTGCTGCTTTAACATTTCATTCCGAGAGATCGCCTGTCGCACAAAGAGACAAATCAACGGCCAGAGAAAATGTCTGCAATGTTGGATAGGTATTTCAGTGTGGAGAAAATATTGTACGTGTCCATTGCCGTCATTGGAGTTCCTGGTGAGTGAGCAGAGCATTTCATGTTCGGTATTTCTGTGTGTTAACCAGTGTGAACCTGTTTAAGATAATGTTACAAGCTTACAACCTGATCATCATTGCACAAATATCCATCAGAGGTATCGATCCTGTCAATTTCACATTCTGAATTTTCATATTTAATAACAAGTGGAACTAAGTCCATGTTTCTCCTCTAACTCACGGGATCGAAGAGAACGCTGTTCCTGCCTTGAATGACAGCAAGTCCAGAGATGTCCCAGTGCTGGGGCCAGGGACCTCTCCGGGAAGTTGTGACTGGGAGATGTTTGCATTCAGAAGTACACTTTTCCTAAGTTATTGATCAGAGGGAAACCGTAATCATGCTTTTCACGTCTCCCTGTGGAGTCTGTTATGTCGAATCCCACTGTTTGTTGGTCAATTATTGGGTCTGATCACATGAACCAGTGTTCACGGATCTGCTGCAGTGTGTTATCGAATTAAACTGCACTGTAGAATTAATCCATTAACGGAGGAACTCAGCCACAGGTCACTAAGTGGTTCCTTCTTTCCCTCTAAAAGCCGTCATAAATCGGGGCAGCGCATCGTCCTGAAGGAAGGTCTCGACCCGAAAAGAAAGATTATTCAATTCCATGGATGCTGCCTGACCTGCTGAGTTCCTCCAGTTTTGTGTGTGTTGCTCCTCTCTGTATCCCTTCTCGGCATCATCAGATGCTGACTTTCCAGAGTCCTGGACAGTCACAGTTAATTAAATGAAACCGGCCCCATCAGCGACTGGAATGGGGATCAGCACCAATCGTTGTTGTTCATGCAGATCGTTTTTACCGCTGTCGATTTCCCACACATCGTATTCTCTCCACACTGAAGAGGACAGGTCAGAGACAGTGCGACTCATTTCTGGTGTTAGATTAGCATCCGTTTACAGACTCTAGCACTCCCGAGTTTTAGCTAAAGCCCGATCCCGTATTAATTCCCGGAGAATGTTTTCAGTAATGCCCAGTGTCTGTTTCCTCTCTCCAGTGAATGTAATGGCGATTGTGATTCTGTCCCGGGGAAAGTGCGGCCTCTCTACCTGCACCACTCGCTACCTGGTGTCCATGGCAGCGGCCGATCTACTGACCATTGTCATCGAGGTCTTTTTGATTCAGATCAGTTTGTATTACTTCCCGTTGACCTTTCTGGACATCACCCCTGTGTGCAGTGTTACCGACGTACTGACCTTCACAGCCAGAGACTGTTCTGTCTGGTTCACCGTCACTTTCACCTTTGATCGGTTTGTCGCCATTTGCTGCCAGAAACTGAAAACAAAATATTGCACCGGGAAAACTGCGGCTGTGGTTCTAATAACAACCAGCGTACTGTCGTGTCTGAAAAACGTTCCCCGATACTTCATATGGAAACACTGGATGATCATCGAAAATGTACCGATTTTCTGTGTTATCAAGGACCATTATTTCACTGACCCCGGGTGGGTAGGATATGACTGTTTGCTTACGGTTTTAACTCCGTTACTCCCTTTCGCTGTGATTCTGCTGTTCAACGCTCTGACAGTCAGGCACATTTTGGTGGCCAGTCGAGTCCGTAAGGGGCTGAAGGATCAGAGCAAGGGGGAGAACCGCAGTGACCCGGAGATGGAGAGCAGGAGGAGGTCTGTGATTTTACTCTTCACTCTCTCCGGCAGCTTCATCCTGCTGTGGATGACAATGGTTGTAAACTTCATATATTATCAGGTCTCAGGAAAAGGGGACGATTTCAATGATTCTGAATGGACCTTTCACGAAGTCGGGTATTTGCTGATGTATTTCAGCTGCTGCGTGAACACATTTATTTACGCGGTGACTCAGTCGAAATTTAGGGAGCAGGTGATCAGCGCGGTGAAATATCCCATCACTTCGATGTTTCAGTTGATTAATGACGCCGCATCCTGAGTAGTCGCCAGAGGCGGCGGCAGAGTCTCCAGTCCGGGCTCCAGCTCCTCAGATTCACCGCCTGATCTCCCAGGTGTTATTCCCGGGCGGATCGTCCCATCGACCGGCAGACCGGGACGTTAAGATAGTGTCTGTGTGGGGAGGGGCAACGCACCGTCCAAGAGAGTAGGTACTTCATTCTTCCCGACAGATGCCAGACAAAGAACTACTCCGGAATGCCGCCCGCACAATCGTCTGTGGATATGTCCATCTGTTCCCATTCCGCTCACCAACTTCACTGTCAGACATTCCCACAAGACGGCGCGGGTCGAGTCAGATGCTCATTTACTAACCCAATGTGAATCACTCCAGTCTCCGCCATCTCCTTGAATGATTGACTACATTAAAAAGTAGGTCAGGCTTTGGATAAACGGCGGTTCACACTCCAACTTAAAGGCGCATTCCTGTTATCAACTGGACTGGACAATTGTGTAGAGAATTGGGAAATAAAATCCTTACTGCTTCTGTCTTCTAATGAAAGCTAAATTACCCCCAAAAAATCCTATCGGTTCTACGTTATGAAACACAATACTTCGAATTTAATTAAATTCACATCCATGACTTAAGAAATGTTAAGACTCTTAAGAAAAGAATGCTAGAATAACGTGTTTAAGAGTCATCAAAACGTTAAAGTAATCTGAACAATTATAACGTTTCGTGTGAAGAAATTTCTTCACAAACCTTAAGCTTCAAATGATGGCAACCAGTTGAGCTGTATATACTGATAAATGGTTGCAAATTAATTTCTCTATCATTGTCTATATTTCAGGCACAATAATGGGCTACTGCAACATTCCAAGTTAAATTATCTTTCGTTCCATCTGTAAAAATGCTTAAAAACATGACATGATTAGGAATGATTGATGGTTAATATACCATAATAATTTTCCTTAACATACTGATGAGACAACAGATTCTCCGGCAGAACAGAATATTTACATTATATTAAACTGTTCAACCTAAAATCGACTAATCTGATTGGGAAGATAACTAAGTAGAGTTACTGAGAACGCGACACTGGGACATATTGCATAATCCAACAAGCCCATACTCCAAGCGTGATAAGAGCCCAGATATCCGAAACTAAAAACTCTCTTCCTGAGTGTTCCCACCCGTCCTCTAACACACTTTCAACAGCATGATAATGTCTCTGCCCCCTGAAATTAATCGGGTATGTTAATATCAATTTCAGCGGCCGCAATTGTGAGGGTGATTATCCCATTTCACCCAGTAAAACCGAAACATGGGACGACTTTACTGCATAACAACACAATCTTAAAGTCTATGCTTGCATCACATCCAAGCATTTTAAAGCTGAAGATGAAGCTGATCCATAAGCCACACAGACAGAATCTGAAACAGATTTAATTAAGCAATTCTAAATTACTTTCGTCTAGCACCCAAGAATATCCACATGGACAGCTGAGAATATTTAATGTCCCTTTTTATTGATCAGTTATTACAACGATGTAGCGCTTCCATGTCAGCTTATTATCCACCCATATGCCTGAAAATCTTTGTACTGGCACGTCTTGAAGAGTTTGACCGTATAAATGCAAATCATCTGCAGATCAATTCGGCTTATTTGTAAAACACATAACTTATGTTTAGCTACTGAAAGCTTACATCGTCATCTATTTCCCTTTTGTTCAAACAGATTAATAGATAATTGCAACTCCATACACTAAAATTCAAATTTCTACCTCTAATCCAGAAAGCTCCTTCATCTGTACATAGTAATTTACAGACGCTATCTCGGAAAATATCATTAATCATATTATTAAATAATAAAGGGTTACAAATACTGTCTTGTACGCTCCCATTCGCTATCTCATACACACCAGGATATATCTTTCTCACCCTTACTTGCAGAGACATTCCAAAGGACAAACAAAAATCAGAAAAAATGCTGCAATCTCCCCTCTCCCAAAAGTCCTTCCTTCCATAAATATTACATGCCTTTTCAATATCAAAAGTACTATCATTGCAACAATTTATTTTAACTGAGCTTTCGTAATATCGTATTCCAGAAAATAAAACTGAATCCAATGTCATTCTCCCCTTCCAAAATATACTCTGATAAAAGGATAACTTCTTTCCCTCTTCAAAAGTATAATTCAACCGTTCCAGTACTATACATCCATAAATTTACATAAATGAGAGTTTAACCATATTGTTACATAACTGGAAGGATCAGACAGGGAGCTGCGGGTTTAGAATAGGCAATACTACTGTCATTTTCCACAAGTAGTACAAATTAACCACTTTAATACCCCACCTGTTGAATGATGTATTTCTACTACAAATGCCACATACGTTTAACTCACATTCACAACTCTATACCCTACCCTTTTCCTTATGAAACTGGTAACACCAGTTACACCAAGATGTCTTGCTGCATCTCTCAGAGTAATTTTAATTTCCTCAGTAGGACGAGGTATTTGCTCAGTACAATTCACCAAATCCGTTATAAACATCACGAGCTTCATTTCGTCCAGCTATAAAGTATCTTTATTGAGAGAACTGTGAAGACGACACATATTCACTGACTTCACTGTCTGTTCTCTGTTTGGGAAAAGTTATCAAGTTTACCAGTAACAGACGTTTTAAACTTTTTGAAGGCCTCTGGATAAGACACGTACAACTGTACTTTAATCGGTTGAACTGAAACTGCCTCTGTTTTCATAAAGCAACATAGATACCATTTTCACATTTCCACCTCTCCCCATGACTGATTTTCACATCAACTAATCTTCTCAATTAACCGATAGGCACCGCAGCCAGTGACAGCAGGGGACAGAGGTCGGTCTGAGCTACGATAGGCCAGGTGCAAATCTGCCCCATGCTCAGCCCCTCTTCTTCTGCTCCATCGCCGTTGCGGAGTTCAGAGAGTAGCTGCTGTCGGAGTCTCCGTCCTCGGCTTTCACAAAGTCGGGCGTGGTTTCCCTTCGACGCCTCGGTGGGTCCGTTCCGGCGATGTTTGTGGTGGCGGAGCAAAAGTGTTTTGCCAGTTGTTTCTTTGTTGCACAACATCAGTGTAGAGAAAAGATTAAAAATACACTAAATTTCAAAATACATAAATAGTGCAAGAATGGATTCATCAGTTCCTGTTCCTTGTTTCAACTTAAATATATGCCCTCGGGAATTAGACATTTCCTCCTTGGGCGAAATACAGGTTGTCCACTCTGTCTGTGCCTCTCACATTCCGATAAACGTCTGCCAGACCTCCCTCAGCGTCCACCGCTCCAGAGAAAATCAGCCTAAACTGCCCAATCTCTCCTTATCCAGGCTGCAACCCGGTAAACCTTTTCTACTCACCGTCTACAACCTTCACATTCTTCCGATGATAGAATTGCAACTCCTCAGATGCAATGAAACTAGAGATTTATGAACCTGTAACATACCTACCTGACACCGAAACTCAGTGCCTCGACTACTGAAGACAAGCAGGCCGGACATCGCCTTTACCATCCCATCACCCTGCGCAGCCGCTTTCAGGGGGTTAGGCACTGGGATCCTTCGTATTCCGTACTTAACTGCAATCTATTTTAAATTTGTATAATTACATAGGATGTAGTGTTTGGTCTATTAACGGGAAATAAGGTGGACAATTTACTCAGAACCTGTGGGGATATACTGCAGATTATTGAGAGAGGTAGGGGACTGGACCAGTATATTTGTTTCTCTTCAGCCAAAAGTACGATCCCAGAAAAGTGACTACAAATGTTTTTAAGTAGGGGGTGGATCATCCTGGAAAATACAAATACGCAGCTGTTGGAAGGTTTTTGGAAACGATTCTTAGGGATAGGATATAGAGTTACGGAACACCACATGGATAAACAGATCCACCGGCTCTTCCAATCTGTGATGACCCATTTTCTGGCCTAGTCCTATCGACCTGCACCGGGACCATAACCTTTCATACTCCTCCCGTCCATGTACCAGCTTTCACCACTTCCTCTGGGAAATCCACACTCACACTGCTCTCTGAATTAAGAAACTCCCTCCCATCTTCCCCTTAAGCAACTCACCTTTTACACTTAACTTATGACCTCTTGTTCTACACTCGCCTAAGTTGAGGTGGCAAAACCATTCGAAGAATTCTCTCCAACTCAGGTCCTCAACTCATGGGAAAATCATTATAAATGTTATCTGTAATCCTTCAAACTTCTTGATATCTTGACTGTAGATAGGTAGCCCAAACTGCACGCAATACTCCAGGATTGTCCTCATTAAGGTCTTTTACAACCTCAACATAACATTCTAATTCGCGTTAACAGTACTTTTATTTATAAAACGCAACGTGCCAAAAGCTCTCTTCGTGACTCTACCTTGACGTACGGGTCTATATTCCCAGATCCGTCTGTTCTCCGCAGACCACAATCCCCTACCAGTCACTGTGTAAGTCCTGCCTGGTTATTCCTGGCAAAGTGCAACACCTCACAATGATCCACGTTATATGCCAGCTGCAAAGTTTTCAGCCCATTTACCCAGCGACGACAGTACCCACTGACGTCACACTCTGTTCTCTGACTGGGAACGATTTATCAAGTTTACCAGTCGGAAACTGCTTTAACTTTTTGTAAGGCCTCTGGTTATGACACTCAACTGTACTTTAGCGCGTTGAACTGCAACTGCCTCTATTTTCTCAAGGCAACATAGATACTATTTTCACATTTTCACCTCTCTCGTGAGTGACGTTCAGATGAATTATTTGAACGACAGGCAGCTCAGCCAGTGAGAACAGGGGACAGCGGTGGATCTGAACTACGATAGGCCGGGTGGAAATCTGTGCCATACTCAGCCCCTCCTTCTCCACTCCATCACCCTGGCGGAGTGCAGCGAGTTGCTGCTATCAGTGGTATTAAGAAAAGATACAAAATTACACTAAATTGTAACTTACGTAAGTAGTGCAAAAATGACTCATCAGTTGAGGTTTTAGCTTTTACCTAAAGTACATGGGCTCTGCAATTAGACATTTCCTCCTTAGGGGATGAAGATACATGTTGTCCACTCTGTCTGTGCTTCTCATATTCCAATACACTTCTGTCAGACACCCCTCAGGCTCTGCAAAAATATCCTTAGATTTTCCAAACTGTCCTTATCTAGTCAGAATCTTGGCAAACCTCTCTGCCCACCGTCCAAAACCTCCATATTTTGCTATAATAGAATCGCAGCGCTTCGGATGCGATTAAACTAGAGATTTATAAAACTGCAAAATACAGTATCTACCTGACACTGGAACCCAGGGCCTCGACTACTAAAGACAGGCAGTCCCGACACCGCCTTTACCACCCACCCTGAGTAGCCACTTTCAGGGAGTTATACACTGGGATCCGCCACAATCCCGCTTGATGTCCCGGGGAGTCCTCCAGCACAAACTATCCTTTGTATAAAATGCTAACGGGAACTGAATGCAGTATTTCAGGAAACATACCAGGTCAGGCACCATCTAATGAGCGGATGTTACCCTTCACTTTCAATATCGCCACTGGCACTTACAGGCCGAACTTGGTGCCCACCAAGACAGACCAGGGATCACCATTGCAACTTTTGTCTGTATTTTTCAAGCTCCCTGATATTTTTCCAGCGTTCCCAGATTCCTCTGCTCTCTGCAGACCACAATCTCCTACCATTCACCCTACACTGGTTGTTCCTGGCAAAGTGCAACACCCTCACACTGGTCCACATGTCATTGCAGCTGCAAAATCTTCAGCCGATTTACCCAGCTGCTGCAGACATCTTCAACTTTCGATAATCTACTTCGCTGTCCACTCGCGCTCTGAATCTAGGTGTCATCTGTAAATCCAGTTTACCATATTACCACTGAAATCCAAATACTTAAAGTGGCATGCAAGAGTTTGGGCAACCCTGGTCAAAATTTCTGTTACTGTGAATAGCTCAGTGAATAGAAGATAAACTGGTCTCCAAAAGTCATAAGGTTAAAGATGAAGCTGTCACGGTCCCTTCTGGAAATCACCCGCCTGGCTATTTTCCTCAGGAATTGAGCCTCATTCATCTCGTTTAGTTCCCAGTCATTCCCAAGTTCCACTAACTACAAACACCCGTTGTCCATCAGCAAATGCTGTATAAAAACCCTGTGAACACAACAAGGAGTTGCCAGCTCGTTGGTCGACTCGTGTTTGAGTAACCTCGTTCCATGGTTCTTAAGACAATCAGTTCTAAGTCTAGCATCACTCCTGAATTCTCTGCTAAGACCAAGACTCGGGGTAAAGATTCCCTTGGCACCGCACGCCCGTGTTCGGCACTTGGGTTCGTTCCACCGCCACGTCCTTGCAACAGAGCGAACTGGCCACGATGAACCCAGCAGACACGGATCCCGTACAACAGGCCCTGGCCAGCCAGGGCTACCTATTCGGCGCCCACGACCAACTACTTCGGGAGATCACGGAAAACCTTCGGACAGTGACGACGAATGTGCAGGAGGTCAGTGAACAAGTGCACCGGGTCTCCGCTTCTTTTTCTCCGTCCCCTCCAAGAACGCCGGCTACCCAAACCGCAGTGCTAGGGATGGCTTCGCCCCCGGAATCAGCAACACCATCCCCTCGAGAGCCCTATGTACCCGAGCCTGAACCCTACACCGGGGACCTCGGCAGGTGCCGAGCCTTCCTGTTACGATGCTTTCTAATCTTTGAGCTGCAGCCACGTACCTACACTTCCGATACACCAAAGATTGCGTACATCATGGGGCTGTTACGAGGGGATGCCTTGGCCTGGGCAACCGCGATATGGGATAACCGACCAGAGGTTTGTTCCTCCTATTCCTCCTTTGACCCCGAAATGAGGAAAGTCTTCGAACAATCCATTCGCGGTAAGGACGCCGCGAAACGGTTGCTTACTCTTCGTCAGGCTTCGCAAAGTGTGGCCAGGTTGAGTTCCGGACCTTAGCCACAGGCTCCGGGAGGAATGACGAGGTCCTACGGGAGGCGTTTCGACAGGCCCTCTCTGACCAGATAAAGGATGAGTTGGCCGCGGGGGACGACACGGACTGTCTGGACTCTCTGATCTCGCTAGCCATTCGATTAGATTATCGACTTCAGGAGCGTCTGAGAGAGAGAACCAGACGCCCCGCTGCTCGGGGAAGACCAAAGTCCACCTTACCAGTCTCAATAAGCCCCCCTTACCCAGCCGCTCCCAGTGTGGCTCCTGCCACGACCGTCCCCACCCCCCGGGGGAGGAACCGTCTCTCCCCGGCCGAACGAACTCGGAGGTGGAGAGCTGGGGATTGCTACTATTGTGGCCAGCCAGGACATCTCCGGGATACCTGCCCTCAAGCGGCGAAAGGGAGGGCATCAGTGAAAAAGGTTGTCCTGGTGAGCCGGACGATACTCCCTTCAGCCCACCAGACTCGGAAGCTGATCCTGGCTACCGTGAATTACCAACGACAGTCTCTGTCCCTGTCCGCTTTGGTGGATTCCGGTGCCGCAGGCAATCTGCTGGACGAAGACATAGCCTCCCAGGCTGGAATACCTCGCGAGTTGCTAACTACCCCGCTGGAGGCCCGGGCCCTGGACAGAAAACTGCTGGCTCGGGAGACACACTGTACGCCGCCCCTGACCTTGATCCATGTCCGCCAAGTCCTCTAGAGACTATGGGAAAACCAATTATTTGTGAAGGCGGAGAAATGTGAGTTCCACGTTCCTTCGGTCAGCTTCCTGGGTTATATCATCGAGAGCGGGCAGGTGACAGCAGACCCCGAGAAGATCCAGGCAGTGGAAGAATGGCCCAGGCCCACGACCCGCAAACAACTTCAACGATTCCTGGGGTTTGACAATTTCTACCGCCGATTTATCAGAGACTGCAGTCGAGTGGCGGCCCCCCTTACCCGGAGTACCTCGCCTACTACCCCCTTCTGTTGGGAATCCGAAGCCGACTCGGCATTCACCGACCTAAAGAGGCGTTTCACCACCACTCTCATTCTGGTCCATCCGGACCCAGCCCATCAATTCATTGTCGAGGTGGACGCCTCAGACTCCGGGATAGGAGCAGTCCTGTCCCAACGATCAAGTTCGGATGAAACGCTTCAGACCTGCGCCTTCTATTCTCGCCGACTGTCCCCCGCCGAGCGGAATTACGACGTGGGGAATCGGGAACTCCTGGCGGTCAAACTAGCGTTGGATGAATGGAGGCAATGGTTGGAGGGGGCAGAACATCCGTTTGAGGTATGGACTGATCATAAAAACCTGGGGTATATTCAGACCGCCAAACGTTTGAACTCCCGCCAGGCCTGTTGGTCATTATTTTATGGACCGTTAAAGTTTTCCCGCAAGAACGGGAAGCCGGACGCGCCGTCCCGGCAATACGACTCCAAGGAGGACACTTCCAGCCCAGAGGCTGTCCTCCCACCACCCTGCGTGGTTGCCATCCTCACTTGGGAGATGGATTCCAAAGTAAAAGAAGCCCAACGGGATGACCCCGACACAGGCAATGGACCCATCGATCGTCTGTATGTGCCCGTTTCCGTCAGGTCCCAGGTTCTCCAATGAGGCACAAGTCGCGGTTCGCCTGCCACCCCGGGAGCGATCGGACCCTAACCCTGCTGAAAAAGCCCTTTTGGCGGCCGTCCATGGAGGCGGATCCCCGTTCCTATGTCTCGGCATGTTGCATCTGTGTCCGGGGAGACGCCTCTCAACCTCTCCGTCCTCTCCCTGGTCGTCCCTGGTCACATATCGCCCGAGACGTCGTCCCCGGTCCACCCCCTTCACATGAGAACACCCCTGGACTCACCGAGGTAGACCGATTCTCCAAGGCGGTGCGCTTCGTTGTCCTCCCTAAACTCCCTTCCTCTCAAGAACCCGCAGATCCTCTCGTCCGTCTTCCGCCTCCACGGAATCCCCGCGGACATCGTCTCTGATCAAGGTCCCCAGTTCGTCTCACAGGTATGGGCCTTCTGTCAAGCCTCAGGTGCATCGGTCAGCCTGTCATCCGGCTTCCACCCACAGACGAACGGGCAGGCGGAACGGGTTAAACACGACCTGGAGGCGACGCTACGTTGTGTAACGGCAATCAACCCGTCGGCCTGGAGCGGCCACACACACACACACACACACACACACACACATACACACACACACACACACACAACACACACACACACACACACACACACACACACACACACACACACACACATAGATAGATAGATAGATACTTTATTCATCCCCATGGGGAAATTCAACTTTTTTTTCCAATGACCCATACACTTGCTGTAGCAAAACTAATTACATACAATACTTAACTCAGTAAAAAGAATATGATATGCATCTAAATCACCGTCTCAAAAAGCATTAATAGCTTTTAAAAAAGTTCTTAAGTCCTGGAGGTAGAATTGTAAAGCCTAATGGCATTGGGGAGTATTGACCTCTTCATCCTGTCTGAGGAGCATTGCATCGATAGTAACCTGTCACTGAAACTGCTTCTCTGTCTCTGGATGGTGCTATGTAGAGGATGTTCAGAGTTATCCATAATTGACCGTAGCCTACTCAGCGCCCTTCGCTCAGCTACCGATGTTAAACTCTCCAGTACTTTGCCCACGACAGAGCCCGCCTTCCTTACCAGCTTATTAAGACGTGAGGCGTCCTTCTTCTTAATGCTTCCTCCCCAACACGCCACCACAAAGAAGAGGGCGCTCTCCACAACTGACCTATAGAACATCTTCAGCATCTCACTACAGACATTGAATGACGCCAACCTTCTTAGGAAGTACAGTCTACTCTGTGCCTTCCTGCACAAGGCATCTGTGTTGGCAGTCCAGTCAAGCTTCTCGTCTAACTGTACTCCCAGATACTTGTAGGTCTTAACCTGCTCCACACGTTCTCCATTAATGATCACTGGCTCCATATGGGGCCAATCAACCCGTCGGCCTGGAGCGGCCACACACACACACAAACACACACACACACACACACACACACACACTCACACACACACACACACACATATACACACACACACACACACACACTCACACACACACCCACACCCACACAAACACACAAACACACACACAAACACACAAACACACACACACACACACACACACACACATACACACACACACACACCCACATCCACATAAACGCACAAACACACACACACACACCAAAACATGCTTCCGGATCGAGTAGGATTTTTCATTATGAAACGGTTGAACAGATGATATTTCAGGGTGAAACATATAAGGAAAGAAATCATGCAGACTTCATTGAAATTTTGGTTGGCTTGATTGACTTCATTTAATCGCTTTCTTAAGTCATAGGGTGACTTTAATTTAATTCGCAGTATTGTGTTTCATTACCTATATAGAGAGGGAATGCGCCTTTAGGTTGGAGTGTCTTAATTTTGCTTTTCAATAAACGAGATAGTGGAGACCGGTGTCTACATTGGATTAGCAAATGAGTATCTGACTCGACCCGCACCGTCTTGTGGGAATGTCTGACAGTGACGTTGGTGAGCGGAATGGGAATAGATGGACATATCCGCAGACGAATGTGCGGACGGCATTCCGGAGTAGTTCTTTGTCTGGCATCTGGCGGGAAGAATGAGGTACTGACTGTTTTGGACGGTGCTTTGCCCCTCCCCACACACACTATCTTAACGATTCGGACTGCCGGTCGATGGGACAATCCGCCCGGGAACAACAGTTGGGAGATGAGGCGGTGAATCCGAGGAACTGGAGCCCGGACTGGAGACACTGCCGCCGCCTTTGGCGACTACTCAGGATGCGGCGCGATTAATCAACTGAAGCATCGAAGTGACGGGATATTTCACCGCGCTGATCACCTGCTCCCTGAATTTCGACTGAGTCACCATGTAAATAAATGTGTTCGTGCAGCAGCTGAGATCCATCAGGAAAAACCCGAAGTAGTGAAAGATCAATTCAGAGTCATTGAAATCGACCCCTTTTCCTGAGACCTGATAATATATGACATTCACAACCATTGTCATCCACAGCAGGATGAAGCTCCCGGAGAGGGTGAAGAGTAAAACCACAGACCTCCTCCTGCTCTCCATCTCCGGGTCACTTCGGTTCTCTCCCTTACTCTGACCCTTCAGCCCCTTACGGACCCGACTGGCCACTAAAATGTGTCTGACTGTCAGAGCGTTGAGCAGCAGAATCCCAGCGAAAGGGAGGAACGGGGTTAAAACCGTATCGAGCCAATCATATCCCACCCACCAGGGGTCAGTGAAATAATTGTCCTTGGTAATACAGAGCCACGGTACATTGTCGATGATCACACTGGGTTCCCGGACAAAGTATCGGGGAACGCTTCTCAGACACGACAGTGTGGTTGCTGTTAGAACCACAGCCGCAGTTTTCCCGGTGCAATATTTTGTTTTCAGTTTCTGGCAGCAAATGGCGGCAAACCGGTCAAAGGTGAAAGTGACGGTGAACCAGACAGAACAGTGTGTGGCTATGAAGCTCAGAACATCGATAACACTGCACACAGGGGTTATGCTCAGAAAACTCCACCGGAAGTAAAACACTCTGATTCGAATCAAAATGACGCTGGTGACAATGGTCAGTAGATCGGCCGCTGCCATGGCCACCAGGTAGCGAGTGGTGCAGGTAGGGAGGCTGCACTTTCCCCGGGAGAGGATCACAATCGCCACTACATTCACTGGAGAGAGAGAGAGAGCAGACACTGGGCATTACTGAAAACATCTCCGGGAATTAACATGGGATCGGGCTTACGCTAAATCTCGGGAGTGCTAGAGCCTGTAAACGGCTGATAATCTAACACCAGAAATGGGTCGCACTGTCTCTGACCTGTCTTCTTCAGTGTGGAGATAAGACGATATGTGGAGAATCGTTGGCGATAAAAACGAACTGCATGAACAACAACGATCGGTGCTGATCCCCATTCCTGTCGCTGATGGGGCCGGTTTCACTGAATTAACTGTGACTGACCAGGACTCTGGACAGTCAGCATCTGATGAGGCCGAGAAGGGATACAGAGCGGAGCAACACACACAAAACTGGAGGAACTCAGCGGGTCAGGCAGCATCCATGGAATTGAATAATCTTTCTTTTCGGGTCGAGACCCCCCTTCAGGACGAAGCCCTGTCCCGATTTATGACGGGTTTCAGAGGGAAAGAAGGAACCACTTAGTGACCTGTGGCTGAGCTGTTCCGTTAATGGATTAATTCTGCAGCGCAGTTTAATTCGATAACACACGGCAGCAGATCCGTGAACACAGGTTCAGGGGATCAGACCCAATAACTGACCAACAGACAGTGGGATCCGACTGTGACAGACTCCACAGGGAGAGGTGCAGTGCAGGACGAGGGTTACCCTCTGATCAATAACTTAGGAAAAGTGTACTTCAGAATGCAAACATCTCCCAGTCACAACTTCCCGGGGAGATCCCTGGCCCCAGCACAGCCTCGATCACCCCTCCCAGGGACACTGCGGACGGGGCGGCCCCGATCACCCCTCCCAGGGACACTGCGGACGGGACACCTCTGGACAAGGTGTCATTCAAGGCAAGAACAGCGTTCTATTCGATCCCGTGAGTTAGAGGAGAAACATAGACTTAGTTCCACTTGTTAATCAATACGAAAATTCAGAATGTGACATTGACAAGATCGATATCTCTGCAGGATATTTGTGTAAGGATGATCAGTTCGTAAGCTTGTAACATTTTCTTAAACAGTTTCACACCGGTTAACACACAGAAATAACAAACATGAAATGCTCTGCTCACTCACCACAGGAACTCCAATGACGGCAATGAACATGTACAATATTTTCACCACATTGATATAACTATCGAACATTGCAGCCATTTTCTCTGGCCGGCGATTTGTCTCTTTGTGCGACAGGAGATCTCTGGGAATGAAACGTTAAGGGAGAACAACCTAGGGTTTTTAAAGCCATTTTGCAATTCTACAGGGACAGATTTCAACACATTGAAAAATAAAGGTTTTTAAATTATTTACAAACGAATTACGTCAGACAGATGAAATTAATGAATAATATTTCGATCATTTGTGGGAGTTAGTTTGTTACAACAAAGTTGATTGAACCGGCCGAGTTGTCTTATCAATTAAATATGCTTCCACTGTAAATATGTACTTCAAAAGAACCAGTTGTCTGACAGAGAATATTGAAGTAAATTTCACTGGGCCTGTGAAATTGTACTGAATCACCTACTGTTACCATTCTCCTCAAGAGTATAAACTCTTGATGTAGTTTGTGCTTGTGGGACTCCACTGAGAGGCCTCGAAGAAAATGTCTGTTTGTGTTGATGAATAAACACAATTTCGTATCCACTAAATCCTCCAATTGCTTCAGTGACTTAGTCACACACAGATCATTTGGGGGCTCATGCAGTAACCATCCCTAACCGGAACACATGCCATGAAATTGAGCAGTCCAGTGGGGTGGAGGGGTCTGTTTTAATCATGTCACTCCGTAGGTGTCACAGAACACGGTACGAAAGTAAGTGTGTGTGTGTGTGTGTGTGTGTGTGTGTGTGTGTGTGTGTGTGTGTGTGTGTGTGTGTGTGTGTGTGTGTGAGTGTGTGTGTGGGTGTGTGTGAGTGTGTGTGTGGGTGTGTGTGTGTGTGTGTGTGTGTGTTTGCGCGTGTGTATCTTTCTGTGAGTGTTAGTCTATGAGTGTTAGTGTGCGTCAGTGTGTTTCTGTGTCTGTGTCTCTGCTTGTCCCTGCCTGACTCTCCACGTGCCCGTGCACCTCCAATTCAGATGGTTCAGCCCCTTCTCATCAGTCTCCGCAATGCAGATGTTCTCGAACTCTAATCTCAAACGCTTCACAAATGGCTGCTGAATCGTAACAAAGTAAGAACTGAGGCCAAATTTCAAATTGTATTTATTATTAATGTATGTGGAAATAAAACAAACTTGAGACTCGTCACAGCTCCATTTCAGCAGTCACCCCCACATGCACATTATATTTTCCCCGAGCAAAAATCATTTCACAAAATACTTATCTCCATTTAAAAAAAAGAACAGAGGACAAAATTCATATTGAATTTATTAATATTTCATTAAAAACGGAACAACCTTGAGATCTGACACAACTCCAAATCCACCGGCTCCCCCAAGCCACTGCTCACCCCCGAATCCGCCAACACCCCCTACTCTGTGCAAATCAGTGTGCACCCACAAATCTGTGCTCACTGGCAAAACCTCATTCAACCCTCAAATCAGCGTGCACCCCAAAATCAACCGACACCCGAAAATTCCAGTGCACTCGCACATTCACTGACTTACCCCTAAATCTGTGCATATCCTCAAAGCAACATTTACCACCGAATCCGTATGCACCCCGAGATTCACCGATAAGTCCCGAAATATGGGCACATCCGCAAATCCATGCGCACCCCAAATCCGTGCGCACACCTACACATTACACTCTCACAGAGCAGGATTCACTTAAACTGCTCTACAAAATAGCTGCGTCCACCTTAAAAGTAGCAAGAACAAAGTTTAAATTGCGAACACACGCCCACATGCATATACTTCGTATAATCATTGACAACCCCTTAAATCTTCGCACCTCATCAAACTTATCTGTATTCCTTCATCAGTGGGGTTCCCAAATCCACCGACCCACATATTCGCTGACAAACCCCTATGACTGCTCATATCCACAAATCCCTGTGCGCCCCCATATTCACCAAAACATCCCTAAGTCAGAATAATCCTCAAATCTGTGTGCACCTCCAATTCCGAGCCCACTCCGAATCCACAGATACCCCCAAATCCACCGACTGTGCGCACCCCAAACCTGCTGACGCCCCCACATGCAAGTTACATTATCTCAAGGGTCATTTCAAGCAGTACTCAAAATATCTGCCTGCACCCTGAAAAATAGCAAGAACAGAGGACAAGGTTCAAGTTGCATTTATTATTAAAGTTTGTATCAATGAATCAAATTTGACAACCTCCGAATCCACCGGGATTCCCAAATATGCGCTAATCTGCAAATCTGTGTGTTCTCCCAAAACTGTGCACACCCGCAAAGCCGCATGAACCACAACTCTGTGTTCGCTCACAAATCAGTGTGAATCCCCAAATCCATGAGCTCCCCCAAACCTGCCGACACTCCCAAATCCACCTACATACCCAGATCCGTGCGCACCCCAAACCTCCCAACATCCCGAAATCCACCTACATACCCAGATCCTTGCGCACCCCAGACCTGCCGACACTCGCAAATCCACCTACATACCCAGATCCGTGCGCACCCCAAACCTGCCGACACTCCCAAATCCACCTACATACCCGGATCCGTGCGCACCCCAAACCTGCTGACAACTCCCAAATCCACTTACATACCCAGATCCGTGCGCACCCCAAACCTGCTGACAACTCCCAAATCCACCTACATACCCAGATCCGTGCGCACCACAAACCTGCCGACACTCCCAAATCCACCCACATACCCAGATCCGTGCGCACCCCAAACCTGCCGACACTCCCAAATCCACCTACATACCCAGATCCGTGCGCACCCCAAACCTGCTGACAACTTCCAAATCCACCTGCATACCCAGATCCGTGCGTACCACAAACCTGCCGACACTCCCAAATCCACCTACATACCCTGATCCGTGCACACCCCAAACCTGCCGACACTCCCAAATCCACCTACATACCCAGATCCGTGCGCACCCCAAACCTGCTGACAACTTCCAAATCCACCTGCATACCCAGATCCGTGCGTACCACAAACCTGCCGACACTCCCAAATCCACCTACATACCCTGATCCGTGCACACCCCAAACCTGCCGACACTCCCAAATCCACTTACATACCCTGATCCGTGCACACCCCAAACCTGCCGACGCTCCCAAATCCACCTACATACCCAGATCCGTGCACACCTCAAACCTGCTGTCAACTCCCAGAGCAAGAATCATTTCAAACAAATCACAAAATAGCTGTCTGCACCTTAAATCAAATAGCAAGAGTTTAAAGTTCAAAGTTTAAAGTTTATTTGTTATTAAATGAAACATTATTGAGATTCATAACATCCCGAAATCCAAGGTCACCCCAATCTGTGTGCATCCTCAAATCCGCCGACACACCCAATTCCACAGAGACCCACAGAGTCGACTGTACTTCCTTAGAAGGTTGGCGTCATTCAATGTCTGTAGTGAGATGCTGAAGATGTTCTATAGGTCAGTTGTGGAGAGCGCCCTCTTCTTTGTGGTGGCGTGTTGGGGAGGAAGCATTAAGAAGAGGGACGCCTCACGTCTTAATAAGCTGGTAAGGAAGGCGGGCTCTGTCGTGGGCAAAGTACTGGAGAGTTTAACATCGGTAGCTGAGCGAAGGGCGCTGAGTAGGCTACGGTCAATTATGGAAAACTCTGAACATCCTCTACATAGCACCATCCAGAGACAGAGAAGCAGTTTCAGCGACAGGTTACTATCGATGCAATGCTCCTCAGACAGGATGAAGAGGTCAATACTCCCCAATGCCATTAGGCTTTACAATTCAACCGCCAGGACTTAAGAACTTTTTAAAAGCTATTATTAATGCTTTTTGAGATAGTGATTTAGATGCATATCATATTTTTTACTGAGTTAAGTATTGTATGTAATTAGTTTTGCTACAACAAGTGTATGGGACATTGGAAAAAAAAGCTGAATTTCCCCATGGGGATGAATAAAGTATCTATCTATTTATCTATCTATCTATCTATCTATCTATCTATCTATCTATCTATCTATCTATCTATCTATCATCTATCTAATTCTGTGCGGTGCCTCAGATAGATGCACTCCCAAATCCCTGTGCACCCTCACACGCCCAAAGCTGTGTGCACCCCGAAATTCACTGACCCTCCGAAATCAGTGTGCACACCTGCATTCGCCAACATACCCTGAAATCAGCAATCAATGTGTAGCCCCATTTCCATTTGTACCCCCAAACCCGCTGAAATCGCCACAGACACATCAGAGCTTCCGAGAGCAAAACTCATTTCAAACAGTTCTCGAAATAGCTGCCTCCATGTTAAAAAAGTTCAAAGTTCATAATTACATTATTAATGTATCATTGTGTGTCTGCATCTATGAGTTTTATATAAACTCCCGTGCGTGTCTTTGTGTCAGAGAGTAGCTAGCAGACAACGCTGGCGCTTTGTCGTGACGGCTTGGATACTGAGAACACGTGGCTGGAACAACAGAGGGATGTGTTTACACTGGTTCGGGGAACTTTATAGCATTGCATTGTTTGTAAGGGATACAGCAATATCATGGGCTTAACTCTGAGGAGGTTGAACAGGTAATTAACGAGTGAACCTTTAAGGAGCGTTTGATGGTTCTGGGCGAAAAATGAGGGAGAAATCATTTTGAAAGCTGTCGAATATTGAATGCACACGGAACGGGACACAGTGGAGACCCGGGGAGGCAGGAGTGATTCGGCGGCTGATCTTGCTTTACGGATGTGCTAAGGTTTAGGGGTATGGATGTGAAGGGTGGGTGCACAGGAATTGTGAGGTGTCCGTTTCTTTCGGGGTGCACACTGATTTACGGATTGCATGCGCGTTTACCAGTGAGCACCGATTTGTGGGCTCACACTGATTTGCACAGAGTTGGGTGTGTTGGCGGATTCGGGAAACACACTGACTTGTGGGAGCCGTTGGATTTTGAGGAGTATCGAATCTCAAGGTTGTTCCGTTTCTACAGTCTTCAATAATAAATGCAGCATGAACTTTGATTTCTGTTCTGGCTTTTGTTAAATGGAGACAGCCGATTAGTGAACTATGTGAAATTATTCTTGCTCTGTGCATGTGGGGGTGTCTGCTGATCTGGACAGGTGACGAGTCTCAAGGCTGTTTCATTTGTACATAAAATAATAACAAATGAAATTTGAATTTTGCCCTCTGTTCTTGATTATTGGGCCGAATGGCCTACTTCTGCTCCTAAATCTTTTGGTCTTATGGTCTTATAACAGATTCCTGAGGCACAGCACTGGTGACCGTCCTCCATGCAGAATATGACCAGTTTACAACCACTCTTTGCCTTCTGTGTGGCAAACCCCTTCTGGATCCACAAAGAAATATACCGTTGGATCCCTTGCCTCCTTACTTTTTCAATATTCCTTGCATGGGGTATCTTATCAAATGCCAAGGGAGATGACATTAGGGCCATGAACCAAGGGGGATGAACTGAATCGGAGACGGACACGCGTATAGTCATCCAGGGTCAGGCAGAGACAATGGGTCTACACACACACACACACACACACACACACACACACACACACACACACACACACACACACACAGACACACACGCACGCACGCACGCACACGCACACGCACACACACACGCACACTGACACAGACTTTATTACCACCTCTTCCGCTCTCAGCCGTGTTCTTTGACACTACAGGGTGCTATGATTAAAACATGCTCCCCCACACTAGACTGGTGAGTTTGATGGCGATATGTCAGGGTTAGGGGCAGGTCCTGGACGAGCCCCCAATGTTCTGAGTATGACCGAGTCGCTGAAGTCGTTGGGCGTTTCATGGATAGAAAAGTGTTTATTCATCACCACAAACAGACATTATTTTGGAGACACCCTCTGTGGAGATCCCTAAACATAACCTTCATCAAGAGTTGATGCTCTTGAGGAGATTGGTAAGAGTAGGGGATTCAATGCAGTTTTACAAGCTACTATGCCATAATTTACTTCCATGTTCTGTGTCTGACGAATTGGGCATATGTACAATGAAAGCACCTTTAGCTGATGAGACACCTCGGAAGGTTCAGTCACCATTGTTGGGATAAACTAACTCCCACAAATGTTCTAAATATAAATTAATCAGTTTATACTGAACCTGTCACAGCGAGGATTGCACCTACCTGACGTAATTGGTTTGTAAGTAAATTAAAAATCTTTACTTTTAAATCTGTTGAAATCTGTCTCTGTGGAGTCGCTAAATGATATTATAAAACCTCAGGCATGTGTAATCTCAACATCTCTTTCCGAGAGATCGTCTGTAGCACAGGAGGACAAACCACTGGACAGAGAAGCGCTTGGTCCTAGCAGAGGCACGGAGAAACGCAGACAGAGTGCGCCTCCACGTCCGCTGAAGACGGCGGATGAATGCTTCGACAGATGGAACGCCAACCTGCTCCTCCTGGGCAGGAAACAGTGGAGGTTGGTAGCCGAGGAAGCACTCGAATGGGGACAGCTGAGGACGGATAAGAGTTTATGGCGGATTCGGCTCAAGGTAGCTGCTGGCTCCACGCGGTTGGGTTCTGGGAGACCAGACACCGCAATACAGTCTCCAGCTGTGGGTTGGCTCACTCGTTCCGGCCATTGGTCTGAGGCACCAGGAAGAATACAGAATGCCCTCCAGAAGATGGATGGGAATTGACAGCCCCTGTCTGACGTAATTTCTACAGGCAAATCATGTAATTTAAAGGCATGCAATACTAGTAATTTGATGTTCCCTTGGCAGAGGAGAGTTTATGTGAAGGAATGAAGTGTACAGACTTGGAGAAACGATCAACTACTATGAGAATGGCAGGTTTACCATCTGATGGGGGAAGACCGGTGAGAAAATCCAGGGCAATGTGGGACCAGGGTATCCTGGAGATGGACAGGGGTTGTAACAGACCAGCGGCTAACCGGTTATTCTTGTCTTGAGCACAGGCGGAGCAGGCTGAGACGAAGGTGCGGATGTCATCTCCCATGGAGGGCCAGCAGAACCGCCGACTGATGAAGGCCTGAGTACGCTTGGTTCCAGGGTGACAGGATAACCGGGAGGAATGACCCCACTGCAATACCTGTGAGCGGACAGAGCTGTGAACATAAACACGGTCAGTGCGGCATTGACTAGGGGCAGCCTCGCTCTGCTGAACTGCTCGCACAATGGATTCAATGTCCCATTGCACTGCACCCACGGTCAGTGAGCAGGGAGGATAACATCGGGGACCTCAGTGGTTTCAGAGGAGGGTAATCTTCTGGAGAGGGCATCAGGTTTTCAATTATTGGAACCGGGGCGGAAGGACAGAGTAAAATTGAATCTTGAGAAAAACAGGGACCAACGAGCTTGACGGGAATTGAGACGCTTGGCAGTTCGGATATATTCCAGATTCCTGTGATCAGTCCAGACAAGGAATTGCGCCTTTGCTCCCTCCAGCCAATGTCTCCACTCCTCCAGAGCTAGCTTCACATCAGCTGCTCCCGGATCGCGAGATCACAATTCCGCTCAGTGGGAGTGAGGCGGTGAGTGAAGGAGGCGCAGGGCTGGACCTTCTCATCCTTGGCCGAGCGCTGAGAGAGAACAGCTCCTACGTCAATGTCAGACGCATCCACCTCCACAATGAACTGCCGGCCGGTGTCGGGTTGAATCAGGATGGGGGCAGAGGTGAAACGTTCCCTCAGGGCAGAGAATGCTTTTTCGGCAGCAGGGGACCAGGAGAATCTGACAGCCGATGAGGTAAGAGCAGTGAGTGTCGCAGCCAGTGGACTGTAATTTCTGATGAAGCAGCGATAGAAGTTTGCAAAGCCCAAGAAGCGTTGCAACTCCCGACGAGCTGAGGGTCTGGGCCATTCGACCACCGCCTTGACCTTCCGTTGGTCCATCTGAGTGGAACCGGCTGAAACTATATACTCCAGGAACGAGACTGTGTTGCAATGAAACTCACATTTCTCAACCTTCAAAACGATTTGGCTCTCCAGAAGGTGCTGGAGAAATCTGCGGACGTGACCTGTATGTTCGGCAAGGGACTTGGAACAAATCAAAACGTCGTCGAGATACACAAAAACGAATTGGTTCAGCATGTCCCTGAGAATATCATTCACCAGGGCTTGGAAGACGGCCAGACAGAGCGGCATGCTCAGCTACTCGTAACGGCCTGAGCCGGTGTTGAAGGCCGTCTGCCACTCGTCGCCTTCACGGAGCGGACAAGATGGAAGGCGTTACGGAGATCAAGACTGGTGAAAACTGAGACTCCTTGTGGTAGTTCAGATGCCGAGGTCATGAGCGGAAGAGGGTAACGGTTCTAAACAGTGACTTCATTCAGTCCCCGGTAATCAACGCATGGACGCGAGGAGCCGTCCTTCTTGTCAACAAGACAAAATCCGGCACCAGCCGGGGAGGCAGACGGCCGGATGAGGCCTCCAGCCAGAGACTCTTGAATGTACTTATTCATGGCTTTAGGTGAAAATACAAGACTGAAATACACTGAGCAATAAACAGAGCGGCAGGTGATAGGTGGAGCACAATGAGACACGGGTGGCAGCAATACAGGTAATAATGAGAAACAGATGAGAGACTGAGTGCTCAGTAACACGGGGGCCGGAATAGAGCAGGAACACGTGGCAATACAAAACAACAGACTGACAGCTAGGGGGAAACACACAAAAAGACAAGTTCAACTGGAGATACTGACATGTATATAAATAACCTGGATGAAGATGCATATAGGTGGGTTAGTAACTTAGCCAGGATTTGTGGAGCTTTGGATTAGTGTAGAAGATTTGCAAAGAATGCAACATGTTGTAGATCGATTGCAGATAAGGGTTGAGAAATGGCAGATGGAGGTTAACTACGATAAATACAAGGAGACTATACACCTTTAAAGACAAGATCATTTTCAGTGCTCCTGAGCAGAGAGATCTTGGGATGGAAAGCCATTACTTTTTGCAAGTGGCTATGCAGGTCGATGAGGTAGTTAAGAAGACTCATGGAATGCTTGTTTTCAACATATGAAGCACGCAGGTCAAAGTCAGGAGATTAAGCTGCAACATTTTAAAACTCTGGCTCGGCCACATCTGGAGTATTTCACACAGTTCTGGTCATCCCACTATAGGAAGGATGCTGATATTTGGGAGAGGGTGCAGAGGAGATTTACCAGGACGCTGCCTGGTTTAGAGGGCATGTGTTGTCATTAAAGTCTGGATAAACTTGTGTTGTTTCTTCTAGAGAATTGAAGGGTGATGGAAGATCCGTTAGAGGTCTATAAGATTATGAGAGGCATAGATTCAGTGGAAAGACTCTACCTGTTTCCCAAGGTTGAAATGGTTAATACCATAGGGCAGGCATTGACGGTGAGAGCGGGTAGGCATAATGTTGTGCGTTTTCTTCGTTTTGGAGACAAAGACCGCATTGTTAAGCTTGCAAGAAAACAAAGGTTGTTTCAATTTCAAAGTTCGGAGATCCGCTTTTTGAAGATTTTCCAAGTGAAATTGTTAAGAAGCTTGCTGGATTTGCTCCGGTCATGCGTTCAGCTTATCAAAAAAAGCTCTACCCATCGTTCCAATACCCAGCTAAATTAAGGCTTTTTGTCAAAAATTCAGGGGTTCGTATTTTTAATGACCCAGCCGAAGCATTGCGTTTTATTAACTCTCTGCCTGACAAGTCTGAAGCCTGAAGTTTGAATGATTTACAAATGTTTGATTATCTCGCGACCTAAGGGGTGGTGAAATCGGAAGATTTGATGGTTATAGAAAGTTTTTACCTTAAAATGAACCTTTATCTCTGAAATGGACTGGTTTGGATGGTTTTAACCTTAAAAGACAAAGCGGGACTGCTGATGAAAGACTGCAGATAACTTTGAACCATCTAGATTTTTTTTTTCTGTTTGTAACATTTAAATGAATCAATTGCTTTTTTGCTCCGTATGCTTTTGTAAAGGTCTTTTTTTAAGTAATTATCTGGATCTCTTTAGTTTTTAAAGATAGATTCGATAATTTAAAGATGGCGATTGTTTTTCATCTGTGCAAATATTTCAAGATTTTTTGGACGTGTTTTTCTTTGCTTATCTAATGTTATGAAAGTTATTCTCAAAATTGAAGGTCGTATTTCTTTTTTTTTAAAAAAAAACGCTGTTCCTTCCAAATCAACTACATTGAATTATATGTCGACTGTAATGAGTTTTATATCCGGAAGAAGGAGACAGATATTACTTTTTTCATTTTAACTTTTCATTTAGGCAGGTGGAATTATAATTGCTTTGTATGCATTCTTTGGGGCTTGCGTCAATCGATATCGACTTTCTTTTTCCCGGGCTTTGTAGTTTGGTGGAATTTTTTTCTTTGTTTTCTTTTCTTATTCTTTGTCCCTATTATGGAATCCCGGAGCGTACGCTAATTATTACTAAAGTTGTTTATCTCCGCTATTCTCGACTATCTTATCCTGACATGCTTCTAACTACCTTTTTTAATGCAAAGTCTCATGATGATATTTAAATAGTTAAATGTTTTAAGTTGGAATGTCCGTAATTGGAACCATCCTATTAATCGCAAGAAAACATTTAAAACTATTAACCTATTCCAACCTGATATAATCTTTGCACAAGAGACACAAATCAGGCTATGTGATAAAAATCGATTTTTAAAATTTTTGAAGGTTTCTCAGTTTCATGCAAACGCTTGAAATAAAATTAGAGGGGTTTTTATTTTTATTGATTGCAATAATCCTTTTATCCAGGAGGATATTATAGCCGATATTAATGGTAGATTTTTGATAGTTAAAGGAACAGCTCATAACAGGAAAATGGTTTTGGTTAATACTTATGGACCAAAAGTTGATGATCCCTCATTTTTTAAGGCTGTCTTTGTTCTGTTACCTGATCTAATTGAATATATGTTATTAATGGGTGGTGATTTTAATACTTGTTGCAATCCATTAATGGATAAATCATCATCCAAACATCGACTCCCTAATCGTTCTGCATCACTTATTAATTCATTTTTAATTGATTATGGGTTGATTGATCACGTTTCAAAGTTAAATGCCTATTTACGTGGTCAGATTATTTCATATATAACTGAACTGAAGAAACAGACAAGAATGGAATTAGATAAAATCTCTAAACAGATTAAAGACTTAGATAACATCAATGCAACCTCTGCAAATGTTGTTTTGTTCAAAACAAGAGTGGAATTACAATCTCAATATAATTTATTATTAACTTATCCTATTGAAGGATATTTGCTTAAATTGAAAAGACAGTTTTATATTTTTGGGGATAAAAATAATAAGCGCTTAGCTTCCCTATTAAGGGCAGCTAGGGCTAAAAGACAATTATTAAAGATTCGTAAAGAAAATGGAGATATAGCAAGTTACCATGAAGACATCAATAATATTTTTCAGAATTATTATTTCGATTTTTATAGATCTCAATTTCCTGTAGAATCCTCCAAAATGAAGGATATTTTTAGATAATATAAAATTTCCTCAAATTACTGTTGAAGATCAACAGATGCTTGATAGTCCAATTACTGAGCATGAAATTCAGAAGATTATGATGTTAGCGCAATCAAGTAAAGCACCTGGACATGATGGTTATTCGGTAGGATTTTGCAAAATAATTGGAAGATTAGTTTCTCCATACCTTTTGGAAACACTTCCTGAATCCTTTGAGAAGGTTAGCTTACCTTCTTCTTTTTATAAAGCTTCTATTTCCTCAATATTTAAGAAAGTTAAAGATCCCACTGAATGTTCATCATACAGACCTATTTTGTTATTGAACGTGGATGAAAAAAATTCTCTCTAAGATAATGGCTAACCATTTGGAAAATAGTTTAACTAAAATCATCTCTATGGATCAAACAGGCTTTATTAAATGTCGTTCCTCTTTCTCCAATGTTCGGAGATTGATGAACATTATATATTCATCATTATCTAAGGAACCCGAATGTGTTATTTCTCTTGACGCAGAAAAGGCATTTGATAGAGTTGAATGGTCATATTTGTTTAAAGTATTAGAAAAGAAATGGTTTTGGGAATAATTTCAATAGGTGGATTCAAATGATCTAGAAGAATCCTAGGGCTACGGTTAATACTAATGATTTCCAGTCGTCTTCTTTTTTTCATTTTCACTTGGTACTAGACAGGGATGTCCATTAAGCCCTTTAGTATTTAATCTTGTACTGGAGCCTTTGGCCATAACACTCCGTGAAGCTAAAAATATTGATGGGATTTCTATGCATGGGACCATACATAAGACTTCTCTTTTCGCAGATGATCTTTTGTTTTTAATTTCGAACCCTGAGGAATTAATTCCTAATCTTTTGGAAATACCAAAAGATTTTGGAAAATTTTCAGGATATAAACTTAACTTAAATAAAAGTGAATTGTTTCCATAAATGCCCCTGTTTTATTTATAATGATATTCCATTTAGAATTGTTAATTCTTTTAAATATTTAGGTATTACAATTACTAAATAATATAAAGATCTTTATAAGGCTAATGTAGTTCCTTTAATGGACTCCATGGAACAACTATTTACTGGATGGAATCCACTTACTCTTTCTTTAATAGGTCGTATCTATGCCGTGAAAATGATGATTTTACCAAGATTTTTATATATTTTTCAAAATATACCTATCTTTTAAACTAATTTTTTTGAACAAACTAACACTACTATTTCGTCCTTTCTTTAGAACAATAAAAGACCAAAATAAATAAGTATCAGTTACAAAAATCTAAAAAAGATGGTGGACTTGCACTTCCTAATTTAAGACTGTATTATTGGGCTGTTAATATCCGACAGTTATGTTTTTGGTTATATTGGCTCGATAGGAGCCAAAAAAAATTGGATTGATTTGGAGTTAAAAGCTGTCAAACAATTTTATTGAACCTCAATATTAGGAACTCCATTAACTATACAGCTCTTTGAAATTCCAAATTTAAATCCCTACCCTGATATTAAACAGTCTTTACGGATTTGGTTTCAGTGTCGCAATTTTTAACATTTTAAACAACTTATATTGTCTAGTTCTCTGAAGCGAAATTTTTATTTAAATTTTCAACAACGCATTGCTGCGTTCCTAATGTTCTTTTTTTCCTTTTTTTTCTTTTTTTTTTTGCAGTTATTGTTCTTTTAATTAGTTGGTGTTCTCTTTTTTTCTTTCTTTTCCTTATAATTTTTTTTCATTTTCATATATTACGATCAGATTTTTATCTTCAGCTTTATTAATTGTACTTATATCAATTCATTGAAATTTTGTAACATTGTATAGCTGTAGAAGATTATGTATCAATAAAAAGATTCTAAAATGAAAATGAAAAGTGAAAAGCACCAACTCTGTGTCTTGGAGAAAGAATGTACAACGTTCTCGTTTGAAGGTGTGAATAAACAAAATTAAACATTATTGTTATTTTGGGATTCCTTCGAGGGAGCGATTTTAATTGCAGATGACACAATTAATATAACTGAAAACAAATCTGAATTGTTTGTTTAGTGGGCTGTCACTTATGTGACTAACCATGTGGTGTGATTAATTGTCAGAGTGCACTTTCGTCTCCTGTATAAGAGCGTGCAAAGCAATCAACTGTAGATATCGGCAGTTGGACTATTTTCAAATGATCACCAATCTACACCGAAAATGGGATATCCCGCAATTTACTACATTGCAAGTATTTACTATCCTCTACTGGCAGCGATTGGTATCCCTGGTCAGTAACTGGAATTCGCTACTGCTCTATATGTGTGGTTTGTTCTTGTAGCATTTGCTACAGATGGTTGCTCGTCTTGTGTGTTTCAATCTTGTTCAGGTTCAAATATATATTTTATTTTATGCTTTCATGTTTCTTTGGAATTGTTACTCGTTTCTTAAGTTCGGTCTGTTTGCTAATATTAACAATTGATTGAATGTTTATATCAATGCCATTCTAGCATTCCTACCTTACTCGACAGCTTTACCAGCAGATATTGCACTAAATCTGATTCTGCATCGATGCAGAACCTCAAACGTTTAATAAATTAAAATAAGATCTTTAGCACTTCTCTCTCTGCGAGCTCTCCGGATTTTTTAGTAGTCTACCAATTCTTACTCTTCATCGTAACACAACATAATGTATATTTTTTCTCTTATTTGTCGAACTGTCTTTGAAATTCTCACGGTAACTTTGAAAACTCTTTTGTTTTACCATATTCTCCTTGTTTGGGCGGCTTTAATTTAGGTAAGCATTATTTTACTTCTTACATCCTTCTCACAACATGTGCGAGTTAAAATCTTTATGTTGCGTCTCTGTCGTGATGTAGAAGATTCAGGTTTATTTGCCACCTGTACTTCGAAGACCGTAGTCCACTGCAAAATGTTATCTCCAAAGAAACGGTCTCCCTGAGTCCATTTTATTTCCGCAACATATAAAACCTTGAGCAATATCAGCAACAATGGTGGGACTGTCTAGATGTGTGGGTCAATAAAGCGCCCACCGGAATGTCTGTTGTCAACTGGAAAGCTGTGGCTCAACTGTTACTCTGTTCGGTCATTATCATCCAATCGAAGGACAGTGACGGAGCACGGACAAACAAGATTTCCATATTCCGAATCGAAGCCTGCCTAATCCGGCATAGGATCAGATGTCTGAGGTTCACTCAATCCGATTCAACATATTTCTATGCAAGTATAACAAGTATAAATGATCAGGGTTTAGGCGCATGAACCTAACTTTGCTTTGCTTCCTTGCAGTTAATTTAGTGGCGATTGTGATCCTGTCTCTGAGAAACTGCGGACTCTCTAAATGCATCTCCCGTTACCTGGTGGGAATGGCAACAGCTGACTTATTGGGTGTTATTATTGCTGTTATACTCTCTGAGATCAATAATATTTATAGCTATGTCCTCCCTTTACTCATTACACCGGTTTGCGCCCTGACCCATGCCCTGAGGCTCGCAACCATGGACTGTTCTGTTTGGCTCACAGTGGCGTTCACGTTCGATCGCTGCGTTGCAATCTGCAGTCAAAAGCTGCGGGAACGATACTGCACCGAAAGAACGGCGACTATTGCGATTGCAATTGTGGGTTTAGGAAGCTGTGCAAAAAGTGCCCCATTATATTTTGCGGTAGAACCCTACCTTATCATTGATAACGTGCCCTGGCGATGCATTTTGAAACCGGAATTTGTTACTTTACCAATGTGGAAAGCATACCAGCTGTTTAACACCATCACGACACCTTTATTGCCGATCGGTTTGATTCTAATTTTTAATGCTTTAACAGTTAGTCATATCATCGCTGCAAACAGAGTTCGCCGGGGGCTCAGGAACAGCGGAGAGAAAAAGAATGATCCAGAGGTGGAGAACCGGAGAAAGTCAATTCATTTGTTGTTCGGTCTGTCAGCCAATTTCATATTGTTGTGGATCCCCTTTATTGTATATACTATGAACTGGCAAATTGAGAATTACTCTTACACTGACAGATATTTGAACACCCCGACGTATATCCTGCAACAGTTTGGGTTCATGTTGCAGTTTCTCTCCACCTGCACCAACACGTGTATCTACACTCTGTCACAGAGGAAATTCAGGGCGGAGCTGAACCATGGAGTTAAATATCTGGTTACATTAAATGGTCGGTTCTGTAAGTAAAACGCAAGTCCAATTGAAAGCTCTGACGGGAGTTCAAGCCTATTTCTATATTACTTATATCTGGTAAATGTGCCTATGTTCCTTCAGCCGACTGAGCGAATGTTAGTAGTTTGCGGCTTCCAGTGAGGTCAGCAAAATTAATTCCATTGTGTGGAGGAAGAAACAGCAAAAGGCGCTGATGCGACCGCAACATCAGCAGAGATTTGTATTAATTTTTGTGGATTAACGACCGAATCGCGACCTACGAACGCTGTGAAGCAAATATGATTTCTCTTACATTGGTAGAATTCTATTCTAATTTTCTGGACTATGGATCATTCCAGGGATTGCTGAGAAATGTGCCTGAAAAATGGAAAACCGGAGTCAGTTAAAGTCAGAAAGAATACCTACAACTTCCATTAT
The DNA here is from genome assembly GCF_048418815.1 of Hemitrygon akajei. Taxonomy (NCBI): domain Eukaryota; kingdom Metazoa; phylum Chordata; class Chondrichthyes; order Myliobatiformes; family Dasyatidae; genus Hemitrygon; species Hemitrygon akajei. Next base: position 770,689 of record NW_027332019.1, on the reverse strand, counting down.
AACAGTGCGACATATGTGACAACTGCCTTTTCATTCAAAAAGCGAGCGGTCCCTTCCAAAGCGGGAAGTTAAAACTGCACGATGCCCCAATATGACCCATAAATGGAGATGTGTAGCAGTCATACTGATAGGGGACGGTATTAGGATGCAGCTGTGGATTTTATTTCTGTGTTATTTATCCCCGTAATTAAAATGCCCACTCTGCAGAAGCGTTGAATCTAATATATTGTGTCTACTAATGTTATGGATTTAAAATATCGCAAATTGCGATCATCTTCGAACAGGACGTGTCCAATGCTTCACCCGGCACGGTTGCTGAATTATATAGAAATCATAAAAAAACGTCAGCGTCAAGAAGCAGTCAAATTGCATCTTGACGGAGCATTCCTACCTCAGTTGCAATTCCTGTTCTGAACACTTGATGTCCTCGTACTTCCAAACATTCCACACCGTGACGCAGTGGAGATGAGGAACTGGGCCCAACATCTAGTGACATTATATGGTCGGCTCTGTGGATAAAACACAAATTCAACTGTAACTTTTCCTGGCAGATCAAATTAATTTCTATATAAATCATCTCTTGTAAATACGTCACATATTCTAGCAGCCTGGTCGCCGAAGCTTAGTAGCTCAGATTTGGAAACAAGATCTGAATCAGGCACAAGGTGACTGGGATATACTGTTACTAGCGGGAATACTTACAACGAATAATAATAAAACTATTAATCACAATAAGAAGCAAATTAAATTAAAGTGGTGGTGCAGAAAGGAAAACGAGTACTGTTCATGCATTCAATGTCCATTTGGATATCTGATGGCACCGGTAATTAAAGTTTTCCCGCCAGGAGCCACAGAAACAGTGTGTTCTCGGAGAGTTGGCACGAATCAAATGAAACCATTCCATGTCTGAATAATTTTTATAACAGGCACCATCGCCCCCAATCTAGGGTAGAGAGGGTGAACAGCTGGAAGTGTGCACATCACCGAGGACTTCGGGTGGTCTGTATATCCCGGCTGTGTGGTTAAAGGAAAGCACAGCAGCGCCTCTTTCACCCCAGATCGGCAAGAGTCCCGAAATCCTAGTAATTTTCCACAGGGGCACAATTGAGAGCTTCCTTACTGGCTGTATCCCTGCCTGGTATGGGAGCTGTATTTCCCTCAATCGCAGGACTTGGCAGAGAGAGGTGCGGACAGCCCAGCGCAACTTCCCACGATTCAGGACATTTACAAAGACAGGTGTGTAAAAAGGGTGCGATAGATCACTGGGGACCCGAGTCATCCCGAACACAAACTGCTCCAGCTGCTTCTATTTAGGAAGACAACACCTTCATACCGTTTATGAGACATTGTACGGTCAGTCGTTGATGTCTAGTGAAATAAGGATAACCGTGATATAGTCTTCTTTGACGGGGACTGAATCTTGACAAAAACTCGCGATTTGAAGCAACAACATGACAGCTGTTTTGGTGAATGTTCTAGTTCCCTTTCGACAAACAGATATCGGCAGATGAGAACTCGTGTTTGCTTTCTGTCCAAATGTTTCTTGGCTCTCAAATTCAAAACCTGCGACAGGACATCCCTTCTTAGATATGGGCTCAATACTGTTATCAATACTCCAAGTGCAGCCTGACTACTGTCCCCTACAGACTCGGCATTATCTCCTTGCTTTCATATTCTAATTTCCTTGAAATAAGTGCCAACATTGCATTTACCTGCATTTTCACAGACTCGACCTGTAAATTCACCTTCTCGGAGTCTTGCACGAGGACTCTTAAGTCCCTTTGTACCTCGGATGCTTGAGCCTTCTCCCCATTTACGTAATAGTCTGCACTACTGCTCCTTTCACCAAAATGCATAATCATACACACCCACACTGCATTCCATCGACCACATTTTTGCTCATTCTTCCAATTTGTCCTTCTACAATTGCATTGCTTCCTCAGCACAACCGACATCTCCACTTATTTCATCGGCAAAGAATGACACTAAGTCATCAATTCCCTTATCTAAATCATTGACGAGCAATATGACCTGCAGCGGTCCCAATACTGACCGCTGAGGAACATCACGAGTCACGGACAGCCAAGCAGAAATGTCCCCCTTCTTCCCACTCCAGTCTGTCAGCCATTCCTCTATCAACGCCCTGGGATTTTTCCTTGCTACACAGCCTCATGTGAGGCACCTTATCAAACTTTTTCTGAAAATCCCAGTATATAATATTCACTGCCTCTCCTTTGTCCATCTTGTCACGTCTTCGAAGAAATCTAACAGGTCTATCGGGCAAGATTTCCCTTCGCAGAAACCATGCTGACTTTGATATATTTCATCTTCAGTCTCAAGTACCTGGAGACCTCCTCTTCAACTATCCAACATGATCCTACCCCCTGAGGTTAGGATAACTGGCGTATAATTTCCTTTCGTTTCCTTCCTTCTCAAGCAGAAGAGTGAAATATGCAAATTTCCAGCCATGCGGCGTCATCCCAGAACCAATTGATTCTTGAAAGATCTTAACCAATGCATCCGTTATCTGTTAAAGAACCTCCCTCAGGATGCTGGGGTTTAGTCCATTTGGCCCAGGTGACTTATCCACCATACGACCTTTGAGTTTGCCTAGTACATATTTCTTTGTAAGAGCAATGACACCCTCTCCTGTTTCACTGATACTCACAGACCCTGGCACAATGATAGATTCTTCCGCAGTGAAGACAGATGCCAACAGTTTTGACCCCATATCTAAGAAAGGATGTCTTGTCGTAGATTTTGAATTTGAGAGGCAAGGAACATTTAGCCAGAAAGCAATTAATTACTACCATGGCGCTCTCAAACTTTTGACCTTTTCTTTCAACCTAACAGGAACAGAAAGATTCTGTACCCTCAAAATTTCACTTTTAAATGAGCTCCATTTCTCTATTACATCCTTCCCATAAAACAAATTGTCCCAATCCACTCTTTCTAAGTCCTTTCGCATCTCCTCAAAGTTAGTCTTTCTCCAATCAAAAATCTCAACCCTGGGTCCAGTCCTATTCTTCTCCATAATTATATTGAAACTGATGGTATTGTGATCACTGGACCCGAAGTGCTCCCCAACACATACGTCCGTCACCTGACCTACCTCATTCCCTAACAGGAGATCCAACACTGCCCCTTCTCTAGTCGGTACTTCTATGTATTGCTGCAAAAAAACTATCCTGCACACATTTTACAAACTCCAAACCATCCAGCCCTTTTACAGAATGGGCTTCCCAGTCTATGTGTGGAAAATTAAAATCTCCCATAGTCACAACATTGTGCTTACTTCAAATATCTGCTATCTCATTACAAATTTGCTCCTCCAATTCTCGCTGCCTATTGGGTGGTCTACAATACACCCCTATAAGTGTCACTACAGCTTTCCATTCCTCAATTCCACACAAATAGTATCCCTAGATGGGCACCCTAATCTATCCTGCCAAAGCACAACTGTAATATTTTCTGTGACAAGCAACGCAACATCCTCCCCCTCCCCGTTGTCCCTCCGATTCTATCACACCTGAAGAAACGAAATCCAGGAATATTTAGTTGCCAATCATACCCCTCCTGCAACCATGTTTCAATCCGTACTCTAAGCTCATCCAGCTTTCTTACAATGCTCCAAGCATTAGATGCATTCAAGAATCTCTCCACCTCTTCCTCTCTGTTTATCCCTAACAATGTGATCAATTATCTCTTTCTTCCTTCTCCCTTACATCTTCAGTCTGAGCGCTCCCCTTCTCTATCACCTGCCTATCCTCCCTCACACACTGTGTACTAACTTTCACTATTTGTGAACTAACCTCCTCTCCCCTAGTCTCTTCAAATTGATTCCCACCCCTAACCATTCTAGTTTAATGTCTCCCCAGTAGCCTTAGCAAATCTCCCCGCCAGGATATTGGTCCCCCTAGGATTGAAGTGTAACCCGTCCTTTTTGGACAGGTCAGACCTGCCCCAAAAGAGATCCCAATGATCCAGAAACTTGAATCCTTGCCCCCTGCTCCAAACCTTCAGCCACGCATTTATCCTCCACATCATTCTATTCCAACTCTCACTGTCGCGTGGCACAGGCAGTAATCCTGAGATTACTATCTTTGCGATCCTACTTCTCAGCTGCCTTCCCAACTTCCTGAATTCTCCTTTCAGGGCCACTTCCCTTTTCCTACCTATGTCATTGGTACCTATATGCACCACGACCTCTGGCTCCTCACCCTCCCACTTCAGGATATCTTGGACGCGATCAGAAACATCCCGGACCCTGGCACCAGGGAGGCAAACTACCATCCGGGTCTCCTGGTCGCGTCCACAGAATCGCCTATCTGACCCCCTAACTATCGAGTCCCCTATTACTACTGCCTTCCTCTTCCTTTCCCTACCCTTCTGAGCTACAGGGCCGGACTCTGTGCTGGAGGCACGGCCGCTGTTTATTCCCCCAGGTAGGCTGCCCCACCCCCCAACAGTATTCAAACAGGAGTAGTTATTGTCAAGGGATACATCCACTGGGGTACTCTCTAGTACCTTACTTTTCCCCCTCCCCCTCCTAACCGTGACCCACCTGTCTGCCTCCCGTGGTCCCGGTGTGAGCACCTGCCTGTAACTCCTCTCTACCACCTCCTCACTCTCCCTGACCAGACGAAGGTCATCGAGCTGCAGCTCCAGTTCCCTAACACGGTCCCTTAGGAGCTGCAGCTCGGTGCACCTGGCGCAGATAGATAGATAGATAGATAGATAGATAGATAGATAGATAGATAGATAGATAGATAGATAGATAGATAGATAGATAGATAGATAGATAGATAGATAGATAGATAGATAGATAGATAGATAGATAGATACTTTATTCATCCCCATGGGGAAATTCAACATTTTTTCCAATGTCCCTTACACTTATTGTAGCAAAACTAATTACATACAATACTTAACTCAGTAAAAATATGATATGCATCTAAAATCACTCTCTCAAAAAGCATTAATAATAGCTTTTAAAGGATGTTGACTTCCGGGAGGCTAGGAGACTCCAGGACCTCCCACTTCCGACACCGAAACAAAAAGCTGCCCTCACACTCATACTTCCCCGTTCCTCAAATCAGTTAACTGCTAACTGCATATACAAAATGGCTTCTCTGTAGAGTTATAATGAAATGGCTTCTTTGTGGGTAACTGATAAGATAATGCTCTGTTTAGTTGGAATGTTTGGTTTATAATTATTGGCAACGGAGGAACTAACCAATGGTAGAAATGTTGTTCTATCTGTATGTGTGGGAATCTGGAGTGAGGGCGCGGGTCTTTTTTTCGGGACGAGAACCTGAGAGGAAGGACGTGCTGGACGCGCTCTCGTCCACCACCGAGGTTGGTCCCAGGTGGCGGGTCGAGGAGGTCGGAGAAGATCGAATGGTGGACAGAAAGCTTCGATAATTGAGCTCCAGCGGTTGTGCATGAACTGATCGAACTCTAATAAGTTTTGGTGCCTTCTTCTTTCTTTTTATATTGTAACGCTATTAATTACCTAGTTCCAGTAAGATTTATAAAGTGTACTCTGTAAACGTACACTGTGTGCTGCCTGATATTGTATGTGCCAGTTTGTATCAGTGTGCATTACACAGCATCCACGCAAACGGGAGACACGGTTTGGCGGGTGGACGAATTTTCCCGGAGACATACACAAGCCGATAGCCCTCGTCGTTGCATTTGTGGGCTGCTCGTCCCGGGATTGAATTCTGTGGATGCTGTGTGACCACTCTGCTTAAATACAATACAGTCGGGATGGCGGCAGCTGCTTTTCGGCGATGGTGTGCGGCTGCGAAGGTGGCAGAGAGCAATGCGTGCGTGCTGAGGGGGGTGGAGACTAGCGTACCGGATGAAGCGTTACTCCGAAGTTTGAGTGCGGTTAAAACGTTTGGCAAAGTGGAGATTGTATCGCGGAACTTTGATTTCGAACTTTGGTCAGATTTGGAAAAGTCGGTCAGTTCCCGTTCCACCGTGAAAGGCGAGAGCTCTGAGTTGGCATCTGCACTTACCTCCTTAGCGAGAAGGGCAGAGGGTCCCCGCCAGAAGACAAGAGTTTTCTCGGGGATAACGCCCGCTCACGAGGGTGAGGAGGATTATGAGACATGGGTTGAGGAAACGTCGCAGTTATTGAGGGATCGTCAGTGCTCGGATGAGGAAAAGCGACAGAGATTATTTGAAAGTTTGCGGGGAGAGGTGGCTGGGGTAGTGCGAGGTGTGAAGTTTAACCAGCCTTTCGCCACTCTGAAGGACGATATGGAGGCTTTGGAAAGTGCTTTTGGGTTGACTGGGAGCTCCTCGGGGAGTTTCAAAACATGTATCAGGAGGAGGGTGAGAAGCTCTCTGCGTACCTTTTTCGGCTTGAGAGACAGCTTAATGGATTGCGGCGCCGGGGACCATTCGGCCTGAACAGGTGGATCAGCTAAGTATGGATCTGGTATTTCGGGCTGCGCAGACCGAGGACAAGATTGCTTGGTGACTCCGGCAGTCTTATAAAACGCGATCTCCTCTGATGTTCGTTCAACTGATCAGAGATGTGAGGGGGGGGGGATGAGCGGGCGTTGAGGCCTCGGGAGGACTCTGTCAGCAGGGTGAGATCCTCAGTTGTAGCCCCTAGTGGGGACGGGAGAGGAGCCGGCTCCACCCGACAACTGATAAAGGATGTGGTGGCCGAGCTGAGGCCTGAGGTGTCGGTAGGGAGGGCTTCGCCCCCCCCCCCCCCCAGAGGACGGACAGCGCAAAATGCTGCGAGTGGCGGGAGGTTTGCGAGAAGAGGGGCGGCTGGTAGCGTGTTCTATAACTGTGTGAAAGAGGGACACTTCCGGAGAGACTGAGAGAGGCAGGCGTGTGCTATAACTGCGGGGAGGAGGGCCACTTCCAGCGGGAATGTGAGCGGCCGGAAGCCTCTAGGAGGGCGAGTCCCCGGGTATCCAAGAAGGGAGAGGTGTCGGAAACCTAGAGGGGACCCAGTGAGGGAACGACCTGGTGTCTCTAGGGGAACACGTTCCCAGCAATGTACCAAGGAACCCCTGCAAGCAGAAGACCCGATTCTGGAAGGATTAGTGGGACCCCGCTGCAGTGTGTCACTATGGATACAGGGAATCCATGCTAAAGCCATACTGACACCGGTTCGCAGGTTACACTACTATACCGTTCGTCTTACAATCAATACTTAAAGCATTTGCCATTGACCCCATTCCGTGCACTGAAGATCTGGGGCGTCAGTGCTGGGGATTATCCGAATGACGGGTATTTGTCAGTGAAACTGGAGTTTTCAGAAGCCGATGTGTGAGTGTCTGAGGTTTTGGAGACGTTAGTGTTGGTTTGTCCGGACCCGGTTGAGACGGGGCGGGGGAGCTTCAATCCTGGTGGGGACCAACACCCCTGTGGTACGGAGGCTCATGGGGGCCTGCCAGGAGAGGGCGAGTGAGAACTGTTCGGGGACCCGGGCCGGAGACTGAATTTAAAAGGGGGACTGTCTGGTCCACCCAGTCGAAGCCTGTGATAATAAAGCCCAGGTAAGCAGCAAGAGTGATGGGAACCCCCAGATTTCCCGGAGTGCCTGATGGCGAGGCCCTCGAGGGGGAGTCACGATTTCCGGCTGGGGTGCTGGTGAGGCCCGAAGTGCAGAGGCCCTTGGTGGTAGATGCCAGGCGGATAGCGGTGAGTGTCAGGAACACTACGGAGAAAGAAATCACCTTTAAGAGAGGGATGCCGCTGGGGCATTTGTTCCCGGTGACGGTAATGTCTAGCGCCCCTGTGAGGCCTTCTAAGGGGGAAGGATTGGAAAACAGAGGAAAGCTGATCGCTGAGGCCTTTAACTTTGGGGACTCTCCTGTGCCGCCGGAGTGGAAACGCAGGCTGCTGGAGAAGATGTTGAAGCAGGAAGATGTTTTTTTCTCTTGGTGAGTTTGAGTCGGTTGTTCCAAGAGAACTCGCCATATCATCCAGTGACTGAGGACACCCCGTTCAGGGAGAGGTCACGGCGACTGGCCCCTGCAGATATGGAAAACGTGCGGCAGCACTTAGTAAGTTGAAGAAAGCTGGAATTATCACTGAGGTCCCGAAGGCCCTATGCCTCCCCAATAGTAGTGGCCCGGAAAAAGAACGGAAAGGTACGCATGTGTGAGGACTATAGGACCCTGAACCGGCGCACTGTCCCTGAGCAGTATACGGTCCCGAGGGTCGAAGACTGGTTGGCCTGTCTGAATGGAGCGAATTGGTTTAGTGTGCTGGACTTGAGGAGTGGATATTACCAGATCGCGATGAGTGAGGCCGACAAAGAGAAGACGACATTTATATGCCATATGGGGTTTTTCCCAATTCGGAAGGATGCCCGAGGGTATATCGGGGTCCACTGCCACCTTCCAGAGGGTCATGGAGAAGACGGTGGGGGAATTTGCTTGAGGTGTTGGTGTATTTGGATGATTTGGTAGTGTTTGGGGCCACCTTGGAAGAACACGAAGCGAGGCTACTGAAGGTGCTAAGTCGGCTGAGGGAGGAAGGGTTAAAACTCTCCCTGGACATGTGTCAGTTCTGCAAAACGTCTGTTAGCTATGTTAGACACATAATAACCATATAGCCATATAACAATCACAGCACGGAAACAGGCCATTCCGGCCCTCCTAGTCCGTGCCGAACACTTAATCTCACCTAGTCCCACCTACCCGCACTCAGCCCATAACCCTCCACTCCTTTCCTATCCATATACCTATCCAATTTTACCTTAAATGACACAACTGAACTGGCCTCTACTACTTCTACAGGAAGCTCATTCCACACAGCTATCACTCTCTGAGTAAAGAAATACCCCCTCGTGTTTCCCTTAAACTTTTGCCCCCTAACTCTCAAATCATGTCCTCTTGTTTGAATCTCCCCTACTCACAATGGAAACAGCCTATTCACGTCAACTCTATCTATCCCTCTCAACATTTTAAATACCTCGATCAAATCCCCCCTCAACCTTCTACGCTCCAATGAATAGAGACCTAACTTGTTCAACCTTTCTCTGTAACTTAAGTGCTGAAACCCAGGTAACATCCTAGAAAATCGTCTCTGCATTCTCTCTAATTTATTGATATCTTTCCTATAATTCGGTGACCAGAACTGTACACAATATTCCAAATTTGGCCTAACCAATGCCTTGTACAATTTTAACATTACATCCCAACTTCTGTACTCAATGCTCTGATTTATAAAGGCCAGCGTTCCAAAAGCCTTCTTCACCACCCTATCTACATAAGACTCCACCTTCAGGGAAATATGCACTGTTATTCGTAGATTCCTAGAAGACTTTCCATTAATTAACCCACCACTGAAATTCACTGCAAAGAGCTTTTGAGCTGGCTAGGGAGGCGGCAGCCGAGCAGAATCGGGAAATTAGATGAGGTATGACAGGAAGGTAAAGTTCTCCCAACTACTGCCTGGAGATCGAGGCCTCATAAGGAATTTGGGACTACCTGGGAAACACAAGCTGGCTGATCGCCGGGCGGGCACGCCCTATGTAGTAGAGAGTCAGATGCCAAATCTGCCTGTTTTCCGGATGAGGCCCAGGGATGGGAGGGGGCCCGTCAAGATTCTCCACCGGAATACCGGTTGCCCCTGGGGCGAGATGTACAGGTAGTGCGGGAGCCCGAGGTACCGGCTGCACCTTGTACCAGGTCTCTGCGTCCACGCAGGGTGGAGGAAGAGCCCACACCGGGAGAGTCGGTCCCGGGCACAGTCCCTGTGAGGGATACTGACCCGGAGGATGATGACTCGGATGATTGGTACATGCTGCCGTTCGCTGAAGCCCCGGAGATGGAGGGGAGGCTCCTGGCCCTTCCACCACTGGGTTAGACTGGGCAAGGGTGGAGGGGCCAGTGATGGGCAGTCGGAGTTACCACAGGGCGTTGGAATAAAGGATGTAGGGTCCAAGCAAGAGATAGTGGTTGCGAAGTGCAGAGGGGTTTGGGTGACCGCTCGCGGGAGGGTTCGCCTCATAGTTCCCATGAGTCTCCCGTGCTGTTCGAGGTGGAGGAGTTAGAAGAGGGAGTGCGCAGGCCTCAGAGAAGTAGGCACCCCCCGGACAGGTTGGCCTATGTGGCACCTGGGGAACAGGGTGTGATCTCCACTGTTTTGGGGAATTATGCCACTGCTTTCTGCACTTGGGTTGGGCGGTGTGTTCTGCAGGAGGGGTTGGCGAATTATCTGAACGTCATGAGGGCATGACTTAATTCGGTGGGGGGAGGATGCACGGTTCTCAGATCATTAACTGTAATGTTAACTGTTAACTGCATATATAAAATGGCTTCTCTTTAGCGTTATCATGAAATGGCTTCTTTGTAGGTAACTGATTTGGTAATGCTCTGTTTAGTTGGAATGTAAAGGTTACAATTATTGATAACGGAGGAACTAACCACTGGAAGCTTTGTTGTTCTTTCTGTATGTGTGGGAACCTGGAGTCAGTGCGCGGGATTTTCGGGAGGAGAACCGAAGAGGAAGGACGTGTTGGACCCTTTGGTCTCAGGTTGGTCCCAGGCGTCGGGTCGAAGAGGTCGGAGAAGATCGAATGGTGGACAGAAGGCTTCGATAATTGAGCTCCAACGGTTGTGCACGAACCGATTGAACTCTAATAAGTTTTGGCTCTCTTTTCTTTCTTTTTATATTGTATCGCTATTAATTACCTAGTTCCAGTAAAATTTATAAAGAGTAATCTGTAAACGTGCATTGTGTGCTTTCTGATATTGAACGTGCGAGTTTGTACCAGTGTGCATTACACAGCATCTACGCAAACGGGGGACACCGTTTGGCGGGTGGACGGATTTCCCCCCGGACAAATACAAGCCGATAGCCCGAAGCGTTACACTAATCATGTCAAGTTTTTAACATTTTTACAGATGGATCCCATTTTTGTGCCTGAAGTATGGACAATGACAGAGAAATTACTTTCCAACCATTTAACAGTACATACAGCAGAATTGGTTGCCATCATTTTTGGCTTAAGGTGGGTGGAGACATTTTTTCCCACGTAACGTTATAGTTGTTCAGATTACTTTTCGGTTTTGATGACCCTTAAACACGTTATTCTAGCAGTCGGTCAGATTTACTGTTGGAAACTCACCAGCCATTAATTCATATTCAAGTACTTGTTTATATATTTTCTTCTTATAGGTCCGTGCACACAGAGGTATTGAGGGGAATGAGTGGGTTGACTGTAATTTACAAAATTTGAACTGTGGATAAAGACCCTTCAGTTAACAAATCAAAGGTTCAGATTATGTATGTTGGGAATTAAGAGCTGATGGACAGACTGATGGGAAAATGGGTACACCTTCACAGAAAACATAAACGTGTTGGGTGTATGGGGAGAAAGGGGTAAAACAAGAATGGACGGAATTATATTGACATGAACCAGACTGGGAACATAATAGTGCTGGGTTTACGGGATAAACCAGAAGGGAAGGAATTCTTTCGCCATGACTTACTATGCTTAATTATTCTGTTTGTCCTGTTGCAAAACAAGCTTCTGGATCGTGTAGGTTTGTTCATTAAGAAACGGTTGAACACAGGTGAAGGATATCAGGAAAGAAATCATGCAGGCTTCATTGCAATTTTGGCGGTCTTGGTTGATTTCATTTAACCGCTTTCTTAGTAATGGGTGTGTCTTTAATTAAATTCGCAGTATTCTGTTTCATTACATACAATCGATAGAATTTGTTGCGAGTAATTTAGCTTTCATTAGAAGACAGAAGCAGTGCGGATTTTATTTCCCAGTTCTCTACACCACAGCCCAGTCCAGTTGATAACGGGAATGCGCCTTTAAGTTTGAGTGTCAACCGTCGTAAATCCAAAACTTGACCTAGTTCTTAATTTAGCCAATCATTCAAGGAGATGGCGTGGTTTGGTGTGATTCATATTAGGTTAGTAAATGATCATCTGACTCGCCCCGCGCCGTCTTGTTGGAAAGTCTGACGGTGAAGTTGGTGAGCGGAATGGGAATAGATGGACATATCCGCAGACGAATGTGCGGGCGGCATTCCGGAGTAGTTCTTTGTCTGGCATCAGGGGGGAAGAATGTGGTTCTGACCCTCTTGGACGGTGCTTTGCCCCTCCCGACACACTCACTATCTTAACGTCCCGGAATGCCGGTCGATGGGACAATCCGCCCGGGAATAAAACCTGGGAGATCAGGCGGTGAATCTGAGGAGCTGGAGCCCGGACTGGAGACTCTGCCTCCGCCTTTGGCGACTACTCAGGATGCGGCGCCATTAATCAACTGACGCATCGAAGTGACGGGGTATTTCACCGCGCTGGTCGCCTGATCCCTGAATTTCGACTGAGTCACCGCGTAAATAAATGTGTTTGTGCAGCAGCTGAGATCCATCAGGAAAAACCCAAAGTAGTGAAAGATCAATTCAGAGTCATTGAAATCGATTCCTGTCCCTGATACCTGATAATGTATGAAATTTACAACCATTGTCATCCACAGGAGGATGAAGCTGCCGGAAACGGTGAAGAGTAAAATCACAGACCTCCTCCTGCTCTCCATCTCCGGGTCACTGCGGTTCTCCCTCTTGCTCTGACCCTTCAGCCCCTTACGGACCCGACTGGCCACTAAAATGTGTCTGTCTGTCAGAGCGTTGAGCAGCAGGATCCCAACGAAAGGGAGGAACGGGGTTAAAACCGTATCCAGCCAATTATATACAATCCACCAGGGGTCAGTGAAATAATGGTCCTTGGTAATACAGGACCATGGTACGTTGTCGATGATCACTCCGGGTTCCCATGTGAAGTATCGGGAAACGTTTCTCAGACAGGTCAGTACGCCTGTTGTTGTTAGAACCACAGCCGCAGTTTTTCCGGTGCAATAATTTGTTTTCAGTCACTGGCATCAAATGGCGACAAACCGGTCAAAGGTGAAAGTGACGGTGAACCAGACAGAACAGTGTGTGGCTGTGTAGCTCAGTACATCGATAACACTGCACACAGGGGTGATGTCCAGAAAACTCCACGGGAAGTAAATCACTCTGAGTCGTTCCAAAATGACCTCGGTGACATTGGTCAGTAGATCCGCCGCTGCTATGGCCACCAGGTAGCGAGTGATGCAGGTAGAGAGGCCGCACTTTCCCCGGGACAGGATCACAATCGCCACTACATTTACTGGAGAGAGAGAGCAGACACTGGGCATTACTGAAAACATTCTCCGGGAATTAACATGGGATCGGGCTTTAGCTAAAACTCGGTAGTGTTAGAGTCTGTAAACAGCTGCTAATCTAACACCAGAAACGGGTCGCCTGTATTCTTCAGTATGGAGGTAAGACGATGTGTGGGGAATCGTTGTCGATAAAAGCGATCTGCATGAACAACAACGATCGGTGCTGATCCCCATTCCAGTCGCTGATGGGGCCGGTTTCACTGAATTTACTGTGACTGACCAGGACTCTGGAAAATCAGCATCTGATGAAGCCGAGAAGGGATGCAGAAAGGAACAACACACACATAACTGGAGGAACTCAGCAGGTCAGGCAGCATCCGTGGAATTGAATAATCTTTCGTTTCAGATCGAGACCCTCCTTCAGGACGAAGCTCTGCCCCGATTTATGACGGGTTTCAGAGGGAAAGAAGGAACCACTTTGTGACCTGTGGCTGAGTTGCTCCGCTAATGGATTAATTCTGCAGCGCAGTTTAATTCGATAACACACGGCAGCAGATCCGTGAACACTGGTTCAGGTGATCAGACCCAATAACTGACCAACGGACAGTGGGATCCGACGGTGGCAGACTCCACAGGGAGACCTGAAGCACAGTACTAGGGGTTTTCTCTGATCAATAACTTAGGAAAAGTGTACTTCAGAATGCAAACATCTCCCAGTCACATTTCCCGGAGAGATCCCTGGCCCCAGCACTGGGACATCTCTGGACAAGGTGTCATTCAAGGCAAGAGCAGCGTTCTATTCGATCCCATAAGTTAGAGGAGAAACATAGACTTAGTTCCACTTGTTTTTAAATACGAAAATTCAGAATGCAAAATTGACAGGATCGATATCTCTGATGGATATTTGTGCAGTGATGATCAGGTTGTAAGCTTGTAACTTTATCTTAAGCACAAAGAAATACCGAACATGAAATGCTCTGCCCACTCACTAGGAACTCCAATGACGGCAATGAACATGTACAATATTTTCTCTACACTGATATCCCTATCGAACATTGCAGACATTTTCTCTTCCCAGTGTTTGTCTCTTTGTGCGACAGGCGATCTCTCGGAATGAAATGTTAAGGCAGCACATGCCTGCGGTTTTTAAAGCCATTTAGCAATTCCACAGGGACAGATTTCAACAGATTTAAAAATAAAGGTTTTTAAATTATTTACAAACCAATTACGTCATACAGGTAAAATCCCCGCGATGACAGACTGTGATTAAATTAATGAATAATATTTAGATCATTTGCGGGGTTAGTTTGTTACAACAAAGGTGTCTTATCAATTAAATGTGCTTCCGCTGTAAATATGTAAATATGTAAAGTTACCAGTTGTCGGACACAGAATATTGAAGTAAATTATGTCATTGTGCCTGTGAAATTGTACTCAATCACCTCCTGTTCTATTCTCCTCAAGAGTATAAACTCTTGATGTAGTTTGTGCTTGTGGGACTCTACTGAGAGGACCTCGAAGAAAATGTCTGCTTGTGTCACGCAGATCATTTGGGGACTCATCCGTGACCCATCCCTAACCCGAACACATGCCATGAAATTGAGCCGTCTTGTTATTAATGTAAGTCGAAATGAAACAACCTTGAGACTCGTCACAGCTCCATTTCAGCAGACACCCCCACATGCACATTAGATCATCCCGGAGCAAGAATCATTTCAGACAGTTCACTAAATAGCTGTCTCCATATAAAAAACAAGAACAGAGGTCAAAGTTCATCTTGAATTAATTATTATCGCATTAGAAAACGTAACAACACTGAGTTCTGACACACCTCCAAATCTACCGGCTCCACCAAGCCAGTGCTCACCCCCGAATCCGCCAACACCCCCAACTCTATGCAAATTAGTGTGCATCCACAAATCTGTGCTCACTAGCAAAACCTCATTCAACCCTCAAATCTGCGTGCACCCCAAAAGCAACCGACACCCGACAATTCCAGTGCAATCACACGTTCTCTGACATACCCCTAAATCTGTGCACATCCTCCAAGCAACATTCGCTGCCAAATCCGCATGTACCCCGAGATTCACCGACAGGTCCCGAAATGTGCGCACATCCGCAAATCCATGCGCACCCCAAATCCGTGCGCACACTTACACATTACACTCTCACCCAGCAGTGATTCACTTCAACTACTTTACAAAATAGCTGCTTCCGCCTTCAAAATAACAAGAACAAAGTTTAAATTGCAAACACACACATACATATTCCTCGTATAATCATTGACATCCCCTTAAATCTGCGCACCTCACCAAACTTATCTTTATCCCCTCATCAGTGGGTTTCCCAAATCCACCTAGTCCCATATTCGCTGACAAACCCCGATGTCTGCTCACATCCACAAATCCCTGTGCACCCCCATATTCACCAAAACATCCCTAATCAGCACAATCCTCAAATCTGTGTACAGCCCCAAATCCGTGCTTACGCCGAACCGGCAGACACCCCTAAATACACCGACATACCCAGACCTGTGCGCAGACCATACCTGCTGAATCCCCCACATGCAAGGAACATTATCTCAAAGCAAGAATTATTTCAAGCAGTTCTCGAAATATCTGCCTCCACCCTAAAAAAATAGCAAGAACAGAGATCAAGGTCAAATTGCATTCATTATTAAAGTTTGTATCAATGAAACAAACTTGAGATTCGACAACCTCCGAATCCAACGGGATTCCCAAATCTGCGCTAATCTACAAACCTGTGTTCTCCTAAAACTGTGTACACCCGCAAAGCCGCATGCAAACCACAACTCAGTGTTCGCTCCCAAATCAGTGTGTGTCCCCAAATCCATGCGCACCCCAAACCTGCCGCCACCTTAAATCAAATAGCAAGAACAAAGTTCAAAGTGCATTTGTTATTAAAGTGTCTATAAGTGAAACAATCTTGAGATTCACATCACACCCCTAAATCCAAGGTTACCCCAATCTGTGTGCATCCTCAAATCCGCCGACACACCCAATTCTGTGCGGTGCCTCAGATAGATCTGCACACCCTGTGCACCCTCACATGTCAAAACTGTGGGCACCCCGAAATTCACTGACACTCCGAAATCAGTGTGCACACCGGTATTCGCCAACATGCCCTGAAACGTCCGGACATCCGCAAATCAATGTACAGCCCCATTTCCATGTGTACCCCCAAACCCGCTGACATCGCCAGAGGCACATTAGACTTTCCGAGAGCAAAACTCATTTCAAACAGTTCGCGAAATAGCTGCCTCCATATTAAAAAGTTCAAAGTTCTTAATGTGTTCATTATTAATGTATGTGCATTAATAATCATTAATGTGTCTGCATCTCTGAGTGTTTATATGAGTTCCAGTATGTGTCTTTGCGAGTAGCTAGCAGACAGCTATGGCGCTTTTTCATGTCGGCTTGGCTACTGAGAACACTTGGCGAGGACAAAAGAGAGATGTGTGTACACTGGTTCGGGGAACTATGTAGCATTGCATTGTTTGTAAGGGATACAGCAATATCATGGGCTTAACTCTGAGGAGGTTGAACAGGGAATGAAAGAGTGAACCTTTGAGGAGCGTTTTATGGTTCTGTGCGAAAAATGAGGGAGAAATCAGTTTGAAAGCTATCGAATATTGAATGCACACGGGACGGGACACAGTGGAGACCCGGGGAGGCAGGAGTGATTCGGCTGCTGATCTTGCTTTACGGATGTGCTAAGATTTAGGGGTATGGAAGCGAATGGGTGGGTGCACATGGATTTTGAGGTGTCCGTTGCTTTCGGGATGCACTCTAATTTAAGGGTGGAATGCGCGTTTACCGGTGAGCACAGATTTGTGGGCTCACACTGATTTGCACAGATTTGGGTGTGTCGGCGGATTTGGGGGTGCACACTGACTTGTGGGAGCCGTTGGATTTTGAGGAGTATCGAATCTCAAAGTTGTTCCGTTTATACAGACTTCAATAATAAATGCAATATGAACTTTGACTTCTTTTCTTGTTTCATTTAAAAGGAGACAGCCCATTTGTGAACTATTTGAAATTAATCTTGCTCTGTGCATGTGGGAGTGTCCGCTGATCTGGGCAGGTGACGAGCCTCAAGGCTGTTTCATTTGTACAGAAAATAATAATAAATGAAATTTGAATTTTGCCCTCTGTTCTGGATTATTGGGCAGAATGGTCTACTTCTGCTCCTAAGTCTTTTGGTCTTATGGTCTTATAACAGATTCCTGAGGCACAGCACTGGTCACCGGCCTCCGTGCGGAATATGACCCGTCTACAACCACACTTTGCCTACTGTGGGCAAGCCAGTTCTGGATCCACAAAGCAATGTACCTTTGGATCCTATGCCTCCTTACTTTCTCAATAAGCCTTGCATGGAGCACCTTATCAAATGCCTAGGGAGATTATATTAGGGGCACGAACGAAGGGGGATAAATTGAATTGGAGTAAGAGACGCGAAAAGTCATGCGGCGTCAGGCAAAGACAATGGGTCTTCACACACAGACACACACACACACACACACACACACTCACACACACACACACACACACACACACACACACACACACACACACACACACACACACACACACACACACACACACACACAAACACTATCTTACCGCCTCTTCGGTTCTCATCCGTGTTCTTTACAACATACAGGGTGCCCTGATTAAAGCATCCTCCCCAACACGAGAGTGGTGAGTTTGATGGCGATATGTCAGTGTTAGGGGCGGGTCCTGGACGAGCCCCCAAATGTTCTGAGTACGACTGTGTCGCTGAAGTCGTTGAGCGTTTCATGGATAGGAAAGTGTTTATTCATCACCACAAACAGACATTATTTTGGAGACCCCCTCGGTGGAGACCCCTAAACATAACCTTCATCAAGAGTTCATTCTCTTGAGGACATTGGTAAGAGTCGGTGATTCGGTGATTCAATACAGTTTCACAAGCTACTATGTCATAAATTACTGCCATATTCTATGTCTGACAAATTGTGCATATGTACAGTGGGAGCACCTTTAGTTGTTAAGACACCTCGGAAGGTTCAGTCACCATTGTTGGGAAAAACTAACTCCCACAAATGGTCTAAATATAAATTCATCAGTTTATTCTGAATCTGTCACAGCGAGGATGACGTAATTGGTTTGTAAATAAATTTAATTTTTTTTCTTTTAAATCTGTTGAAATTTGTCTCCGTGGAGTCGCTAAATGATATTAAAAACCTCAGGCATGTGTAATCCCAACATCTCATTCCGAGCGATCGTCTGTAGCACAGGAGGACAAACCACTGGACAGAGAAAATGTCTGCAATGCTGGATAGGTACTTGAGTGTGCAGCTGTGGAGGCCAAGTCTTTATCTACAGTACAGTTGAGGCAGAGGTTGATAGATTCTTGGTTGTTTGGTGCATGAAGGGATACGGATAGAAGGCAGGAGATTGAGGCTGAGAGGGATTAGATCAGCTGTGATGAAATGGCGGAAAAGATGATTTGCCGAAAGGCCAAATTCTGCCCCTATGTCTTATGGCCTTACGGCAGAAATTAGGTCCGGACAGATTGACATTCAGGTGGTGCAGAGAGGATGACTGAGGTACTGAATGAAGAGAGGGCAGCGGCTTGTGCAGAAAAAAAAGAGAACCGAATCCGACTGAGAATGGAGAGGGGTGGGGGGGGGATAGATTCCTCGGAAAGGGGATGCTGTAAGAAACACAGCACATGGACGTGTTTCCGGTTGTCTATGGGAGAAGAAATTGCGTTAGAGTGGTAAACTGCAGTTGTAGATTCATCCGTTTACCAGGGAAAATGATCAGCGTGTAATGTCATCCAGAATCCAGGTATGGAAAATAGCTGTGAATTTACTTGTACCCTCAACGGTAACCTGGGTGTTCATTTTTTGTGTCAATTTTTCCACGTAATTAAAATGCCCGCTCTGCAGAAGCATTGGATCTAATATCGTGTGTTTTTAAAATTTAAAATGTAGCCAATTGCAATGATCTAGAAACAGGACCGACCAATAATTCACACGGCACAGGTGCTGAATTCTATATCGTTAAACGAGAGAGATTTAAAATAAACAATGTCCGCGTGCAGAAGCAGTTCCACTTCCTCTGGACGGAAACTTACCACCTCGCTGCATTTCACGTTTCGTCCTTTTGTTTCCCGCGTACTTCAAACTATCTACACAGTGACACGAGGGAAGTTCAGGGAGGGGCTGCGGAATTGAGTCAAACATGTAGTGACGTTTTCTGGTCGACACTGTGGATCGAACACAAATCCAATTGTAAGTCTTCTTGGTAGATCAAATAAATTGCTGACTCATTCATATCTCTTGTAAATACGCCATATATTCAAATACCCAGGTGGGTGAACGTCAGTAGCTGAGATTCGGAATCAAAACCTGCATCAGGCTTAATATCACTGCAATATATCGGACACAGAGTTTGCAGGTTCGAAATGAAACAACTCCAAATAATTAACAGTAGGCGAAGCATTTTTTTTAAGTTTTGAAAAGGCATTTGATTTGGCTCTTAAATTCGATAATCCTTTCCCTCGGTAGGGAATGTTCAGGCCTGCTTGGTTTTAGTTTGGTTTGGTGCCACAAAACCGTCAACGTGGATGAGAAATAACTTAATAAACGATTAGCATCGTTACGTTACCCGTTGGACGTCACCGAATCCACAGTTATATGGGTGTCATCTGTGAGTCGGCTTCATCAAACAATTTCAGCAAATGTACAGATAAATTACCTAATGAACCACTGACACATTAGCCCGTCTCCGTTCCCACCATTGACAATTTGTGCCATTTCTTGCAGTTGTGTTATTTTCATTCATTGTTCACAGAATATTTTCTATTTTTGCAAATTTTACAAGACACAAGACTATCAGAATTTATCTTTCTGAACAATTTCTTTTGTTCGGGATTCACTAAGGAGAAGGATGTTGAACTGTGTAAGGTAAGGGAAACAAGTAGGGTAGTGGCTGTACCGCTTGACAATAAGTACTCCTGTTTAAGTACTGTTGGGGAGGGGGCAGCCTGCCTGGGGGAAGCAACAGTGGCCGTGCCTCCAGCACAGAGACCGGCCCAGTAGCTCAGAAGGGTAGGGAAAGAAAGAGGAAGGCAGTAGTGATAGTGGACACTATAGTTAGGTGTCAGATAGGCGATTCTGTGGACGCGGTCAGGATACCCGGATGGTAGTTTGCCTCCCTGGTGCCAGGGTCCGGGATGTTTCTGATCGCGTCCAAAATATCCTGAAGTGGGAGGGTGATGAGCCAGAGGTCGTGGTACATATTGATACCAATGACATAAGTAGGAAAAGGTAAGAGGTCCCGAAAGAAGAATATAGGGAGTTAGGAAGGCAGTTGAGAAGAAGGACCGCAATGGTAGCCACGCGACAGTGAGAGTAGGAATGGAATGAGGAGGATGATAAATGCGTGGCTGAAGGATTGGAGCATGGGGCAGGGATTCAAGCTTCGGGATCATTGGGACCTCTTTTGGAGCAGGTGTGACCTGTACAATAAAGACGGGTTACACTTCAATCCTAGGGGGACCAAAATCATGGCGGGGAGATTTGCTAAGGCTACAGGGGAGACTTCAAACTAGAATGGTTGGGGGTGGGAATCAATTTGAAGAGACAAAAGGAGAGGAGGTTAGTTCACAAATAGAGAAAGCTGGTAGACAGTGTGTAAGGGAGGATAGGCAGTTGACAGAAAAGGGGAGAGCTCAAACCGAAGATGGAGGGGAGAAGTAAAAAAAAAAGACAATAAAGTTGTTTGCACCGTTAGGGTTAAACAGAGAGGAAGAAGTAGAGAGTTTCTTAAAAGTATCTATTTTAATGTTAGGAGCAATGTAAGAAATGTGGGTGAGCTCAGAGCATGGATTGATACCTGGAAATATGATATTGTAGCTATTAGTGAAACATCCTTGCAGGAGGGGTGTGATTGTCAACTAAATATTCCTGGATTTCGTTGTTTCAGGTGTGATAGAATCGGGGGAGGGGGGCAAGAGGGCGATGTGTTGCATTGCTTGTCCGAGGAAATATTACAGCGGTGCTTTGGCAGGATAGATTAGAGAGCTCGTCTAGGTAGACTGTTTAGGTGGAATTGAGGAATGGGGAGAGAGAATTGGTGGAGCAAATTTGTAAGGAAATAGCAGATATTTGTAGTAAGCAAAGCTGTGATTGTGGAAAATTTTAATTTTCCACACTGAGCCTGGGAAGCCCATTCTGTAAAAAGGCTGGAAGGTTTGGAGTTTTTAAAATGTGTGCAGGATAGATTTTTGCCGCAATACATAACGGTACCAATTAGACAAGGGGCAGTGTTGGATCTCCTGTTAGGTACTGAGATAGGTCAGGTGACGGAGGTATGTGTTGGGGAGCACTTCGGGTCCAGTGATCACAATACCATTAGCTTCAATATAATTATGGAGAAGGATAGGACTGGACCCAGGGTTGAGATTTTTGATTGGAGAAAGGCTAACTTTGAGGAGATGCGAAAGGATCCAGAAGGAGTGGATTGGGACAATTTGTTTTATGGGAAAGATTTAATAGAGAATTGGAGGTCATTGTAAGGTGACATTTTGAGGGTACAGAATCTGTATTTTCCTGTTAGGTTGAAAGGAAAGGTTAAAAGATTGAGAGAGCCAAGGTTTTCAAAGGATATTGGAAACTTGGTTCGGAAAAGAGAGAGGTCTACAATAAATATAGGTAGCATGGAGTAAATGAGGTGCTGGAGGAATATAAAGAATGTAAAAAGAATCTTAAGAAAGAAATTAGAAAAGCTAAAAGAAGATATGAGGTTGTTTTGGCAAGTAAGGTGAAAATAAATCCAAGGGGCTTCTACAGGTATATTAATAGCAAAAGGATAGTGAGGGATAAAATTGGTCCCTCAGAGAATCAGAGTTGGCAGCTATGTGTGGAGCCAAAGGAGATGGGGGAGATTTTGAACAATTTCTTTTCATCGGTATTCACTAATGAGAAGGATATTGAATTGTGTAATGTAAGGGAAGCAAGTAGGGTAGTTATCGAAATTAAGAGGATTAAAGAAGAGGAAGTACTAGAACTTTTAAAGAATATAAAAATGGATAAATCTCCGGATCCTGACAGGATATTCCATAGGACCTTGAAGGAAGTCAGTGCAGAAAGAGCAGGGGCTCTGACAGAAATATTTCAAATGTCATTAGAAATGGGGATGGTGCCGGAGGATTGGCGTATTGCTCATGTGGTTCCATTGTTTAAAAAGTGTTCTAAGAGTAATCCCAGAAATTATCGGCCTGTAAGTTTGACATCAGTGGTGGATAAATTCATGGAAAGCATTATTAGAGATGGTATGGAAAATTATCTGGAAAGACAGGGTCTGATTAGGAACTGTCAACATGGATCTGTGCGTGGAAGGTCATATTTGACAAATCTTATTCAATTTTTTGAAGAGGTCACTAGGAAAGTTGACGAGGGTAAAGCAGTGGATGTTGTCTATATGGACTTCAGTAAGGCCTTTGACAAAGTTCCACACAGAAGGTTAGTTCGGAATGTTCAATCGTTAGGTATTAATATTGAACTAGTGAAATGGATTCAACAGTGGCTGGATGGAAGAGGCCAGAGAGTAGTGGTGGATTGCTGTTTGTCACGTTGGAGTCCGGTGACTAGTGATGTGCCTCAGGGATCTGTATTGGGTCCAATGTTGTATGTCATATACATTAATGATCTGGATGATGAGGTGGTAATTTGGATTAGTAAGTATGCAGCTGATACTAAGATAGGTGGCGTTGTGGATAATGAAGTCGATTTTCAAAGCTTCCAGAGAGATTTAGGCCAGTCAGAAGAGTGAGCTGAAAGATGGCAAATGGAGTTTAATGCTGTTAAGTGTGAGGTGCTACGTTTTGATAGGACTTAACAAAATAGGACATACATGGTAAATGGTAGGGCATTGAAGACTGCAGTAGAACAGAGTGATCTAGGAATAATGGTGCATAGTTCCCTGAAGGTGGAATCTCATGTGGATAGGGTGGTGAAGAAAGCTTTTGATATCCTGGCCTTTATAAATCAGAGCATTGAGTATCGGAGTTGGGATGTAATGTAAAAAATTGTACAAGGCATTAGTGAGGCCAAATTTGGGAGTATTGTGTACTGTTCTGGTCACCGAATTATAGGAAAATTCTCAATAAAATAGAGAGAGTACAGAGGAGATTTACTAGAATGTTACCTGGGTTTCAGCACCTAAGTTACAGAGAAATGTTGAACAAGTTAGGGCTTTATTCTTTGGAGCGTAGATGGTTGAGTGGGGACTTGATTGAGGTATTTAAAAGTATGAGGGGGATAGAGAGGGCTGACGTGGATAGGCTGTTTTACACTAAGAGCAGGGGAGATTCAAACAAGAGGACATGAGTTGAGAGGGGGCAAAAGTTTAGGGGTAACACGAGGGGTAACCTCTTTACTCAGAGAGTGATAGCTGTGTGGAACGAGCTTCCAGTAGAAGTGGTAGAGGCAGGTTCGATATTGTCATTTAAAGTACAATTGTATCGGTATATGGACAGGAAAGGAATGGAGGGTTATGGGCTGAGCGCAAGTCGGTGGGACTAGGTGAGAGCAAGAGTTCGGCTCAGACGAGAAGGGCCGAGATGGGCTGTTTCCGTGCTGTAATTTTTATACGGTTATATGGTTATAGGGTTTCTCCCTCATTTTCCTCCCAAAACCATGAAACGCTCCTCAGAGGTTTACCCTTTCATTCCCTGTTGAACCTCCTCAGAGTTAAGCCCATGATATTGCTGTATCCCTTACAAACAATGCAATGCTATATAGTTCCCCGAACCAGTGTACACACATCCCTCTGTTGTACTCGCCAAGTGTTCTCAGTAGCCAAGCCGTCACGACAAAGCGCGTGCTCTGTCTGCCAGCTACTCTCTGACACAAAGACACACACACGAACGCATGTAAACACTCAGAGATGCATATACATAATGATACATTAATAATGAACACATTATGAACTTCGAACTTTTTAAGATGGAGGCAGCTATTTAGGAGTGCAAATCTATTTGAGGCACAGCGGATTTGAGGATCCACACAGATTGGGGTGCTCTTGAATTTAGGGGTGTGATGAATCGCAAGATTAATTCATTTACTTTAATAACAAATACACTTTGAACTGTGTTCCTGCTATTTGATTTAAGGTGGAGGCAGCTATTTTGTGATTTGTTTGAAGTGATTCTTGCTCTGGGATAATCTAATGAGCAGGTGGAGTTGTCAGCAGGTTTGGGGTGCGCACGGATCTGGGTATATAGGTGGATTCGGGAGTGTCGGCAGGTTTAGGGTGAGCACTGATCCGGGTATGTAGGTGGATTTGGGTGTGTCTGCGGGTTCGGCGTGGGCACGGATTTGGGAGTGCGCACAGATTTGAGGATTGTGCTGACTTTGGGATGTTTTGCTGAATATGGGGGTGCACAGGGATTTGTGGATGTGAGCAGACGTAGGGGTTTGTCAGCGAATATGGGATTCGGTGGATTTGGGAAACCCACTGATGAGGGGACAAACAACAACACACACAAAATAATGGTGGAACACAGCAGGCGAGGCAGCATCTATAGGGAGAAGCACTGTCGATTTTTCGGACCGAGACCCTTCGTCATTCATTTTGATGAGGGGATAAAGATGGATTTGGGGAGGCGTGAAGATTTAAGAGGATGTCTATAATTACACGAGGAACATGCATGTGGGCGGGTGGTTGCAATTTAAACTTTGTTCTTGCTACTTTTAAGGTGGACGCAGCTATTTTGTAAAGTAGTTGAAGTGAATCCTGGTCTGTGATAGTGTAATGTGCAGGTGTGCGCACGGATTTGAGGTCCACATGGATTTCTGGATGTGCCCATATTTCGGGACCTGTCGGTGAATCTGGGGGTGCATACGGATTTGGCGGCGAATGTTACTTTGCGGAAGTGCACAGATTTAAGGGAATGTCGGAGAACGTGTGATTCCAGTGGAACTTTCGGGTGCCGGTTACTTTTGGGGTGCACACTGATTTGAGGGTTGAATGAGGTTTTGCCAGTGAGCACAGATTTGCGGATGCGCACTGATTTGCACAGAGTTGGGGGTGTTGGCGGATTCGGGGGTGAGCACTGGCTTGGGGGAGCCGGTGTATTTGGAGGTGTGTCAGATCTCAGGGTTGTTCCGTTTTAATGTAATAATAATTAATTCAATATGAACTTTAACCTCTGTTCTTGTTTTTTTTTTAATGGAGATAGCTATTTTGTGAAATGATTCTTGCTCCGGGATAATCTAATGTGCATGTGGGGTTGTCTGCTGAAATGGAGCTGTGACGAATCTCAAGGTTGATTTATTTCTACATACATGAATAATAAATGCAATTTGAAATTTGGCCTCTGTTCTTGCTTTGTTACGGTTTAGCAGCCGTTTGTGAAGCGTTTGAAATGAGAGTTCGAGAACATCTGCATTGCGGAGACAGATGGGAAGGGGCTGAACCAAGGGGGATGAACTGAATTGGAGGTGTACGGGCACGTGTATAGTCAGGCAGGGACAAGCAGAGACACAGACACAGAAACACACTGACGCACACTAATACTCATAGACAGACACACACACACGCACACACACACACACACACACACACACACACGCGCGCGCGCGCGCGCGCTCACGCACACACACACGCACGCACGCACGCACACACACACACACACACACACACACACACACACACACTCAAAACTGCACTTCCATATCCGCCTCTCCAGCTCTCAGCCCTGTTCTTTAACACATACGGAGTGACATCATTAAAACATACCCCTCCACACACCAGACTGCTCAATTTCATGGCATGTGATCGGGTTAGGAATGGGTCCTGGATGAGCCCCCAAACGATCTGCGTTTGACTAAGTCACTGAAGCAATTGGAGGACTTAGTGGATATGAAATTGTGTTTATCCATCAATACAGACAATTTCTTCGAGGCCCTCTCAGTAAAGTCCCACAAGCACAATCTACATCAAGAGTTTATACTCTTGAGGAGAATGGTAACAGTAGGTGATTCAGTACAATTTCACAGGCACAATGACATAATTTACTTCAATATTCTGTGTCCAACAACTGGTTCCTTTGAAGTACATATTTACAGTGGAAGCACATTTAATTGGGAAGGCATCTTGCACGGTTCACATTTAACTCCCACAAATTATCTAAAAATTATTCATTAATTTAATCACAATCTGTCATCGCAGGGACTGTAGCTGTCTGACGTAATTGGTTTGTAAATAATTTAGAAACCTTTCTATTTAAATCTTTTGAAATTTGTCCCTGTGGAATTGCTAAATGGCTTTAAAAACCCCAGGCACGTGCTGCCTTAACATTTCATTCCGAGAGATCGCCTGTCGCACAAAGAGACAAATCACTGGACAGAGAAAATGTCTGCAATGTTCGATCGGTATATCAGTG
Source organism: Hemitrygon akajei (assembly GCF_048418815.1). Taxonomy (NCBI): domain Eukaryota; kingdom Metazoa; phylum Chordata; class Chondrichthyes; order Myliobatiformes; family Dasyatidae; genus Hemitrygon; species Hemitrygon akajei. The sequence continues at coordinate 744,078 of NW_027332019.1, read as the reverse complement.
TGGAGAAAATATTGTACATGTTCATTGCCGTCATTGGAGTTCCTGGTGAGTGAGCAGAGCAATTCATGTTCGGTATTTCTGTGTGTTAACCGATGTGAACCTGTTTAAGATAATGTTACAAGCTTACAACCTGATCATCATTGCACAAATATCCATCAGAGATATCGATCCTGTCAATTTCACATTCTGAATTTTCATATTTAATAACAAGTGGAACTAAGTCCATGTTTCTCCTCTAACTCACGGGATCGAATAGAACGCTGTTCTTGCCTTGAATGACACCTTGGCCGGAGATGTCCCAGTGCTGGGACCAGGGATCTCTTCAGGAAGTTGTGACTTTTCCTAAGTTATTGATCAGAGGGAAACCCTTGTCCTGCGCTTCAGGTCTACCTGTGGAGTCTGTCACAGTCGGATCCCACCGTCTGTTGGTCAATAATTGGGTCTGATCACCTGAACCAGCATTCACGGATCTGCTGCCGTGTGTTATCGAATTAAACTGCGCTGCAGAATTAATCCATTACCGGAGCAACTCAGCCACAGGTCACTAAGTGGTCCCTTCTTTCCCTCTGAAACCCGAAATAAATCGGGGCAGCGCTTCGACCTGAGGGAGGGTCTCGACCCGAAACGAAAGATGATTCAATTTCATGGATGCTGCCTGACCTAGTGTGTTCCTTCAGTTTTATGTGTGGCTCCTCTTTGTATCCCTTCTCGGCCTCATCAGATGCTGACTTTCCAGAGTCCTGGTCAGTCACAGTTAATTCAGTGAAACCGGCTCCATCAGCGACTGGAATGGGGATCAGCACCGATCGTTGTTGTTCATGCAGATCGTTTTTATCGCCAACGATTCCCCACACATCATCTTATCTCCACACTGAAGAAGACAGGTCAGAGAGAGTGCGACCCACCTCTGGTGTTAGATTCGCAGCCTTTTACAGACTCCAGCACTCCCAAGATTTAGCTAAAGCCCGATCCCATGTGAATTCCCAGAGAATGTTTTCAGTAATGCCCAGTGTCTGTTCTCTCTCTCCAGTGAATGTAGTGGCGATTGTGATCCTGTCCCGGGGAAAGTGCGGCCTCTCTACCTGCACCACTCGCTACCTGGTGGCCATGGCAGCGGCGGATCTACTGACCATTGTCACCAGCGTCATTTTGAATCGATTCAGAGAGTATTACTTCCGGTGGAGTTTTCTGAACATCACCCCTGTGTGCAGTGTTACCGATGGACTGAGCTTCACAGCCACACACTGTTCTGTCTGGTTCACCGTCACTTTCACCTTTGACCGGTTTGTCGCCATTTGCTGCCAGAAGCTGAAAACAAAATATTGCACTGGGAAAACTGCGGCTGTGGTTCTAACAATAACTGGCGTACTGTCCTGTCTGAGAAACGTTCCCCGATTCTTCATATGGGAACCCTGGATGATCATTGACAATGTACCGTGGTCCTGTATTACCAAGGACGATTATTACACTGACCCCTGGTGAGTAGGATATGACTGGCTCGATACGTTTTTAACTCCGTTCCTCCCTTTCGCTGTGATCCTGCTGCTCAATGCTCTGACAGTCAGGCACATTTTAGTGGCCAGTCGGGTCCGGAAGGGGCTGAAGGGTCAGAGCAAGGGGGAGAACCGCAGTGACCCGGAGATGGAGAGCAGGAGGAGGTCTGTGGTTTTACTCTTCACCCTCTCCGGCAGCTTCATCCTCCTGTGGATGACAATAGTTGTAAATGTCATGTATTATCAGGTCTCAGGAAAAGGAAACGATTTCAATGATTCTGAATGGATCTTTCACTACGTCGGGACTTTCCTGATGGATTTCAGCTGCTGCACGAACACATTTATTTACGCGGTGACTCAGTCGAAATTCAGGGATCAGGCGATCAGCGCGGTGAAATATCCGGTCACTGCGGTGCTTCAGTTCATTAATAAAGCCGCGACCTGAGTAGTCGCCAAGGCTCACATTCGTCTGCGGATATGTCCATCTATTCCCATTCACTGTCAGACATTCCCACAAGACGGCGGGGGTCGACTCAGATGCTCGTTTACTAACCCAATGTGTATCACACCAGTCTCCGCTATCTAGTTTAATGAGTGGCTAAATTAAGGAATTAAGTCAGGATTTGGATAAACGGCGGCTGACACTGCAACTTAAAGGCGCTTTCCCGCTGTCAACTGGACTGGACTGTGATGAGGTCAATTGTGAAATAAAACCTTGTCTATTTCTGTCTTCTAATGAAAGCTAAGTTACCCCCAACAAATGCTATCGATTATACGCAATGAAGCACAATACTGCGAATTTAGTTAAAGTCACTCCCATGACTTAAGAAAGCGGTTAAATGAAACCAATCAAGGCTCCCCAAAATTCCAATCAAGCCTGCATGATTTCTTTCCCGATATGCTTCACGCTAAAATGCCCTGTGTTCAATTGTTTCATAATGAAAAATAAACTTACACGATCCGGAAGCATGTTTTGCAACATGACAAAGGAATAATTAAGCATAGTAAGTCATGGCGATATAATTCCTTCCCTTCTTGTTTCTCCCATAAACCCAGCACTTTTATGTTCCCAGTCTAGTTCATGTCCATATAATTCCGTCGCTTCTTGTTCTACCCCTTTTCCCCCTTACACCCAACACGTTTATGTATTCTCTGAAGGTGAATCCATTTTTCCATCAGTCTTTCCATAAGCTCCTAATTCTCAACATACCAACTCTGAACTTAGGATTTGTTAAGTGAAGGTTCTTTATACACAGTTGAACTTCTGTAACTTACAGTCAACCCACTCATTCCCCTCAATACCTCTGTGTTCAGGAACCTATAAGTAGAAAATATATAAACAAGTACTTGAATATGAATTAATGCCTGGTGAGTTTCCAACAGCAAAACTGGCCGACTGCTAGAATAACGTGTTTAAGTCATCAAAACATAAAAGTAATCTGAACAAATATAACGTTACGTGGGAATAAAATTCTCCACCAACCTTAAGCCTAAAATGATGGCGACCAGTTCTGCTGTATATACTGATAAATGGTTGCAACGTAATTTCTCTATCATTGTCTATACTTCAGGCACAAACTTCCCCAGTTAAATTATCTTTCGTTCCATCTGGAAAAATGTTAAAAACTTGACATGATTAGTAACGATTGGTGGTTCACAGATAATAATTTTCCTTTATATACTGATGAGTCAACAGATTCTCCGGCTGAACAGAATATTTACATTGTATTAAACTGTTCAACCTAAAATCGACTAATGTGATTGGGAAAAAAACAAAGTAGAGTTACTGAGAACGCGACACTGGGACATATTGCATCATACAACAAGCCCATACTCCAAGCGTGATAAGAGCCCAGATATCCAAAACTGAAAACACTCTTTCTGAGTGTTCCCACCCGTCCTCTAACACACTTTCAACAGCATGATAATGTCTCTGCCCCCTGAAATTAATGGGGTATGTTAATATCAATTTCAGCCGCCGCAATTGTGAGGGTGATTATCCCATTTCACCCAGTAAAACCGAAACATGGGACGACTTTACTGCATAACAACACAATCTTAAAGTCTATACTTGCATCACATACAAGCATTTTAAAGTTGAAGATGAAGCTGATCCATAAGCCACACAGACAGAATCTAGAAAAGATCTAATTAAACAATTCTAAATGATTAACAAAGACTTTCGTCTACCACCCAAGATTATCCACATAGACAGCTGAGAATATTTAATGCTCCTTTTTATTTATCAGTTATTATGACGATGTAATGCTTCCAAGTCAGCTTATTGTCCACCCATATGCCTGAAAATCTTTGTACTGGCACGTCTTGAAGAGTTTGATCGTATAAATGCAAATCATCTGCAGATCAATTAATCTTATTTGTAAAACACATAACTTATATTCAGCTACTGAAAGCTTACATCGCCATCTATTTCCCTTTTGTTCAAACAGATTAATAGATAATTGCAACTCCATACACTAAAATTCAAATTTCTACCTCTCATCCAGAAAGCTCCTTCATCTGTACATAGTAATTTACCGACGCTATCTCGGGAAATATCATTAATCATATTATTAAATAATAAAGGGTTACGAATACTGTCTTGTACGCTCCCATTCGCTATCTCATAAAAACCAGGATATATCTTTCCCACCCTTACTTGCAGAGACCATCCAAATGACAAAAGAAAAATCAGAAAAATAATGCTGCAATCTCCCGTCTCCTAATTTCCAAAAGTCCTTCCTTCCATAAATATTACATGCCTTTTCAATATCAAAACAACTGTCAGTGCAACAACATATTTTAACTGTGTTTTCCTAATATCGTATCCCAAATATAAAACGGAATCCAATGTCATTCTGTCCTTCCAAAATATACTCTGATAAAACAATAAATTGCCTCTTTCTTCAAAACTGTCATTCAACCTTTCCAGTACTACACGTCCATATGTTTACATAAATGAGAGGTTAACCATATTGGTCCATAACTAGAAAACAGACAGACAGACAGACATACTTTATTCATCCCGAGGGAAACTGGGTTTCGTTACATTCGCACCAACCAAGAACAGGTCGAACTATAGCAAGAAAAAACATAAATAATTGAATAATAATAAGTAAATTATGCCAAGTGGAAATAAGTCCAGGACCAGCCTATTGGATCAGGGTGTCTGACACTCCGAGGGAGGAGTTGTAAAGTTTGGTGAACACAGGCAGGAATGACTTCCTATGACGCTTAGCGTCACATCTCGGTGGAATGAGTCTCTGGCTGAATGTACTCCTGTGCCTAACCAATACACTATGGAGTGGATGGGAGACATTGTCCAAGATGGCGTGCAACTTGGACAGCATCCTCATTTCAGACACCACCGTCAGAGAGTCCAGTTCAACCCGCACAACATCACTGGCCTTACGAATGAATTTGTTGATTCTGTTGGTGTCTGCTACCCTCAGCCTGCTGCCCCAGCGCTCAACAGCAAACATGACAGCACTGGCCACCACAGACTCGTAAAGGACCTCAGTCTCCTCAGGAAATAGAGACGGCACTGACCGTTCTTGTATACAGCCTCGGTGTTCTTTGACCAGTCCAGTTTATTGTCAATTCGTATCCCCAGGTATTGGTAATCCTCCACCATGTCCACACTGACCCCTTGGATGGAAACAGGGGCCAGCGGTGCCTTAGCCCTCCTTAGGTCCATCACCACCAGGATCATAACTAGAAGGATCAATGTTCATGCCATCAGGTTGGAGGCTACCCAGCCGGTACGAGAGCACCTACGCTCTGTCCGCCAGAGAAAGCAGGTTTTCCCAATGGCCACACAATTTAATTCCTCATCCCATTCCAATTCTGATGTCTATGCACTGTCAAGATGAAGCCACACTCAGGTTGGAGGAACAACACCTTATATACTGGCTGGGTAGCCTCCAACCTGATGACATGAACATTGACCTCGAACTTCCGTTAATGCCCCTCCTCCCCTTCTCACCACATTCCTGATATATTTAGTTATTTTTGTTCTCTCTCTCTGCCCATCACAGCCTGTTCTCCATCTCTCTCCGGTGCTCCCCTCCCCCTTTCTTTCTCCCTAGGCCTCCCGTCCCATGATCCTTTCCCTTCTCCAGCTCTGTATCCCTTTTGCCAATCACCTTTCCGGCTCTCAGCTCCACCCCACCCCCTCTGGTCTTCTCCTATCATTTCGAATTTCCCCCTCCTCCCCACTTTCAAATCTCTTACTATCTTTCCTTTCAGTTAGTCCTGACGAAGGGGCTCGGCCGAAATGTCGACAGTGCTTCTCCCTATAGATTAAGGGAGCGGGTGAAAATAACTCGGTTTGTCAGGAGCTGCAGCTGGATGAACTTCGGATCATTCGTGAGGCAGAGGCTGAAATAAACAGGAGTTACAGGGAGATAGTCACCCCTAAAAGTCAGGAGGCAGGTAGCTGGGAGACTGTCAGGAGAGAGAAGGGGAATAGACAGAATGAGCACAGCACCCCTGCGGACGTTCCCATCAATAATAAGTACACCGTTTCGGATTCTGTTGGTGGGGACGACCTACCAGGGACAAGTTGCAGTGGTTGCGTCTCTGACACCGAGACTGGGCCCTCTGCTCGGAAAGGAAGGAGGTAAAGAGGAGAGCAGTAGTGATAGGGGATCCGATAGTTAGGGGGACAGATACGAGGTTCTGTGGAAGGGATCGCGAATCCCGGACGGTCTGTTGCCTCCCTGGTGCCAGGGTCCGTGATATCTCGGACCGAATTCTCAGTATTCTCAAGAGGGAGGGAGAGCAGCCGGATGTCGTGGTCCATGTAGGGACCAATGGCGTGGATAGGAAGAAGGAGAAGGTCCTGCAAAGAGAATTTAGGGAGGTAGGTGTAAAGTTGAAGAACAGGGCCTCCAGCGTTGCAATCTCAGGGTTGTTACACCTGCCACGTGTTAGTGAGGCTAGAAATAGGAAGATAATGCAGCTAAATACGTGGCTAAGGAGTTGGTGCAGGAGGGAGGGCTTCCTGTTTCTGGATAATTGGGCCTTGTTCCAGGGAAGGTGGGACCTGTTCCGACGGGACGGGTTGCACCTGAACTGGAGGGGGACTAACATCCTTGCCAGAAGGTTTGCTACTGCTGCTCCGGGGTGGGGCGTTAAACTAGATTTGCAGGAGGCGGGGAACCAGAGAGTCAGAGCAGATAGTGAGGTGGAGGTGGATAAAGGTCATGTGAGAACTGCAAATATAGTGCATGGAGAAATAGTCAGATCTAACATATAAAGAAGCATTGAGGAAAAAGAAAGAGGAAAAAGGGTGTAAATGTACTAAGGTAGAAGGGCTAAAGTGCCTGTAATTCAATGCAAACTTCTTGGAAAAATGGTGATGAACTGAGAGCTTGGATACACACGTGGAATTATGACGTAGTGGCCATTACAGATATTTAACTGGCACGAGGGTCAGGAATTAATTCTCAATACTCCTGGGTAGGAGACAGCCAGGGAGACAACATCTGTTGACCCGTCTGACAGTGACTGGTCAGGGTAGGAGACAGCCGGAGAGACTACATCTGCTGACCCGTCTGACAGTGACTGGTCAGGGTAGGAGACAGCCGGAGAGACTACATCTGCTGACCCGTCTGACAGTGACCGCAGGTCAGGGTAGGAGACAGCCGGAGAGACTACTTCTGCTGACCCGTCTGACAGTGACTGGTCAGGGTAGGAGACAGCCGGAGAGACTACATCTGCTGACCCGTCTGACAGTGACTGCAGGTCAGGGTAGGAGACAGCCGGAGAGACTACATCTGCTGACCCGTCTGACAGTTACTGCAGGTCGGGGTAGGAGACAGCCGGAGAGACTACATCTGCTGACCCGTCTGACAGTTACTGCAGGTCGGGGTAGGAGACAACCGGAGAGACTACATCTGCTGACCCGTCTGACAGTGACTGCAGGTCAGGGTATGGGACAGCCGGAGAGACTACATCTGCTGACCCGTCTGACAGTGACTGGTCAGGGTAGGAGACAGCCGGAGAGACTACATCTGCTGACCCGTCTGACAGTGACTGCAGGTCAGGGTAGTAGACAGCCGGAGAGACTACATCTGCTGACCCGTCTGACAGTTACTGCAGGTCGGGGTAGGAGACAGCCGGAGAGACTACATCTGCTGACCCGTCTGACAGTGACTGGTCAGGGTAGGAGACAGCCGGAGAGACTACATCTGCTGACCCGTCTGACAGTTACTGGTCAGGGTAGGAGACAGCCGGAGAGATTACATCTGCTGTCCCCTCTGACAGTGACTGGTCAGGGTAGGAGACAGCCGGAGAGACTACATCTGCTGACCCGTCTGACAGTGACTGCAGGTCAGGGTAGGAGACAGCCGGAGAGACTACATCTGCTGACCCGTCTGACAGTTACTGCAGGTCGTGGTAGGAGACAGCCGGAGAGACCACATCTGCTGTCCCGTCTGACAGTTACTGCAGGTCGGGGTAGGAGACAGCCGGAGAGACTACATCTGCTGACCCGTCTGACAGTTACTGCAGGTCGAGGTAGGAGACAGCCGGAGAGACTACATCTGTTGGCCCATCTGACAGTTACTGCAGGTCAGGGTAGGAGACAGCTGGAGAGACTACATCTGCTGACCCGTCTGACAGTTACTGCAGGTCAGGGTAGGGGACAGCCGGAGAGACTACATCTGCTGACCCGTCTGACAGTTACTGCAGGTCGGGGTAGGAGACAGCCGGAGAGACTACATCTGCTGACCCGTCTGACAGTTACTGCAGGTCGGGGTAGGAGACAGCCGGAGAGACTACATCTGCTGACCCGTCTGACAGTTACTGCAGGTCGGGGTAGGAGACAGCCGGAGAGACTACATCTGCTGACCCGTCTGACAGTTACTGCAGGTCGTGGTAGGAGACTGCCGGAGAGACTACATCTGCTGACCCGTCTGACAGTGACTGGTCAGGGTAGGAGACAGCCGGAGAGACTACATCTGTTGGCCCGTCTGACAGTGACTGCAGGTCAGGGTAGGAGACAGCCGGAGAGACTACATCTGCTGACCCGTCTGACAGTGACTGGTCAGGGTAGGAGACAGCCGGAGAGACTACATCTGCTGACCCGTCTGACAGTGTCTGCAGGTCAGGGTAGTAGACAGCCGGAGAGACTACATCTGCTGACCCGTCTGACAGTGACTGCAGGTCAGGGTAGGAGACAGCCGGAGAGACTACATCTGCTGACCCGTCTGACAGTGACTGGTCAGGGTAGGAGACAGCCGGAGAGACTACATCTGCTGACCCGTCTGACAGTGTCTGCAGGTCAGGGTAGTAGACAGCCGGAGAGACTACATCTGCTGACCCGTCTGACAGTGACAGGTCAGGGTAGGAGACAGTCGGAGAGACTACATCTGCTGACACGTCTGACAGTGACTGGTCAGGGTAGGAGACAGCCGGAGAGACTACATCTGCTGACCCGTCTGACAGTGACTGGTCAGGGTAGGAGACAGCCGGACAGACTACATCTGCTGACCCGTCTGACAGTGACAGGTCAGGGTAGGAGACAGTCGGAGAGACTACATCTGCTGACACGTCTGACAGTGACTGGTCAGGGTAGGAGACAGCCGGAGAGACTACATCTGCTGACCCGTCTGACAGTGACTGGTCAGGGTAGGAGACAGCCGGACAGACTACATCTGCTGACCCGTCTGACAGTGACAGGTCAGGGTAGGAGACAGTCGGAGAGACTACATCTGCTGACACGTCTGACAGTGACTGGTCAGGGTAGGAGACAGCCGGAGAGACTACATCTGCTGACCCGTCTGACAGTGACGGCAGGTCAGGGCAGGACACAGCCGGAGAGACTACATCTGCTGACCCGTCTGACAATGACTGGTCAGGGTAGGAGACAGCCGGAGAGACTACATCTGCTGCCCCGTCTGACAGTGACTGGTCAGGGTAGGAGACAGCCGGACAGACTACATCTGCTGACCCGTCTGACAGTGACGGCAGGTCAGGGCAGGACACAGCCGGAGAGACTACATCTGCTGACCCGTCTGACAATGACTGGTCAGGGTAGGAGACAGCCGGAGAGACTACATCTGCTGCCCCGTCTGACAGTGACTGGTCAGGGTAGGAGACAGCCGGAGAGACTACACCTGCTGACCCGTCTGACAGTGACTGGTCAGGGTAGGGGACAGCCGGAGAGACTACATCTGCTGACCCGTCTGACAGTGACTGCAGGTCAGGGTAGGAGACAGCCGGAGAGACTACATCTGCTGACCCGTCTGACAGTGACTGGTCAGGGTAGGAGACAGCCGGAGAGACTACATCTGCTGACCCGTCTGACAGTGACTGGTCAGGGTAGGAGACAGCCGGAGAGACTACATCTGCTGTCCCGTCTGACAGTGACTGCAGGTCAGGGTAGGAGACAGCCGGAGAGACTACATCTGCTGCCCCGTCTGACAGTTACTGCAGGTCGGGGTAGGAGACAGCCGGAGAGACTACATTTGCTGACCCGTCTGACAGTTACTGCAGGTCGAGGTAGGAGACAGCCGGAGAGACTACATCTGTTGGCCCATCTGACAGTTACTGCAGGTCAGGGTAGGGGACAGCCGTAGAGACTACATCTGCTGACCCGTCTGACAGTGACCGCACGTCAGGGTAGGAGACAGCCGGAGAGACTACATCTGCTGACCCGTCTGACAGTGACTGTCGTGGTAGGAGACAGCCGGAGAGACTACATCTGCTGACCCGTCTGACAGTTACTGCAGGTCGGGGTAGGAGACAGCCGGAGAGACTACATCTGCTGACCCGTCTGACAGTGACTGGTCAGGGTAGGAGACAGCCGGAGAGACTACATCTGCTGACCCGTCTGACAGTGACTGGTCAGGGTAGGAGACAGCCGGAGAGACTACATCTGCTAACCCGTCTGACAGTGACCGCAGGTCAGGGTAGGAGACAGCCGGAGAGACTACATCTGCTGACCCGTCTGACAGTGACTGTCGTGGTAGGAGACAGCCGGAGAGACTACATCTGCTGACCCGTCTGACAGTTACTGCAGGTCGGGGTAGGAGACAGCCGGAGAGACTACATCTGCTGACCCGTCTGACAGTGACTGCAGGTCAGGGTAGGGGACAGCCGGAGAGACTACATCTGCTGACCCGTCTGACAGTTACTGCAGGTCGTGGTAGGAGACAGCCGGAGAGACTACATCTGCTGACCCGTCTGACAGTTACTGCAGGTCGGGGTAGGAGACAGCCGGAGAGACTACATCTGCTGAACCGTCTGACAGTGACTGCAGGTCAGGGTAGGGGACAGCCGGAGAGACTACATCTGCTGACCCGTCTGACAGTGACTGGTCAGGGTAGGAGACAGCCGGAGAGACTACATCTGCTGACCCGTCTGACAGTTACTGCAGGTCAGGGTAGGGGACAGCCGGAGAGACTACATCTGCTGACCCGTCTGACAGTTACTGCAGGTCGAGGTAGGAGACAGCCGGAGAGACTACATCTGTTGGCCCATCTGACAGTGACTGCAGGTCAGGGTAGGAGACAGCCGGAGAGACTACATCTGCTGTCCCGTCTGACAGTTACTGCAGGTCGGTGTAGGAGACAGCCGGAGAGACTACATCTGCTGAACCGTCTGACAGTGACTGAAGGTCAGGGTAGGGGACAGCCGGAGAGACTACATCTGCTGACCCGTCTGACAGTTACTGCAGGTCGAGGTAGGAGACAGCCGGAGAGACTACGTCTGTTGGCCCATCTGACAGTAACTGCAGGTTAGGGTAGGAGACAGCCGGAGAGACTACATCTGCTGACCCGTCTGACAGTTACTGCAGGTCAGGGTAGGAGACAGCCGGAGAGACTACATCTGCTGACCCGTCTGACAGTTACTGCAGGTCGGGGTAGGAGACAGCCGGAGAGACTACATCTGCTGACCCGTCTGACAGTTACTGGTCAGGGTAGGAGACAGCCGGAGAGACTACATCTGCTGACCCGTCTGACAGTTACTGCAGGTCGTGGTAGGAGACAGCCGGAGAGACTACATCTGCTGACCCGTCTGACAGTTACTGCAGGTCGGGGTAGGAGACAGCCGGAGAGACTACATCTGCTGACCCGTCTGACAGTTACTGCAGGTCGAGGTAGGAGACAGCCGGAGAGTCTACATCTGTTGGCCCATCTGACAGTGACTGCAGGTCAGGGTAGGAGACAGCCGGAGAGACTACATCTGCTGTCCCGTCTGACAGTGACTGCAGGTCAGGGTAGTAGACAGCCGGAGAGACTACATCTGCTGACCCGTCTGACAGTTACTGCAGGTCAGGGTAGGGGACAGCCGGAGAGACTACATCTGCTGACCCGTCTGACATTTACTGCAGGTCGGGGTAGGAGACAGCCGGAGAGACTACATCTGCTGACCCGTCTGACAGTTACTGCAGGTCGGGGTAGGAGACAGCCGGAGAGACTACATCTGCTGACCCGTCTAACAGTGACTGGTCAGGGTAGGAGACAGCCGGAGAGACTACATCTGCTGACCCGTCTGACAGTGACTGGTCAGGGTAGGAGACAGCCGGAGAGACTACATCTGCTGACCCGTCTGACAGTGACCGCAGGTCAGGGTAGGAGACAGCCGGAGAGACTACATCTGCTGTCCCGTCTGACAGTGACCGCAGGTCAGGGTAGGAGACAGCCGGAGAGACTACATCTGCTGACCCGTCTGACAGTGACTGCAGGTCAGGGTAGGAGACAGCCGGAGAGACTACATCTGCTGACCCGTCTGACAGTTACTGCAGGTCAGGGTAGGGGACAGCCGGAGAGACTACATCTGCTGTCCCGTCTGACAGTGACCGCAGGTCAGGGTAGGAGACAGCCGGAGAGACTACATCTGCTGTCCCGTCTGACGGTGACTGCAGGTCAGGGTAGGAGACAGCCGGAGAGACTACATCTGCTGACCCGTCTGACAGTTACTGCAGGTCGGGGTAGGACACAGCCGGAGAGACTACATCTGCTGACCCGTCTGACAGTTACTGCAGGTCGAGGTAGGAGACAGCCGGAGAGACTACATCTGTTGGCCCATCTGACAGTGACTGCAGGTCAGGGTAGGAGACAGCCGGAGAGACTACATCTGCTGACCCGTCTGACAGTTACTGCAGGTCGGGGTAGGAGACAGCCGGAGAGACTACATCTGCTGAACCGTCTGACAGTGACTGCAGGTCAGGGTAGGGGACAGCCGGAGAGACTACATCTGCTGACCCGTCTGACAGTGACTGCAGGTCGGGGTAGGAGACAGCCGGAGAGACTACATCTGCTGACCCGTCTGACAGTTACTGGTCAGGGTAGGAGACAGCCGGAGAGACTACATCTGCTGACCCGTCTGACAGTGACTGCAGGTCAGGGTAGGAGACAGCCCGAGAGACTACATCTGCTGACCCGTCTGACAGTTACTGCAGGTCGTGGTAGGAGACAGCCGGAGAGACTACATCTGCTGACCCGTCTGACAGTTACTGCAGGTCGGGGTAGGAGACAGCCGGAGAGACTACATCTGCTGACCCGTCTGACAGTTACTGCAGGTCAGGGTAGGGGACAGCCGGAGAGACTACATCTGCTGACCCGTCTGACAGTTACTGCAGGTCGGGGTAGGAGACAGCCGGAGAGACTACATCTGCTGACCCGTCTGACAGTTACTGCAGGTCGGGGTAGGAGACAGCCGGAGAGACTACATCTGCTGACCCGTCTGGCAGTTACTGCAGGTCGGGGTAGGAGACAGCCGGAGAGACTACATCTGCTGACCCGTCTGACAGTGACTGCAGGTCAGGGTAGGGGACAGCCGGAGAGACTACATCTGCTGATCCGTCTGACTGTGACTGGTCAGTGTAGGAGACAGCCGGAGAGACTACATCTGCTGATCCTGTCGGTATCAGCCCCAGGACACTGAAGGCCTGTGTGAGCCAGCTCTCTGGTATTTTGTCTCACCTTTACAATCTGAGACTGAGTCGGGAAAAGATACCGTTGCTGTGGAAGACTTCCTGCTTGGTTCCTTTGCTCAACAAGGCGACTCCATCTGAACTTAATGACGACAGATTAGTTGCCCTCACATCTCATGTGATGAAAGCGATGGAGAGGTTGGTCCTGACTTACCCTGGACGCTCTAGAGTTTGCCTATCAACCTCATGAGGGTGTAGATACATAATCTATCTGTTGCAGCGAGCTCACTCCCATTGGCATTGTGAGAATCGTTTTTTTTTTATTTCGCTAGTGCCTTCAATACAATCCAGTCACGTCTTCAGTGCAACAACCTGCAAATGATGGGCGTAGACAAACACACTGACTCCTGGATTACTGCCTTCCTGACAGACAGACCCCAGTTTGCACTGCCGGTGGTTCTCTGCCGGAAGTGGTGATGAGTGGTACTGGAGACTCACAAAGAACTGTCCTGTCCACGTTTCTGATCACACGATTATCTCAGCTCCCCTCATATTCTTACTCCCTCCGTTCCCTTCCGGTCCTGAAGAAGGGTCTCGGTCTGAAACGCCGACTGTTCTCTCCTCACCATAGTTGCTACCGGCCCCTCTGATTTTCCTCCAGCATTTCCCGTCTGTTGCTTTGGATTTCCGCATCTGCAGATTTTCTCCTGTTTGTTCACATGCGCATGCGCGGAGGTCGGAAGATATCCCGAATATCGCGCATGCGCTCAGTTGACGAGGGGGCTCAGAAGGACCGGCCGCAGGTAGGAGGTCTCCGGGAGGAAATTAATCTCCGGCGTCTGAAACGTGATTGAAGGGTTATTACTGTGATATCCTGCCGCACTAGTCCTGCATCCCAGGACAGCCCCGGTCGGTTCCCTCTTTTTCAGCCCCACGATCCGTACCCGGGTCCCGGGGAGTTTTCAGCTCATGAGCGCGCCATTTCTGCGGCGCATGCGCATCGCTGGATCTTTCGGTGGCTGATAGATAGGTTTCCCGTTCGTGTAGCCTTCTGGGTAAAGAAGCAGCCATGGATGACACTGCCAGCGTTGTCCTGGTACAGTTGAAGGAAATGCGAGCGAATGTATCTCCCAAACACTGCTATATAAATGCAAGGATTAGTAACTCGGAACAAAAATATATTTCCGAGTTAAGCTTGGAAGAAAAGTCTACCTTCCAATTAGTAAAAATGACATTTAGTGCTGTATGGCAAAAACAAAATCTTTCTGTCAGATTTAGTTCTGTCTGGGTAAAGAAGGATAAAAAAACAGCTTTTTAAAAAAAACATCTCTTTATTGTTTTTACGGAATAAAAAGAAAAAAAAAAACAATATATATATATATATATCATAAGTTGAAAATATGACGAAGTTGAAGAGACAAAAAAAGAAAAACAAAATATATATATATTAAAAAAGACGTGGCCAACCCACCATGAAAAAGAAGCAGTCAATTCAGTTCATTACTTTCATCATCTTGAACATTATTCTCCAGGAACTTGTAGAAAATGTTCCATATTTCTCAAAATTTGTCGTTTGTTTTTTGTAATGTAGCTTATCTTTTCCAGACCAAGATAAGAAGTCATTCCTTTCAACCATTGTGAGAGTCCACTGGTTGATGGTTTCTTCCATGAATAGGCTATGCATCGTTTAGCTTCCAAAAAACAAATGTTAAGCGGAGACCTCACATTTTTGGAGGTTACAAAGTCATTTGGATAAATATTCAGAATACATAATTTAGGATTGAGGGGCACCTTTTTCCCAATAATCTGAGTAATCAAATCCAGCACCTTCTTCCAGAAACAAATTATCTGGGGGCACTCCCACATACAATGAAACAAAGACCCTTTTGATGGTTACATTTCATGCAAGTGTCTGGAATGTTGGGGTTAAAATGATGCAATCTGACTGGAGTAATGTACTGTCTGGTTATCCATTCATATTGTAATAATTTAGAGTTCAGACTTCCAATATAACTCGGAGTCCTGCCATGTGCAGAAGTTCGCTGATGACACGGCCATAGTGGGGTGTGTCAGGAATGGACAGGAGGAGGAGTATAGGAAACTGATACAGGACTTTGTGATATGGTGCAACTCAAACTACCTGCGTCTCATTATCACCAATACCAAGGAGATGGTGGTGGACTTTAGGAGATCTAGGCCTCATATGGAGCCAGTGATCATTAATGGAGAATGTGTAGAGCAGGTTAAGACCTACAAGTATCTGGGAGTACAGTTAGACGAGAAGCTAGACTGTACTGCCAACACAGATGCCTTGTGCAGGAAGGCACAGAGTCGAATGTACTTCCTAAGAAGGTTGGCGTCATTCAATGTCTGTAGTGAGATGCTGAAGATGTTCTATAGGTCAGTTGTGGAGAGCGCCCTCTTCTTTGTGGTGGCGTGTTGGGGAGGAAGCATTAAGAAGAGGGACGCCTCACGTCTTAATAAGCTGGTAAGGAAGGCGGGCTCTGTCGTGGGCAAAGTACTGGAGAGTTTAACATTGGTAGCTGAGCGAAGGGTGCTGAGTAGGCTACGGTCAATTATGGAAAACTCTGAACATCCTCTACATAGCACCATCCAGAGACAGAGAAGCAGTTTCAGCGACAGGTTACTATCGATGCAATGCTCCTCAGACAGGATGAAGAGGTCAATACTCCCCAATGCCATTAGGCTTTACAATTCTACCGCCAGGACTTAAGAACTTTTTAAAAGCTATTATTAATGCTTTTTGAGATAGTGATTTAGATGTATATCATATTTTTTTTTACTGAGTTAAGTATTGTATGTAATTAGTTTTGCTACAACAAGTGTATGGGACATTGGAAAAAAGTTGAATTTCCCCATGGGGATGAATAAAGTATCTATCTATCTATCTATCTAACAAGCTTCTGACCATTCTTTTTGAGATAGATTCTCATTCAAATCAATTCTCCATGCTTGCAGTATGTTGTTCGATTACTCTTTGCATCTGCATGCAAATAAATTGTATAGTACAGAAACATGTCCCCTAGCTTCAGATAAGTTCAGAGTGATGTCTTCTCGGGTAGATAAAGGAGGGAGTTTCAAACTGTGGCCTTGCCTGGACATAATAAAACTTAGCAACTGAAGGTGCTTAAAAAAGTGTTTTGTTGGAATTCCATATGTGGCCTTGAGTTCTTCAAATGACATGAATGTATCGCCCTTATAAAGATCAGACACCTTTACTATGCCTCGGGTGGACCAAGTTTTAAAACCAGGGTCTGCTCTGCCGGGCCTAAAGCCGTCATTACCAAAGATGGGGGTAAAATGGGATAACTGTGATGTCTCTCCCAAATATGCAACAGCATCGTGCCAGATCATCATTGTATATTTTAAAAAAGGATTTTTAGTTTGTTTAATCAGTTTTTTCTTATCTGCTGAATACAAATAAAGATCTAGGGGGATATTGATCGACTGGGATTCCACTGAGACCCAAGTAGGGGAGTGATCCTTAACAAAGTAGAACATTCCTGGTCTAATTTGGGCCGCCCAAAAATACCATATAAGATTTGGTAGCTGTAGGCCACCTCTATCATACGGCAAATAAAATAGGGAGAGTCTGAGTCTTGGACGTTTATTATTCCAGATAAAGTCAGAAAAAAGAAAGATGATGGAGGAGAAAGTGGGATAGATTGAAAAAGGTACAGGAACTTCGGGAAAATTGACATTTTTAGAATGTTTACGCGTCCAATTAGAGATATAGGCAATTTCGACCATCTATTTATAAGTTAAACGACTGAGTCTGTGAGAGGATTATAATTAGTTGGGATAATTTCATCAATAGTAGGATTGATTTTAACACCCAAATAAGTAAAACCCTGTACTGACACCATGAATGGAGTTTGAAATGAGGGATTGAGTCTCTCATCTTTATCCATGAATAATATTACAGATTTATTGTTGTTTATTGTATAGCCTGCAAAAGTACCAGAAGTACCTATCAGGTCAATTAAGGCAGGTAATGTTTGTTTCAAGTTAGAACAAAACAAAATTATATCATCCGCATACTGGGCTATGTATTGTTCTATAACTCCTATAGTTATTCCTCCTATTGTAGCCATTCCATTCTGTCAAAAGCTTTCTCGGCATCCAGTGACAGAATAGCACTATCAGAGCTTCCAGACTTTTTGTAGACTATATTAAGCACTCTTCGGATGTTGTGGAAGCACTGTCTTCCCTTAACAAAACCATTTTGGTCAGGGTGGACCATCTTTGGCAAGAGTGGCTCCAGCCTCCTAGCTAATACCTTACAAATAATTTTGAGATCATTATTCAGAAGTGAAATTGGTCTATAAGATCCACATAGGGACGGTGATTTTCCAGGTTTTAGTAGTAGTGTAATTACTGCCATATTAAGAGAGTGGGGAAGGGATCCAGTATCAAATGACTCCTGATACATATCAAGCAGAGGTGGTATTAATTTAGTTTTGAAGATTTTATATATTTCAATTGGAATGCCATCAGGCCCAGGACTTTTCCCTACCTTCATATTAGTTATGACTTCAGACAATTCTTTATCCTCTAAGTTCTACTCCAGCGAGGTCAAGGACGTTTCATCCAGGGGTGTAAATTCTAGCAAATCCGGAAATTCCTTCTGTATTTGTGGAGTTGAATCCGGATATTCTGATGTATACAAATTTTGGTAAAAAATCAAAAAGATATTATTTGTTTCTTTTGGGTCAGCAGTTGTCACCCCCTCATCTGATTGTAGGGAGTTTATTGTCCTTTCTGTTTGATACGCCAGGCCAAGAGTTTACTAGCCTTTTCACCCTGCTCATAATAGGATTGCTTCAATCTCAGCAAACGTTTTGTTGCCTTATCAATGGACAATACATTATATCTAGCAATACATTGTATCTAGTGTGTTGATCTGCAAATAGCTGCTGAGAGGGATTTTGAAAAATTTCAGATTCAGTCTCTTTTATTCTTTTCTCGAGCTGTTCTATTTCAAATCTAAAATATTTCTCCTCAAAGCTGGTGAAGCTAATCATCTGACCTCTAAGAAAAGCTTTAAAGGCTTCCCATCTTATAGCCGCAGATGTCTGGTCCGTATTAATTCCAAAATAGTAGTCTATCTGTTCCCCAATAAACTTTATAAATTATGGATCCCTAAGCCATATATTTTGAAGCCGCCACCTTGGGGAGTAATGCGGAGCGTTAGGCTGGTTCCAAGTAAATGAAACTGGAGCATGATCGGAAATTAATATGCTGTCATACCAGCAGCTTGAATTTGTAGATATCAAGGCAGCTGAAACTAAGTAATAATCAATTCTGGAAAAGGTCTGGCAAGTGCTAGAATAGCAAGAAAAAGCTAGTTTATCTGGGTACTTCCTTCTCCACACATCAACTAAATTAAAGTCTTTAACACATTGCAATAAATCTTTTCTTGTTTGATTGTGAGAGGTATCTTTCCCCTTAGATCTGTCTAGTTCAGGTTGAAGTGCACAATTAAAATCACCACCTATAATAAGGTAGCCCGGCACAACAGCTAATAATAAAAACAGATGTCTGAAAAAAGCTGGATTGTCATCATTTGTCCCATACACATTGACCAACTTAAGCCTGGTTGAGAAAATTTCACATTGAATAATAAGGTATCTGCCAGATTGATCTTCAATAACATTAACAAGGTGAAAAGGCACCAACTTATGTATAAGGGTAATTAACCCCCTTGAGTGCGAGTTAAAAGACGCTGAAAAAACCTGTCCCGGCCATCTCTTCCTTACTCCACCTATATCTTCAGGTGTTAAATCGGACTCCTGCAGAAAAACTATTTTGGCTTTTAACTGTCTTATCCTACTCATTACTTGCTTTAACTTGACAAGTTTATTTAATCCTCTTACATTCCAAGAGGTAAACTGAAGTCCTCAGGACATAGACTATTAGTTATAATGTTGAGCTGAATTGATTTAGAATGACTGCTAACTGGGATAACAACGTGACAAAAAAGAAAATAATAGATTAAAAACCGTGAAAAGTAAATTTTAAAAAATGTGAACATAACTGGGTGTATTTTCCAAACTGAATTACACCCACCCACCCCATAATGAAAGCTTCCTGACGGCCCCGAGAGAGGGCCTAATTATGGAACTCAACTGGTCCTCCCATGTTATCATGTTGAAGAACGGCATAGCCAACAACCAGGTCAGAGCCCCCACGTTATCAGTAGTGGAAAATCTTACAACTATATTAGACCAAGAGACTTTATCAGATTTAACCTAATCGTAGTTACATTGCCACTGCAGAAGGTGAGAACCGATGCAAATTCATTAGCCTAAATAATGTATTGATAAACACACCGCTAACATTCGTTAGTTTTCATTTATGTCCCTTAGGCACTATGAACATGCCTATTTAAGCAAAAAGTTAAAGAGAAACCTGCTGTATTGTCTTATCTGTCCGCAGCCTCCAAATTATAGTTCAACTCCTGCACAAATGTCTCCGCTGCCGGTGCATTGTCAAAGGTGTAGCGTTTTCGTTTATGAGTTACCAGCAGTGGAGCAGGATAAATCAAACCATATCGTAAGTCCGAGATCGAGAACGAGGCCAACTCTTTCTTCACCGAATCGAATACACGCCTTCGCTTAAGTAATTCGGCAGAGACGTCGGGGAAAAAACCTGATTCTTTGATTATCGAAAAGTACAGATTATTTCAGTCTGGCCACGTTCATAACCCTAATTTTATTGGCGTAGTTTAAAAACTTCATTATCACTACCCTGGGTCGCTTGACCGACTTTGCTTTAGTTTCGTTTGCCCTGCCTATTCTGTGTGCTCTCTCAATTAGCAAGGCCCAGGGAGGTTTTCAGCACCCAGGACCTCGGGAATCCATTTTTCCAAAAAATAGACCATATCCCACCCTTCCACCCTCTCTGGAAGTCCCACCAAGAGAAGGTTCGAACGGCGGCTACGGTTTTCCAAATCGTCCAGTTTGAGCACTAACGCCTCCTAAGCTGCTTTCAAAGTAGTATTGAGTACGTAAAGAGGCGATATCGTCCTGATTGGTGTCAATTCTCTCTCCGGGTTCTGAAATGGAAGCTTTCAAATCCGCTTGTATTCCTTGTATTGCGCTCGGTAGCCCTTCAAATCTCGACACAAAGTCATTACTTGAATGGCGTTTAGGATTTGGCTTTGACCTGTTAAAGCCTCCTCCTCGCCGGTATTGTCGGTGGTCTGCACCGCATAGCTACAACAGGGGCCCAATTTCGGAGACTTCTGCGAATGCTTTATTGCCTTCGATTTTGGCTTTCCTTCGATTTCCAATCAGATATTTCAAAGTTGTTTAGTTGCGTCATTTCAAAACTTTTCGTAGGGGCTCCGACACATGTCTGCTCAGCACGGCGCCATAACCAGAAGCTAAGTTTCACCACATTCACTGATTCTAAATCGATCCCGGTCCCACGCTGGGTCGAATCCTGCGACCTCTTCTGTCCAGCGTCTTCCCTCTCCATCTCCCCCCGAACAAAGCCCCAGTCCCTCACTGGAAAGGAAAACCTCCCGAAAGTTCTACCATCCCAACTGAACAGCAGACATTCCTCGTCATCCGTTAAATTCAACAATAACCCAGACAGGCGGAAAGCAGAACAGACTGCTCTTACCGAACTGCTAAATGAAATACCTACAGCACTACAGTAAGGATATAAACCAGGCCATTCCCCTGGTTTCCTTAGGTCTGTTCTTTATTATGGCTGTGCGGCTTATGGATTAGCTTCATTCTCAACTGAAAAATACTTGGATGTGATACAAGCACAGGCTTTAAGATTGCATGGTGGTGCAGTAAGGTCGTCTCCTGTTTCGGATTAACTGTCTGAAATCCCCTTAGAATTGCGGATTTTTTTCAGTCATGCGAACATACTGGATTACTCTGAGGGGGCAGAGAAATGATCCTGTTAAAGTTTTGTTAGATGACTGTTGGGAACATCATACAATAAGTGTTAGTAGGTTTAGGTGGCTGGGATCTATCAGGCTGGGAAGATGGGATTGTTGGATAATCCAATATGGCGCACTGTCACGTTCTCTAAAACCCCACTTTGTTCTGCCTGTGAGCAGTTGATTTTAGGTCTCAAAATTTAATAAAGTCCAAGGACTCTGTTGTGCCTGAGAATATGTTGGTTCATCAATATATCAAATAAAATTATTTTGATATGTTAACCTTTGTTGCAGAGGAATCAAAAGGCAATTTATCTGGGAATGATGGTGTGGCCGTTTTTTGTGTCCAGATTAAAGGTAACGATAAAGAAACAACTTACCAACCATTTATCAGTATTAGCAGCAGAATGTGTGGCCATCATTTTAGGCTTAGACTGAGTGGAGGAAATTTGCCTATGCAAAGTTACAAAGTTGTAATTTGTTCAGAGGCATTTTTCGGTTCTGATGAATTTTAAAATGGGTCGGTCAGTTTGGAACTAGCTGGACAGTAGCAGTCGGTCAGAGTTACTGTTGGAAACTCATCAAACATCATTTCATACGCAATGTATTGGTTTGTACGTTTTCTTCTGATGGGTTCCTGCACATGGACGTACTGAGGGGAATGAGCGGGTTCACTGTTTAGTTAGAAAAGCTGTTAAAGTTCAACTGTGGATAAAGACCTACCACTTTGCAAATCAGAACCTGTTTCAGTGTTTGCAGGGTTAAGAATTAGGGGCTTATGTTAAATCTGGTGAGATACCGGACACAAGGGGACACAGCTTTAGAATGCCTAACAGTTTTGGGTTCATGGGAGAAGTGGATAAAAACAAGATGGAAGGAATTATATGGATACGACCTGAATTGGCCACTATAATGAATTTTTCCTAATGTCGTGTTGGAAAACTTCATAGTCCAGTTCAGTTAGTGGCGGGAACGGGCATTAAGTTAGAGTGTCAATCGCCATGTATCCAAAGCTCGCCCTATTTATTCACGTTAGACAATCATTCAAAGGGAAGGCGGTAGCTGGTGTGTTTGACATTGGGTTTGCCAACCAACATCAGACCAGAACTGTAGCTGTCTGGTGGGAAAGTCCGTTTGTGCGGTTGGTGGGCAGGAATGGGCATAGATGGACATATTTACAGACCAATGGGTGGCTGGCATTCCAGAGACGTTCGTTGACAGACATCTGGCGAGTCCAGGGCGGTGCTTTGTCCCTCCCCACAAAAACACTATCCTAATGTCCCAGACCTGTCTGTCGATGGGGCAGTCAACCCCGGAATAATAACTGAGAGATCAGGCGGTGAATGTGAGGTGCTGACGTCCCGATTGGAGACACTGCGACCGCCTGCGGCTTGTGATCAGGACGCGACTTTATTAACGAACTGAAACACCGAGGTGATCGGATATTTCACCACCCGAATGATCTGCTCCCTGAATTTCGACTGAGTCACCGCGTAAATAAACGTGTTCGTGCAGCAGCTGAAATCTCTCAGCAAAAACCCGACGTAGATAAAGATCCATTCCGAATCATTGAATTCGAATCCTTTCCCTGAGACCTGATAATAAATGAAATTTACAACCAGTGTCATCCACAGGAGGATGAAGCTGCCAGAGAGGGTGAAGAGTAAAACCACAGACCTCCTCCTGCTCTCCATCTCCGGGTCACTGCGGTTCTCCCCCTTGCTCTGACCCTTCAGCCCCTTACGGACCCGACTGGCAACTAAAATGTGCCTGACTGTCAGAGCGTTGAGCAGCAGAATCACAGCGAAAGGGAGGAACGGAGTTAAAACCGTATCGATCCAGTCATATGCTAACCACCCGGGATCAGTGAAGACATTGTCCCTGAGATCACAGAACCACGGTACATTGTCGATGATCACTCTGGGTTCCCACATGAAGTACCTAGGAAGGTTTTTCAGACAGGACAGTACGCCGGTTGTTGTTAGAACCACAGCCGCAGTTTTCCCGGTGCAATATTTTGTTTTCAGCTTCTGGCAGCAAATGGCGACAAACCGATCAAAGGTGAAAGTGACGGTGAACCAGACAGAACAGTGTGTGGCTGTGAAGCTCAGTACATCGGTAACGCTGTACACAGGGGTGATGCTCAGAAAACTCCACCGGAAGTAATACCGTTTGATTTGAATGAAAATTACCTCGGTGACAACGGTCAGTAGATCGGCCGCTGCCATGGCCACCAGGTAGCGAGTGGTGCAGGTAGAGAGGCCGCACTTTCCTCGGGACAGGATCACGATCGCCAGTAAATTCACTGGAGAAATACAGACGGGGAGAGAGAGAAAGAGGGAGGGAGGGAGGGAGGGAGGAAGGGAGGGAGGGAGAGGGAGAGGGAGAGAGGGGGAGAGAGAGAGAGAAAAAAACGCAAGATACTAGGCATTACTGACACCATTCCTCAATGGATCAGGTTTGAGCTAAAGGTCTGCAGCGCTACATTCTATGAACGGGTGCTAATCAAATGGGTCACACTTTCTCTGACCTGCCTTGTTCAGTGTGGAGATAAGACAATGTGTGGGCAATCGCCGGCGATAAAACCGATCTGCATGAACAACAAAGATCGGTGCTGATCCCGATTCCAGTCACTAACGTGGCCGGTTTCACTGATTTAACTGTGACTGATCAGGACTCTGGAAACTCAGCATCTAATGGGGCCGGGAAGGGATACAGAGGGGAGCAACACACACGAAATACTGGAGGGACTCAGCGGGTCAGGCAACATCCGTGGAATTGAACAAACTTCGGTTTTGGGCCGAGACTTTTCTACAGGAGGAAGTGGTGCCCCAATTTACGACGCGTCTCAGAGGCAAAGCAGGAACGATTTAGTAACCTGAGGCTGATCGGCTCCGTTAATGGATTAATTCTACAGCACAGCTCAATTCGATAACTCTCGTCAGCAGATCCGTGGACACTGGTTCAGGTGATCAGACCCAATTATTGACCGACAGACTGAGATCCGATTGTGACAAACTCCACCGGGAGACGTGAAACACAGGACCGGGGTTTCACTCTGATCAATAACTCAGAAACGTTGAATATACGATGTAAACCCTTCCCAGTCACAGTTTGCGGGGGAGCTGCCTGTCCCCACACTGGGACAACTCCGGACAAGGTGTCATTGAAGGCAAGAACAACGTTCGAGTCGATCCCGCGAGTTTGATGAGAGACAGGAGTTTAGCTTCGCTTGCATTAAATATGAAAAATCAGAGTTTTGAACTGACAGGATCAATATCTCTGACGGATATTTGTGCAATGATCATCAAGTTAGAAGCTTGTCAAATGATCATAAACAGATTCACGTGGTTCACACACAGAAATACGAAACATGAATTGCTCTGCTCACTCACCAGGAACTCCAATGACGGCAATGAACACGTAGAATATTTTCTCCACACTTCTGTACCTATCGAACAATGCAGGCATTTTCTTTGTCCCGTGAACTGTACCCCCTGTACTAAGGCGATCTCTCAGAATGAAATGTTGAGGCAGCACATGCCTGGGGGTTTTAAAACCATTTAGCGACTCCACAGGGACACAAATCAACAGATTTTAAAATAACTTAAAATTACTTACAAACCAATTGTGTCAGGCGTGTGCAATCCCCGTGGTGACAGATTATGATTAAATAATTAACTAGTGCAATGTTTGGACTGTTTGTGTGAATTAGTTTGTCCCAACAAAGGTGACTGAACATTCAGTAGTTTCTTATCAATTCAATGTGCTCCCACTGTAAGTATGTACTTCAATGGAGCCAATTGAGAGACACAGAATATTGAAGTAAATTGTGTCATTGTAGCTTGTAAAATTGTATTGAATCACCTACTCTTACCATTCTCCTCGAGAGTATAAACACTTGAAATAGTTTCTGCTTTGGGGACTCTAACGAGGGGGTCGCCAAGAAAAGATCTGCTTGTGATGGTGAATAAACATTTCCATATCCACAAAACCCTCCAACATCTTCACTGACTTAGTGACAGTCAGAACATTTCGGTGCTCGTCCAGGGCCCACCCTTAACCCTAATACGTGGCCATAAAGTCTAGTAGGGGGTTAAGTATGTTTCAATCATATCACCACGTATGTGTTAAAGAACACGACGGAGCACTGGAGAGGCGGATAAGAAAGTGCAGTTCTGTGTAGCGTGTTTCTGTGTCTCTGTGTGGATCTACCTGCCTGACCCTGCCTGACGTATCCATCGTGTTCAATTTATCCCCTCGGTTCAGACCGTCCCATCTGTCTCCGTAAACTGCAGATGCTCTTGAACTATCATTACAAACACATCACAAAATGACTGCCTGAACCATAACCATCAAGAACAGAGGTCAAAATTCAAATTACATCCATTATTAATCTATGTACAAATGAAATAATTGAGATTCGTCAGAGCTCCGAATCAGCAGACACACCTGTACATTGGATCAGAGCAAAATCATTTCAAATAGTTCACAAAATGACTGCCTCTGCCTGAGAAAATATCAAGAACAAACTTCAACGTTCAACATGCATTTGTTGTTAAATTATCTCAAAATAAAACAAGTCTGATTGTCGTCACACCTCCAAATCCTCGGAACCATGAAATGCATACCCCAATGTATGCTTCAAATCCAGCGAACCCCCAAAATCCGTATGGACCCTGAAATCCACTGATATTCCCAAATCTCTGCACACACTGAAATTCACACCGACACAAAAATATGCGTGCAACCCAATTCCGTGGTGCATCTAAGCTCATGTGTGCCCTCAATCCGCATGTATCCCTAATATTATCTGGCAAACACCCGTTCCTGTCCACATTTCCAAATCCCTGTGCACCCTCCATATTCTACAAAGCACTTCTAATTGACCGCATATTCACAAATCCGTCAGCACTCTCGAATCCGTTGCGCACCCTAACCCGCTGATTCTCCCACGTGCATATTAGATTATCCCAGCGAAGGAATCATTTCAAATAGTTCACAAAATGGCTGCTTCCATTTCTAAAAACAAGCACAAAGGTCAAAGTTCATGTTGCGTTTCTCTATAAACGAAACAGCCTTGAGATTCGACACATCTCCAAATCCAACAGCTCCTCAAAGTCAGTGATCACCCCGAATCCGCCATCACACCCAACTCTACATGAACCTGCAAATCAGTGTACACCCATAAATCTCTGCTCACCGGCAAACCCTCATTCAACCCTCAAATCAGTGTGCACCCCCAAAACAAGTGACACCCCAAAATCCCTGTGTACTCACACATTCGCTGACAAACTCCGAAATATTCTCACATCCCCAAATCCTAGCTCATCCCAAATCCGTGGTACACCTACACATGAGTCTTGCCCAGAGCAGGAAGCATTTCAAACACTTCTCAAAATAGCTGCCTCCACCTTAAAAATAGCAAGAACAAAGTTCAAAACCACATCCACATGTGTATTCACCCGCATATTCGTTGACGTCCCCTTAAATCAGCGCAAATCCCAAATCTGTATCCACCGAATCAGTGTGCACCCCAATTCCATGTGCATCCTAAACCCGCCAACACCCCGACATACGCATCAGATTATACCAGAGCCAGCATAATTTCAAACAGGTCCGCCTTAATAATTTAGCAAGAAAAAAATTCAACGTTCAAACTGCACTTATTGTCAAAATCATCTATAAATGAAACAACTTTTTATTCACCACACCGCCACATCTTGAGTACCGTGAAATACGCGCGCACCCCAAATCTATGAACACCTCCAAGTCTACCAAATCCCAAAATCCGTGTGGAACCCCAAATCCTCTGACATTTCCAAATCTTCGCACGTCCGCAAACCCATCTTCATGTCAGTAGATGCCCCTAAATCCACTGACACCCCCCTATTCGCTGACAACCCCCTATTTCTGCACACATCCACAAATAACTCTGCACCCCCATAATCGCTAAAACACCCCTAAGTCAGCGCAATCTTCTAATCAGTCTGCACCCCCAATTCCATGCTCACCCCAACCTGCCAACACTCTAAAATCTAACGACATAAACAACTCTGTTCACACACCATCCCAACGACACCCCCACATGCACATTAGATTATCCCAGAACAAGACTCACTTCAAACAATTCACAGAATAGAAGCTTAAATTAAATAGAAAAATCACAGTTCAAAGTGCATTCGTTATTAAATTATTGATAAATGAAACAACCTTGAGAATCATCACACCCCCATATCGACGGACTCCCCAAAACATTGTACACCCCCAAATCCGCCGACACACCCAGATCCGTGTGCAAACCCAAATCCATGTGCACCCTGAAACGCGCAGGCGACATGTCACCCCCAAATTCATCAACGCTCCGAAATCCGTGCGGACCCCAAATGCACCGACACATCCTGAAATATGCGCACATCCGCGAATCAGTGTGACCCATTTCCATGTGCACCCCCAAACCCGACGATATCCCTACAGGCACATTAGATTTTCCAGGAGCAAGATTAATTTCAAACAATTTGCAAAATAACTGCCTCCATCTTAGGAATTTCAAAGTTTCAAATGCATTCCTTATTAAAATATCTATATGCGTCTGCACCTCTGGGTGTTTGTATGTGTCCACATGTGTGTCTGTCCATCTCTTTGTGTGTGTGAATGTTTGAGTCGGAGACCAGCGAGCAGACAGCTCTTAGTCTTTGTCGTGATGGTGTAACTACTGAGAACAAATGGCGAGTGTGGAGGAAACCCTTCAGGACACCAGAGTGATGTGTGGACACTGGCTCAGGGAACTGGATAACATTCTATTGCTTGTCAATGATACAGAGATAGCATGGGCTTAATTCTGAAGAGGGGAGAGCACGGACAGTCTCTACGCAATGCATTGGGGAGGCTGAAAAGGGAAGGAGAGACTGAACCTATGAGGAGCGCTTGATGGCTCCAGGCCGGAACTCGATGAGCTTAGAAAAGTGAGGGAGAAATCGGATTGAAACCCGCCGAATATTGAATGCAGACCGAACAGAGTGGAGACCTGGGGGCGGAGAGGGGAGAGAGGGAGAGGGAGAGGGAGAGGGAGGGAGAGGGAGAGGGAGAGGGAGAGGGAGAGGGAGAGAGAGAGAGAGAGAGAGAGAGAAGAGAGAGAGATGGGGGAGAGGGGGAGAGAGAGAGAAAGAGAACGAGAACCTACCTGTACCTATGTGGACGTCTGTGTCTCTTTGCTCTTCAAAAACTTTAATATCCCGGGCCCCAATCGCCTCACTTTGACCTGGATGTCTAGCACCTATTCACTTCTATCCCTAGCAGGAAAGCCTTAAAACACATCGCTTGCTTCCTGACAACAGACACAACCAGTTCCCCTTCATCGACACTTTATTTGGAGTCAGAGGGCACTATAACAAACAAACAAACCCTTTTTCCCATTTGGTCCGTACCGAATTGTTATTCTGCCGAGTCCCATAACCGCAGCTGGACCATGGCCCTCAATACCCCTCCCGTCCATGTACCGATCCAAACTTCTCTGCAGTGAAATCCATAACTTCCACTAACAGCTCTTCCCACACCCTCACCACCCTCTGAGTGAAGGAAATCCCACTCAGGTTCCTCATAAATATTTCACCTTTCACCCTTAAACTGCGACCTCCAGTTCCCATCTCACCCAACCTCAGAGGAAAAATCCTGCCTGCATTTACCCTGTCAACAACACTCATAATTTTATATAAATCTGCAAAATCCCCCTTCATTTTCCAACACTAAAGGCAATAAAGTCCTCAGCTTTTCCTAAAGCTCGAGTCCTCAAGTCCCAGCAAACGTATTGTAAATTTCTCTGCACTCTTTCAATGTTGTTGATAAGCTTCCTTCAGGCCGGTAACAAAAACTACACACAATACTCCAGATTAGGCCTGACCAACGTCTTATACAACTTCAACGTAACATCCCATCTCCTGTGCCCAATACTTTGATTTCTGAAGTCCAATATGCCAAAAGCTCTCATTTCGACGCTATCTACCTGTGACGCCACTTTCAAGTAATTATGAATCTGTGTTCCCAGATCCCTCTGGTCCACCGACTCCTCAGGACCCGACTGCTCACCGTGTCTTCATGCACCCCAAATCAGTGCACACCCCGAATCCAATCCTCTGAATATGAAACAATGTTTGATGAGTTTCCAGCAGTAAATCTGACCTGCTGCGAGAATGACAGACTCTTCAAAAGACTATTCAAACCAAAAGGGAATCTGAACAAATTACACCTTCGCATGGACAAATTTCCTCCACCCACTGTAAGCACGAAATGATGGCAAGTGATTCTGATGTAAGTCCTGATAAATGGTTGCTAAGTCGTTTCTTTATTGTTACCAATAATTCACACATAACACAGCAACACCAACATTCCGAGTTAAATTATATTTTGATTCTTCTGGGAAAACGGTTAAACTATCTCAATAAATTTTCTTAATATATACTGAACCAACAAATTCTCAGGCAGAACAGAGTCATTAGACTTCATTAAATCGTGTGTCCTATAATCAAATAAAGGCATTGAAAGAAACAAAGTGGGGTTACCGAGAATGTGACTGTGGGACAATTTGCATAACCCAACTGTTACCTACCCGTGGGTATCTTGTACTCGTCACGTGACAGTGGTGTTGCAGATATACTGGACTTAAGGGAGTGGTCTTGTGATGGTGGAGTGACGTCATTTCCTGCCAGTAGAGGTCGCGTTACAGTTTTTCAACAGGGTATAAAAGTAGGGGCAGTTCGTTGATGGATTTTCCATTTCTGACTCCATGCTACTGCGTGGTCCAATATTATGACGCAGTTCTGTTGAAAGGTGGAGTTTTATTTAGTGCCTAAAGTTTAAAAAGTCATTGCCGGCAGTTTCGTTATAATACTGCCAGTTAAAAATCAGTGGAGAGTGAAGATCGGAGTTCGGGAGCAAAAAGATGGAGGAAAGTCGATTGAGACGGTGAAACAGGTTCGACCTTAACACCAACAAACACATATTTCAAGCATGATAAGAACCCAGGCACCCCAAACTAAAAACACTCTTGTTGTGAGGTTCCCAACAGTCCTCCAACACACCTTTAACAGCATGATCATTTCTTCCCCCTTAAATTAATCCAGTATGTTAACTCCACAATTTCAAGCAGTAAAGCCGAAACAGGGAACGACCTGACTGCACCACGACACAATCTCAAAGCCTGTGCTTGTATCACACCCAAACATAATAAAGTTGAAGATGAAGCTGATCGATAAACCACAACCATAATCAAGAACAGATCCAATTAAACAAACAAAATTGGTCAACAAATATTTTCATGTAACACCCCAGAATACCCACAGAGATAGCTGAGAATATTTAATGTTTCTTTATATTTATCAATTATTTTCTGATCCGGTGCTTCCATGTCAGCTTATTATCCGTCCACATGCCTGGAAATCTCACCACTGACAGCTTTTCAGGAGTTTGACCATATCAGTTCCTATCATTTCCAATCAATTGCAGGTCCATTACTCCTGCCTGTAAAACTCATAACTTGTCCCATCTATTTGCCGACTGTTTGACCTTACTAATTGCTAATGCATCCTATACACAGTTAAATTGAAATTTCTACCTCGAACCCATAAACTTCCATCATTTACATATAGTGATTTACAAACTCCAAAACCTATCTCAGAGAAAAATATTATTAATTATAATATGAAATAATAAATACAGCCTTGTGGGATCCCAGTCTCTATCTCATAACAACCGGAATATAACTTGCCCACCCATACCTGACACAAGACGTCCAATTAAAACCCTCAGAAAAAGTTAGATAATCGTCCCTCCATCCTCACTTCCACAATTTCATTAAAATTCTTTCCTTCCATAAATACCATCTGCCTTTTGAATAGTAAAAATACTGCTGTTACAACATCTATATTTAACTGTGCTTTCCTAATACCATCATCTAAATATAAAAATGAATTCAATGTCATACTTGCACACCCATACCATTACAAGACGTCCAAATAAAGACAATCAGGATAAATTGTACAATAGCCCCCTCAATTGCATTTCCAAAAATTAATCAGAAGTCCATCCTGCAATAAATATCATTTGCCTTTTCAATATCACAAAATATTCCACAAGTTTACATAAATAAGACGTTAATGGTATTGGCCTATAACAAGGAGGATCAGACGGGGAGCTCCAGGTTTTAGAATGGGCACTACTACAACCATTTTCCATCAGGAAAGTTGGTGGCCAAACCTCTAAATACGATTCAGAAAGTTAATATTTTCACAAAAGAAAATTGCATACATACTGTGGAATCAAGAATTTATACTGCAAGTTCGTCATTTATTTTATTCCCATTCAAAACTCTATACCCTATCCCTTTCCTTATAAAACTGGCAACACCACCCCTCTACCAGCTAACCTGTCAAGCCTAACGACAATATAATCCTGCACAGGAATAAAAACTTAAAATGTGCTGGTTTCCTGAACAGATATAACATCCGAAGAAACTGAAAATCAGAAATGAACTTCTTAAAGTCTTGACCGTTATAAATCAGAGTTCTCGCATTTCATTGCAATATTTTAATCCTATTGTGTATGCTCCCAAGTAGACTGGGATACAGAGGCCCCACCCAACAAAACTTCATTTAAAGCTTCCCACAAAACACCAGTTACACCAAGATACCTTTCTGCAGCTTTCACAATAATTTTAATTTCCTCAGTAGGATGAGATGTCTGAGCAGTACAATTCACCACATCGGTTATAAACATCACAAACTTCATTTTATCCAGCAGTGAAGTATCTTTGGTGAGAGAACTGTGATGCCGGCATATATCCACTGACGTCACAGTCTGTTCCCTGAGAGGGATCACTTTATCCAGTTTACCTGCTCTGCTTGCTGTACTTGTCCTTGAACAGGCCCTTCTGCTCACTGTGTTGTTCTGAACCCATTGAACTGGTCACTTCATGCCTTACTAAACCAATCCCTTCTGCCTACACAAGGAACACATCCCTCCATTCTCCTCACATCCACGTGGGATCTAATAGCCTCTTTCACGTCTGCCTCCATCACCACCCGATATTCACTCCAGACACCCACCACAATGGGAATGAAAAACAAAACTTGAAACGCAAATCTTCTTTAAACATTCTGAGTCAGGTTTTTGACATCATTGTCTTTTCTAATTGTTTTTGTTTAACTGCAGCTATGCAGAGAAAAGATACAAAATTACACTAAATTACAAAATACTTCAATAGTGCAAAAAGGACCAATGAGGATGTGTTCCCCCTTTCTCCTGAAGTGCATGCCCACTGGCATTGGACATTTCCTCCTTAGAGAAAAAATCCCAGCTGTCCACTCTGTCTGTGTCTCTCACATTCCTGTAAACGTCTGTCAGACCTCCCTCAGCCTCTGCCGCTCCGGAGAAAATTCCCCGAGATTGTCCGGTCTCATTTTATCCAGGCAGCATCCTGTTAAGTGTCTTCCACTCACCATCCGAAACCTTCGCCTTATTCCTGTCTTCGAATGTAATTCTCCAGATGTGGTTAAACTAGAGATTTATACAACTGCAACATAACTGCCTGACAATGGAACCACTATCTGGGAGATATGAACTCGGATTCCAACATCCCCCTGTAGATCATCACAGTCCAATCTCGCCCCATGAATATAACAGCAAACAGATAATGCTGAGGCTTTATAAGACACTAGTCAGGCCACACTTGGAGTATTGTCAACAGTGTTGGACCCCACATCTCAGACAGGATGTGTTGTCATTGGAGAGAGTCCAGAGGAGGTTCACTAGGATGATTTGGGAATGAAGGGGTTACAATATGCGGAGCACTTGGCAGCTTTGACCCTGTGCTCACTGGAACTCAGATAAATGCGGGGACATCTCATTGAAACCTACCGAATGTTGAAAGGACTGGATAAGGTGGATGTGGAGAAGGTATTTTCTATGGTGGGGAACAGCCACAAAGTTGAGCGGCCACCTTTTCAAACAGAGGTAAGCAGCTTATTTTCTTATTAGCCAAGGTGTATTGGATCTGTGGAATGCTCTGCCACAGACTGCGGTGGAGGCCGAGTGTGTGGGTATATTCAAGGCGGAAGTTGATCGTTTCCTGGTCGGTCAGGGCATCAAAGGATATGGCGGGAGGTCAGATATCTGGAATTGAGTGCGATCTTGGATCAGCCATGATGGAAAGGTGACTGACTCAATGGGCTGAATGGCCTAATTCTGTTCCTATGCCTTATGGACTTATGAACAGAAGCCCCCTCAATCATGATGAACCTCCTCTGCACTCTTCCAGCACAAAACATCCTTTGTACAGAATGCTAAGCGGAACTGAATGGAACTTTTCAAGAACGTTGTCAAGTCAGGCAGCATCTGTTGAGGGGAATAGAGTCGATGGTTGGGACAGAACCCCTCCCTTACGGCACTAACACAGGCCCTTCGGCCCAAACTTTCCATGCTGTCCTCCAGTCCATTTAAACTAATTCCACTGCCTGTCTTTGACACAGAACATAGAAATCTACAGCACATTACAGGCTCTTCAGCCCACAATGTTGTACCGACCATGTAACCTACTCTAGAGACTGCCTAGGATTTCCTGATCCTATATCCCTCTATGTTTCTAAGCTCCATGAACCTATCTAAGAGTCGCTTAAAATATCCTATTGTATCCACCTCCACCACCGTTGCCAGAAGCCCATTCCATGCTCCCACCACTCTCTGTGTAAGAAACTTACCCCTGACATTCCCTCGGTACCGACTTCCAAGCAGCTTAAAACTACGTCCCCTCGTGTTAGTCACTTCAAGCCTGGGAAAATGCCTCTGGTTATCCATATGATCAAAGCCTCTCATCATCTTATACACCGCTATCAGTTCACCTCTCATCCTCCGTTACTCCAAGAGGGAAAGGCCAAGTTCACTCAATCTATTCTCATAAGGCATGCTCTCCATTCCAAGAGCAACATCCTTGTAAATCTACTCTACACTCTCTATAGTATCCACATCCTTCCTGCAGTGAGGCCACTAGAACTGAACACATGACTCCCAATGAATTTAAGAAGTTTATTAATAATGCAGGTCAGGTATCCCCAGGAAAGAGTGATATTTGAAATTGTAAATGTACATATTTCTCTTTTGTGAAAATATTAAATGTTTGAATTGTGCATCTACTTTCCTCATGGAAAATGGAAATAGTAGTGCCTATTCTAAATCCTGGCAGATCCCCATTTGATCCTTCTAGTTAAGGGCCTATATCGTGAATGTCTCATTTATGTAACCTTATGGAATGTATGGTAATCGAGCGCTTGAGTTATATTTTGGAAAGAGTGGTGATAAAGTGGTTTATTAGAGTGGATTTTGGAAGGGTGAAATGACATTAGATTCAGTTTTAGGTTTGGAAGATGATATTCGGAAAGCACAATTAAATAAAGATGTTGTAATAGCAGTATTTCTTGATACTGAAAAGGGAAATGATATGGAAGAAAGGACTTTTGATTAAATTAGGAGTGAGGGGGACATTGTATAATTTTTCTGAGTTTTTTTTTTGGATGGACTGTCCAAGTACCGGTCGGCATGTTATGTTTGTGTTTCTATGAGATAGAGAATGGGATCCCACAAGGCAGTATTTGTAGCCCTTCATTATTTAATATTATGATTAATGATATTTTCTCTGAGATGGGAAAATGGGATACCCTGGGTAAATCACAATATACAGATGACGTAGCTTTATAGATTAGAGGTATTAATTACAATTTACAATTAATAGGTCAAACAGTGGGCAGATTGATGAGGATTTTAAGCTTTCAGTCGTTAAAATACATAACATCGTTTACAAACAGCATTAATAAACTTGAACGTGATTTTAAATTATATGATTAATATCTTGAGGAAGTGTCAGTGGGAAGATTTCTCAGTATGTGGATGGATAATAAGCTGACATGGAAGCACCTATCAGTAAAATAATTGATAAATGTAAAGGAGCTTTAAATCTCCTCAGACATCTATGTGGGTATTCTTGGGTGCAACATGAGAATCTTTGTTGACCAATTATATTTGTTTAATTTGATCTGTTCTTGATTATGTCTGTGTGGCTTATGGATCAGCTTCATCTTCAAATTAAAAATATTTGTATGTGATACAATTACAGACTTTAAGATTGTTTTCCAGTGCAGTATTGTTATCTCCTGTTTTGGATAAACTGAGTGCAATGGGACAATTGCCCTCAAAGTAACTGAGGTTCAAGTTGATGTCAAATTACTGGATTAATTTGCGGGGGCAAGGAAATGATCATCCTGTTAAAGGTGTGCTGGAGGACGGTTGGGGACATCACAAGAAGAGTGTTTTTTTGTTTTGGATGGCTGGGTTCTTACCACGCTGGGAATATGGGTGTATTTGATGATACAATATGTCCCACTGTAGCTTTCTCTGTAACCCCACCTTGTTTTTTCCAATGACTTCAGTTGATTTTAGGTTAAACGATCGGATTCGGTTATGCCTGAGAGTCTGTTGGTTCATCAGTATATTAATGAAAGTTATTATCCTAGAGTAACAATTTTTACAGATGAATCAGAAGATAATTTAACTGGGGATGTTGGTGTGGCTGTTTTTGTGTGCCTGAATTGCAGGTAATGATAAAGAAATGACCTATAGTCATTTATCAGCATAGGAAGTAGAATTCTTTGCCAACAGCTTTGGCTTACAGTGGGTGGAGGAAATTGGTCCTTATAATTTGCTCAGAATACATTTCGGTTTTTGTCAAACAGTATTTCATATATAAAGTTTGATTTATATGTCTGCACATTATGGGCCCTGCACATCACACTGTTGAGGGAAATGATGATGTTGACTGTTTAGCACCAAAAGCTGTTAAATGTTAAGCTGTGGATATAGACCTTCCATTTAGCAAATTAGAAGCTAAAGGGTTGGTAGTGTTAAGAATTAGGGGCTTATGACAAGACGTAGGATAATGGACATAAGGACAGACACCTTTACAGAATACATAAACCTATTGGGTTTATAGAAGAAGGGCTTAAAACAAGGGAAGGAATGATATTCACATGACATAGAAATGACCACACTGTGCTTAATTATGCCTTGTATCTAATTGGAAAATTTCATTCTGTGTCGTGTACATTTTGTCATTATGAAACTGTCGAAACACATACTATTTCAATGTGAAGCGTATAAGGCTGAAGAAAAATCAAATGCAGTCTTCAGTACAATCTTTGCGAGGGTAGATAGTTTTCAGATAAAAAATATTAAATTATGGGACTGACTTTAAATCAATTCACAGTTTGAGCTGGAAAAGGCATGTAATAATTGTGTTAAACCTAAGGAAATGACATATTAGGTAGCAAAGGTGAGTGGGATGTTGGATTATTGGGATGTTCTTAAAATCCAACAAAAGGCAACGAAACAAGCCATAAGAATGGTCAAGACGAAATATGAGGGCAAACTGGCCAATAATATAAAGCAGGATACTAAAAGTTTAGTTTTCAGTTACATGAAGAGTGAAAGGGAGATGAGAGTTGATAGTGGACCACTGGAAAATGATGCTGGTGAAGTAGTAATGGGGGACAAAGAAATGGCAGATGAACTTAATGAACAATCTTCACTGTCTTTTCCGGTCAGCACCGTCCCCACTTGTCCCATTTAACCTGTTTCATTACGGGTGGACTTTAGGACCCGGGGGGGCTCAGGACCCGCCGCCCGTAGCTGCTGCTGAATTCCCGGTGTTTCTGTTCGGTTGACGGATGCGGTGAACGAGTTAAAATTAATCGATCGATAATTCTCATCTCGTGTTTGTTTTCACCCCACAGAACCATAGAACATTACAGCACAGAAAACAGGCCATTTGGCGCTTCTAGTCTGTGCGGAAACTTTATTCCGCTCGTCCCATTGACCTGCACCCAGTCCGTAACCCTCCAGACCTCTCCCATCCATGTATCTATCCAATTTATTCTTAAAACTTAAGAGTGAGCCCACATTTACCACTTCAGATGGCAGCTCGTTCGACACTCCCACCACTCTCTGAGTGAAGAAGATCCTCCTCATGTTCCCCCTAAAGCTTTCCCCTTTCACCCTAAAACCATGTCCTCTCGTATTTATCGTTCCTAATCTAAGTGGAAAGAACCTGCTCGCATTTACTGTCTATACCCCTCATAATTTTGTAAACCTCTATCAAATCCCCCCTCATTCTTCTACGCTTCAAGGAATAAAGTCCTAACCTGTTCCAATCTTTCCCTGTAACTCAACTCCTGAAGACCTGGCAACATCCTAGTAAATTTCTGCACTCGTTCAATCTCTCCAACCTCTCCATGGATACCTCATGTCTGAACTTTATGAACTAACCTCCCATGTGGGACCTTGTCAAAGGCCTTACTAAAGTTCATGTAGACTTCATCTACAGCCTGTCCTTCACCTACTTTGTTGGTAACCTCCTCGAAAAAGTCTTCAAGATTCATTAAACACGATCTACCATGCACAAAACCATACTGACTATCCTTAATCAGCCCTTGGCTGTCCAAATACTTGTACATCCGATCTCTCAGTACATCTTTCAATAATTTACCTACTACTGATGTCAGGCTCACTGGCCTGTAATTACCTGGTTTACTATTGGAGCCTTTTTTAAACAATGAAATAACATGAGCTACCCTCCAATCCTCTGGCACTGCACCCGTGGCTCAGGACATTTTAAATATTTCTGTCAGGGCCCCTGCAATTTCTACTCTAGTCTCTCTCAAGGTCCGAGGAAATATCAAGTCAGGCCCGGGGGATTTATCTACCTTTATTCGCTGTAAGGCAGCAAGCACCTCCTCCTCTTTAATCTACAAATGTTCCATGACACTACTGCTTGTTTCCCTTCCTTCCATATACACTATGCCAGTTTCCTGAGTAAATACTGATGCAAAAAAACTGTTTAAGATCTCCCCCATCTCGTGAGGCTCCACACATAGACGACCACTCTGATCTTCTAGGGGACCAATTTTGTCCCTTACTATCCTTTTACTCTTAATATACTTGTAGAAACCCTTCGGGTTTTCCTTCCCATTATCTGCCAAAGCCACCTCATGTCTTCTTGTTGCCTTCCTGATTTCCTTCTTTAGTATTTTCTTATGTTATCTATACTCTTCAAGTAACTCATTTGCTCTTTGTTGCCTCTACCTGCTATACACTTCTCTCTTTTTCTTAACCAGATCGCCAATATCCCTTGAAAACCAAGGTTCCCTGTGTCTGTTAACTTTGCCTGTTCCTGGTATGAACATGCAAACTCTGCACTCTCAAAATTTCACCTTTAAAGGCCGTCCACTTACTGAACACATCCTTGCCAGAAAGAAATTATCCTAATCCACTCTTCCTAGATTAGTGTGGTCACTTTTGGGCGGTCTATAATACACCCCTATTAGTGTGGTTACACCTTTCCCATTCCTTAGCTCCACCCATATGGCCTCTGTAGACAAGCCCTCCGGTCTGTCCTGTCCACGCACAGCTGTGATATTTTCCCTGACTAGTAATGCCACTCCTCCCCCTTTCATCCCTCCCCCTCTATCACGTCTGAAACAAGGAATATTTCTATCATGTATAAACCTTAGGTGAGAGGTTATCTTTTTGTATTAATGTATTAAAAATAAATTATAAATTCTACCAATGAGAATTACAAATTCTCTTACTGAAGGATTCATATTCAAAATAGTATCCAACAAATCAGATTCTTGCATATATGGGAACTTAGATAATTATTTTTTGTAAAAAAATGTCTAACCTGAAGATATTGCAGTAAGTGTGTATGAGAGAGAGAATTTTTGCTAATTAACTTCAAAAGTCATCAATCAACCATGACAAAATAAATGAAAATAAAAATAAATAAATCTGCAAAAAAAAAAACAGATCCCCTTAATCACTAAAGATTAAACAAGTTTGGGAGAGAGAACTTAATATGACCTTTGTTAATGAAGATGGTCAATTCTTCTTTAATATGTGCCAATCAGTGTTTAATTCAATTTAAAATTGTTCACTGTTACTATTTAACAAAGGAGAGACTATCCAAAATATTTCCTAACATAGACAATTATTGCGATTGGTATAAAACTGAAGTAGCCACTTTTTCACATATGTTCTGGTCATGTTCTTCATCAAAATGTTTTTTGAAATCTTTATTTTCTACAATTTCTAAAGCTCTGAAAATTAATTTACAACCTAATGTACAAAGCTTTGATTTCTGTCTATACATGCAGTGCTCGCATGACCTTTATCCTCCTCCAACTCACTATCTGCTCTAACACTCTGGTTCCCCTCTCTCTGCAAATCTAGCTTAACCCCCTCCCCCGCCCCCCCACCCCCCCACCCCCGAGCAGCACTGGCAAATCTACCCGCAAGAATGTTGGTTCCCCTCCAGTTCAGGGGCAAACCATCCCGCCGGAACAGGGCTCACCTTCCCGGGAACAAAGCACAATTGTCCAATAACATGAAGCCCTCCCTCCTGCACCGTCTCCTTGGCCACGTATTTAGCTGCACTATCCGCACATTTATATTTACAGGGACTTTACTCCTGACTCCGGTCCCGGGACCCGACTCGTTTACAGACCCGGAGCGGATCCGGAGCAGATTCTCAGCCACTGGTTTTCATCCACAGTCCGGAAGAAAGGATAAAGTTTTTCCGTGAATTTATTCCCAGTGAAGGTGTGGAGATGGGACTTGGTCTCCGCGTTGTAAAATGAAACTGTCCCGGACTCATAACTGAGATAAACTCCCACCCTCCCGGGGATGGGACCGGCAGCGAGACGGGACTCGGGGGAGCGGGGACCACGGTCCACGTCATAATCCCGATGTAACACGTCACCAAACCGCCCGATGACCCAGAATCCGGTCTCCGGACTCAGTCTGACCCATCCCTTCCTCTCCACAGACTCTGCGGCGACTCCCAGACACCAGAAACGATTCCCCGTCACCCACACCTCCCAGTAATGTCTCCCCGATGTGAATCTCTCCGATCCCAGCACACAAAGCCAGTCTGTGAATCTCTTCCCGGTGTCAGGGAGATTCCTCCGGGTCCCGGACCGTCTCACACTCTTCCGATCCTCAGACACCTCGAGCTCCGGATGCGCCGTTTCCACATCCAGGGTGACAGAGGCTGGGGGTAGAGTCAGAATCAGAATCAGAATCAGAATCAGACTTTAATCGCCAAGTACCTATGCACAAACAAGGAATTTACTTCCGGCAGATGTTGTCTCTCTGCTCATAACAATAATAATGATAAATATAAATGAAAATATAGATTATACATACAGGTAGTGCAATCCAAGTAATAGTTAGTCGACAGTTAACCGGCAGAGTGACCGCAGTAGGGAAAAACTTCTCCAGTGCCTATTAGTCTTAGTCTGGAGGGATCTGAAGCGCCTCCCAGACGGAAGCAGATCAAACAGTCCGTGCGCAGGATCGGAGGAGTCCTTTATGATGTTCCCCGCCCTCTTCTTCAACCTGGAAGAGTACACGTCCACAATAGAGGGCAGGGAGGCTCCAATGATGCGCTCGGCAGTCACTCGGACAGCGCGGCACCGGGGATCGGGGGGAGACTCGGGCAGCGCGACCCCGGGGATCGGGGGGGGGGGGGAAACTTGGACAGCGCGACCCCGGGGATCGGGGGAGACTCGGGCAGCGCGGCCCCGGGGATCGGTGGAGGAGTCTCGGGCAGCGCGGCCCCGGGGATCGGGGGGAGACTCGGGCAGCGCGACCCCGGGGATCGTGGGGGGGGGGGGGAGACTTGGACAGCGCGACCCCGGGGATCGGGGGAGACTCGGGCAGCGCGGCCCCGGGAATCGCGGGGAACCACGGGCAGCGCGGTCCCGGGGATCGGGGGAGGAGTCTCGGGCAGCGCGGCCCCGGGGATCGGGAGGAGTCTCGGGCAGCGCGGCCCCGGGGATCGGTGGGAGACTCGGGCAGCGCGGCCCCGGGGATCGGGGGGGAGACTCGGGCAGCGGGGACCCGGGGATCGGGGGGAGAAAAAAGCGGATGGACTCCCCAAGGGTTTTCCGCTGGACAGGGGAAACATCCTCCCTCACCCCTGCCTGTTGACCCCTGAAAGAATTTTGTGTTTCCATGAGATCTCTCATTCTTCGAAACTGGGAACAGAGAACATAGAGCAGTACAGCACAGGAACAGGCCCGTCATACAATGTTCACATTCATTTCTGAGTGTGAAGTGGGGGAGTGTGATGGTTTGAGACAGTAAAGGCGGTGATAATAGGAACCAGTAGGGGAGAGATGAATGGCAGATTGAACCAGGTGGGGGAGGGGTGGAAAGACCGTGGGTGAACTGTGTGTGTAGACGTAATGAGAAGCTGGAGGGGGCAAAGATGGGAGATGAGAATGACTTTGTCCCCTTTTCCACGACCCCATCCCCCGCAGCCCCTCATTAGGACAGGGGATGAACTTGCAGGAACCCTTAAGCAACACAGGTCCTGATGAAGTGTTTCAGTCTGAACCGTGGACTGTTTACACTTTTCCATAGAAACTTCCCGGCCTGCTGTTCCCCCAACAATTTGTGTGTGTTACTCTGTTTTAAATATACTCAATTATTTGGCCTCCACAGCTGCCTGTGGCAGATTCACTATCCTGTGGATAAAGGAATTCCTCCTCATCTCTGTCCTAAATGGACATCCCTAGAGTCGGAGGCTGTGCTTACCGTTCTCGACCCACCCACATCCTCCCAACATCAACTCTCTCCAGACAGGTGTCAGAGAGATCTGGCGAGACCCTTCTTCAGGACCTGTCTAGCTTGGATTACCAGCATCTGCAGATTTTCTCTTGTTTGATTTTTAAAGTAGAAGTTAATAAGTAAACTTCTTGATTAGTCAGAGTCTCAAAGGTTATGGGGAGGAGGCGGGAGAATAGGGTTGAAGGGGATAATAAATCAGTTATTCTTCTAAACTCCGGTGAGTACAGACCCAGAACCAACAAACACTCCTCATATGTTAACTCTTTCA
Organism: Hemitrygon akajei; assembly: GCF_048418815.1. Classification (NCBI taxonomy): domain Eukaryota; kingdom Metazoa; phylum Chordata; class Chondrichthyes; order Myliobatiformes; family Dasyatidae; genus Hemitrygon; species Hemitrygon akajei. The sequence goes on along the minus strand of NW_027332019.1, from coordinate 701,782 downwards.
TTCCCGGAATCATTCCTGTGAATCTTCTGCACCCCCTCCAATGCCAGCACTTGTTTTCCGATAGAAGGGACCCAAAACTGCTTACAATACTCGATGTGGTCTGTCCGATGCCTTATAAAACCTCAAAATTACATCCTTGCTCTTCTACTCTAATCCTCCCGAAATGAAAGCAAACATTGAGTTTACCAATCTTACCACTGACACAAACTGCAAGTTAACCTTCAGGGAATCCTGCACAAGGACACCCATGTCCCTTTGCACCTCTGATTTTTGAATTTCGCCCTGTTTACAGAATTGTCTATGCCTTTATTCCTTCGACTCTACCTGTGCTACAAGATCCTTTTTACGTATACTGGTGCATTCAAATAAGTCCATAAGGCAAAGCAGCAGAAGCCGGCCATTCGGCCCTTCGAATCTGCTCCGCCATTTTATCATAAGCTGATCCATTCTCCCATTTAGTCCCACTCTCCCACCGTCTCACCATGACCTTTGATGCCCTGGCTACTCACATACCTATCAATCTCTGTCTTAAATACACCCAATGACTTGGCTTCCACTGCCGCAAGAAATTCACAAATTCACCACCCTCTAGCTAAAAAAATTTCTTTGCATCTCCGTTCTGAATGGGTGCCCTTCAATCCTTAAGTCATGCTCTCTCGTACTAGACTCCCCCACCATGGGAAACAACTTTGCCACATCCACTCTCTCCATGCCTTTTAACATTCGAAATGTTTCTCTGAGGTCCCCCCTCATTCTTCTAATCTCCAAGGAGTACAATTCAAGAGCGGTCAAATGTTCCTCATATGATAACCCTCTCATTCCCGGAATCATTCTAGTGAATTTGCTCTGAACCCTCTCCAATGTCAGAACATCCTTTCTTAAATAAGAAGCCCAAAACTGAACACAGTATTCCAAGTCATGTCTTACCATTGCCTTATAGAGCCTCAACATCACATCCCTGCTCCTATACTCTATTCCTCTAGAAATGAATGCCAACATTGCATTTGCCTTCTTCACCACCGACTCAACCTGGAGGTTAACCTTAAGGGTATCCTGCACGAGCACTCCCAAGTCCCGTTGCATCTCAGAACTTTGAATTCTCTCTCCATTTGAATAATAGTCTGTCCGTTTATTTCTTCTACCAACGTGCATGAACATACACTTTTCTACATTGTATTTCATTTGCCACTTCTTTGACCATTCTCCTAATTTATCCAAGTCTCTCTGCAGACTCTCTGTTTCCTCAGCACCACCGTCCCCTCCACTTATCTTTGTATCATCAGCAAACTTAGACACAAAGCCATCTATTCCATAATCCAAATCGTTGATATACAATGTAAAAAGAAGCGGCCCCAACACGGACCCCTGTGGAACGCCACTGGTAACTGGCAGCCAACCAGAATGGGATCCCTTTATTCCCACTCTCTGTTTCCTGCCAATCAGCCAACGCTCTATCCAGATATCTAAACTTCCCGTAATTCCATGGGCTCTTATCATGTTTAGCGGCCTCATGTGAGGCACCTTGTCAAAGGCCTTCTGAAAATCCAAATACACAACATCCACTGCATCTCCCTTGTCCAGCCTACTTGTAATCTCCTGAAGAAATTTCAATGGGTTTGTCAGGCAGAATTTTCCTTTAAGGAAACCATGCTGAGTTTGACCTATCTTGTCATATGCCTCCAGATACTCGGTAACCTCATCCTTGACAATTGACTCCAACAGCTTCCCAACCACCAATGTCAAGCTAACAGGTCTATAATGTACGTTTTGCTTCCTTGCCCCTTTCTTAAATACCAGAGTGGCATTTACAATCTTCCACTCCTCCGGAACCATGCCAGAATCTATTGACTTTTGAAAGATCATTGTTAATGCGATCTCCACAGCTACTTCCTTCAAAACACAAGGGTGCATTCCATCTGGTCCTGGAGATTTATCTACCCTTAGACTATTCAGCTTCCTGAGTACTTTCTCTGTCGTAATTGTGACTGCGTATACTTCTCTTCCCTGACACCCTTGAGTTTCTGGTATACTGCTGATATCTTCCTCAGTGAGGACTGATGCAAATACTCGTTCAGTTCCTCAGCCATCTCCTTATCTCCCATTACAATTTCTCCAGCATCATTTTCTATCTGTCCTATATCCACTCTCACACGATTTTTATTCTTTATATACTTGAAAAATCTTTTAGTATCTTCTTTGATATTATTTGCTAGCTTCCTTTCATAGTTCATCTTTTTCCTCTTAATGGCCTTCTTAGTTTCCTTTTGTAAGCTTTTAAAAACTTCCCAATCCTCTGTCTTCGCACTAATTTTTGTTTCCTTGAATGCCCTCTCCTTTGCTTTTACTTTGTCTTTCACTTCTCTTGTTAGCCACGGTCGCATCGTGTTTCCATTCGAAAATTTCTTCTTTTTTGGAATATATCTATGTTGCACCTTACTCACTTCTCGCATAAACTCCAGCCACTGCTGCTCTGCGGTCCTCCCGCTAGTGTCCCTTTCCAGTCAAATTTGGCCAGTTCCTCTCTCGTGCCACTGTAATTTCCTTCACTCCACTGCAATACCGACACGTTGGATTTCAGTTTCTCTTTCTCAAATTTCACAGTGAACTCAATCATGTTACGATCACTGCCTCCTAACGGTTGCTTCACCTCAATCTCTCTAATCACTTCAGGTTCATTACACAATATCCAATCCAGTACCTCTGATCCCCTAGTGGTCTCAACAACAAGCTGTTGTGAAAAGCCATCTCGTAGACATTCTACAAATTCTCTCTCTTGAGATCCAGTGTCGACCTGATTTTCCCAATCCACTCGCATGTTAAAATCCCCCACAATTATCATAACACTGCCCTTCTGGCAAGCCTTTTCTATTTCCTGTTGTAATTTGTAGTCCACCTCATTGCAGCTGTTAGGAGGCCTGTATATAACTGCCATCAGGGTCCTTTTACCCTGCTATTTCTCAGCTCAACCCATAAAGATTCTGCACCTTCCGATCCTATGTCACCTCTTTCTAATGATTTAATATCATTTCTTACAAATAAAGCCATGCCACCCCCTCTGCCTACCTGCCTGTCCTTCTGATACACCGTGTATCCTTGGACGTTCAGCTCTCAGAGACATGCATCCTTTTGCCACGTCTCAGTGATGACCACAAAATTATACCTGCCAATCTGTAGCTGTGCAACAAGATCATCCACCTTATTCCTTATGCTGTGTGTATTTAAGTATAATACTTTAAGTCCAGTATTTGGTACTTTTTGTTTTGATTGCACTGCAACTCATCCCAGTGGCTGCAAATTTGCCCCATCACCTGCCTGTCCTTCCTGACATCTTTACTGATCACTATCTTAGATTTATTTCTGTTTTCCCCCTCCTCCGCTCTATCATTCCGCTTTCCCATCCCCATGCCAAATTAGTTTAAACCCTCCCTAACAGCTCTATTAAACATTCCCGCTATGATATTGATCCCCTTCGGGTTCAGGTGTAACCCGTCCTTTTTGAACAGGTAATACTTCCACCAGAAGAGATCCCAATGATCCAAGAATCTGAAGCCCTGCCCCCTGCACCAGTATCTCAGCCACGCATTCATCTGCCTGATCCTACTATTCTTGCCCTCGCTAGCACGTGGCACAGGTAGCAATCCTGAGATTACTACCCTGGATGTCCTGCTTCTCAGCTTCATTCCCAATTCCCGGAAATCTCTCTTCAGGACCTCCTCCCTTTTCCGCCCTATGTCATTGGTACCAACATGTACCAAGACAGCTGGCTGCTCGACCTCTCCCTTCAGAATATTCTGGACCCGATTCGAGACATCCCGTACCCTGGCACCTGGGAGGCAGCACACCATGCGGGTATCTCTACCAGGCTCACAGAATATCCTGTCTGTTCCCCTGACTATGGAATCCCCTATGACTACCGCATTCCTCTTCTCCCTCCTTCCCCCCTGCACAACAGCGCCAGGCTCAGTGCCAGAGACCCGGTCACCGTGGCCGTCCCCTGTCAGGTCATCCCCCTCAACAGCATCCGAAACGATATACTTGTTGCTGAGTGGGGCAGCCACAGGGGTGTCCTCCACTATCCGGGCATTTCCCTTCCCTCTCCTGACAGTCACCCAGTTTTCTGACCCCAGTAGCCTAGGGATGACTACCTCCCTGTAGCTCCTGTCTATCACCTCTTCATTTTCTCTAATAAGCAGTAGATCATCAAGCTGCAGCTCCAGATCCCTAACACGGTCTCCGAGGAGCTGAATCTCGGTTCACCTGGTGCAGGTGTGGCTATCAGGGAGGCTGGAGGTCTCCCAGGATTCCCACATCTGACACCCTGAACAAAGCACTAACCCTGCAGACATGCTACCTAATTCTACAGGAATGAAACAAAGAAAGATAGGTCAACTCACCCACTTACATTGCCAAGCACACGAACTTTTTAAACAGTTAGCTAATGTGCCCTGCTGTTCCCCCGTCCGTCCAGGCCGATTTGCCAAGGGGAGAAAAAGAGTCGGTGCCTCGCTCTCGGCTCTTCCCATTACCGCCTAAGCCCGTTGAGCCAAAGCCCTACACTCTGCTGCCTCCCACTCCGCTGCCCGCTGTATAGGGTGGTCATCTGTTTAAACTCTCCGCGCTGTCCTGCGCAGTCTCGCCGATCTTGTACGCGAAGCTTTTAAAAAAACTGCCTCCCTTCAGAATTTAGCTCCCACGCCGCCCTTCTTGTCCCAATCTAATAAAACACCTTCAGTCCTGTATTCATCAGCCTATTCCACACTGTCCACATGAAATTCAGCAAGGCCTTTGATGTCGATGATAGACCACACTTGGAGCATTGTCTGCATTTCCGGTTCCCGAATATGGGGAGGATGTCATTACACTGGACAGGAGGCTTCAGGAGGATGTTACCAGGACTGGGGGCTTGGGTTAAAAGCAGAGAGTGGATAAGCTTTGGACTATTCAGCTGTAGTGTCGGATGTTCAGGTATGACCCCTTATCAAAGTAAATAATTCATAAGGAGCTTAAATAACATTTCTTTTTCGAAGAAATGGGAGTACAGAACCAGAGGCCTCAGATTGAAAGTGAGACGGGAAATTTTTCTGAGTGGTCTATCGGCTAACATTCTCATAGAGAGGGCGATTGGTAAATGGAATTTGCCCCCAGACGCTGTAGAAACAGGTAAAAATAAAATATTTTAAAATAAATTAGGGCAGGAACACAGATGGGAAATGGTTAGAGGGATGGGGGGGGGGGCAAACACACACAAATGGGCCATGCTCAAGAATCTTGCAGATTGATGAAGTGGGCCGTGAGTTCAACATCCGTTAAACCCTCCCAGATCATCCTCCTGAGGAATCTCACCCCGGAGTCTGTCTGTGAAGTGTTGATGTGACGTCATGTCAGAGGGCAGCTCAGTGCCACAGAACAGACAGACTGGGTAAGGACTGCAGATTTCAATCCTAAATGGAAATTTGGGCCTATTTCTGTGGCCGTGTGACACACTGTGATAGTGTGTGTGTGTGTGTGTGTGTGTGTGTGTGTGTGTGTGTGTGTGTGTGTGTGTGTGTGTGTGTGTGTGTGTGTGTGTGTGTGTGTGTGTGTGTGTGTGTGTGTGTGTGTGTGTGTGTTTGTGTTGATTGTGGTAAATATCCGTGTGGTGTGTATACACTTTGAAGGAGAGTGTACACATTGAAGAATTTGTATGTTACAGTGTGTCATCACATGTCTGGAGTGTGTTGATAATGTGTCACACGTGATTGAGTTGTTTAAATGAATAAATGACTGTCTCTGAAGAGATTGGTTTCCAGGTTACTGAGGGAAATATCAACGTACATTGCTGAGGCTCTGACTACAATCTGCCAGTCCTTCCTGTGTATGTGTGTGAGGGAGCTTTGCCAGGCCGGTTATGCTGTGTGTGCTTCTCCCGAGATGAAATATTGACCCATGTCAATGCTTGTTGGTGTGTCCGAGCTCATTCTCACAATGCTTCAATGCAGTGGTCTGATAACCATAAAACATAGGAGCAGAATTAGGTCATTTGCCCATCGAGTCTGCTCCGCCATTCAATCATGGCTGATCCTTTTTTCCCCTCGTCAGCCCCACTACCTGGCCTTCTCCCCGTAACCTTTGAAGCTGTGTCCAATCTAGAACCTATCAAGCTCTGCCTTAAATACACCCAAAAGTTTCCACAAATTCACCAACCGCTGGCTCAAATTTATTCGCATCTGTTTTAAATAGATGCCTCTCTATCTTGAGGCTGTGCCCTCTTGTCCTAAACTCCACCGCCATGGGAAACATCCTTTCCACATCTACTCTGTCTAGGACTTCCAACATTCGAAAGGTTTCAATGAGATCCCCCCCCCCCCTCATCTTTCTAAATTCTAGCGAGTACAGACACAGAACTATCAAACGTTCCTCGTATGATAACCCTTTCATTCCTGGAATCATCCTTATGAAATGAACCTTCTGCAATGCCAGCACATCTTTTCTTAGATGAGGAGCCCAAAACTGTTCACAATACTCAAGGTGAGGCTGCACCAGTGCCTGATAAAGCCTCAGCATCACATCCCTGTTCTTGGATTGAATGCTATCTAAACCCCTTGAATTGAATGCTAACGTTGGATTTGCCTTCCTCACCACTGACTCTACCTGCAAGTTAACCTTTAGGGTGTTCTGCAGAATGACTGCTAAGTCTATTTTCATCTCAGCCTTTTGGGTTTTCTCCCCATCTGAAAAAAAAATTGCACGTTATTTCTACGACCAAAGTGCATGGCCATGCATTTTCCAACATTGTATATCATTTGCCACTTTCTTTCCTATTCTCCTCATTCAAGTCCTTGTCCAGCCTAACTGTTTCCTCAACACTACCGGCCCCTCCACCAATCTTTGTATCATCTGCAAACTTGGAAACAAAGCCATCTACTCTAGGACAAGAGGGTATGACTTCAGGATTGAAGGACGTCCTTTTAGAACTGAGATGCGGAGAAATTACTTTAGTCAGTGGGTGGAAAATCTGTGGAATTTGTTGCCACAAGTGGCCGTTGAGGCCAAGGCATATTTAAGGCAGAGATAGATAGGTTTTTGATTAGCCAGGGCATCAAAGGGTATAGGGTGAAAGCAGGGGAGTGGGGATGACTGGAAGAATTGGCTCAGCCCATGACTGAATGGTGGAGCAGACTCGATGGGCCGAATGGCCTACTTCTGCTCCAACATCTTATGGTCTATTCCATCAGCTAAATCTTGATATTCAGCGTAAAATGAAGGTGTCCTAACACTGACCCCTGTGGAACACGAGTCACTGGCAGCCAACCAGAAAAGGATCACTTTACTCTCATTCGCTGTTTCCTACCAATCAGCCAATGTTCTAACCATGCCTGTAACTTTTCTGTAATACCATGGCCTCTTAACCTGGTTACCACCTTCATGTGTGGCACCTTGTCAAAGGCCTTCCGAGATTCCAAATATACAACATCCACTGCATCCCCTTTATCTATCCTGCTTGTAATCTCCTCAAAGAATCCCAACAGGTTTGTCAGGCAGGATATTCCCTTAACAAAGCCATGCTAACTTGCCCTGTCTTGTCCAGTGTCACCAAGTATTCCATAACCTCATACTTAACAACTGACTCCAATTTCTTCCCAACCACAGGGGTGATTGTTAACTGGTCTATAATTTCCTTTCTGCTGTCTTCCTCCTTACTTAAAGGGCTAAGTGACATTTGCCATTTTCCAGTCCTCTGGCACCATGCCAGGTTCCAGTGATTTTTGAAAGATCATTTCAAATGCCTCCATAATTTCTACTGCGACCTCTTTCAGGACACTAGGGTGCAGTTCATCTGGTCCGGGTGACTTATGTACCTTTAGGTCTTTCAGCTTTTTGAGCACCTTCTCCCTTGTAACAGTAACTGCACTCACTTCTCTTCCCTCACACTCTTCAACACCGGGCACAGTGCTAGTGTCTTCCACGGTGAAGACTGGTGCAAAATATTTGGTTTATCTGCCATCTCTTTATTCTGTGTTATTATATATCCATTCTCATTTTCTAGCGGTCCTATATCCAGTCTCATCTCTGTTTTTTTTTACAATACCTGAAAAACAATTTGATATTGTTTGCTAACTTGTTTTACAAAAGACCGGTGTGTAAAAAGGGCCTGAAGGATCATTGAAGACCAGAGTCAGTCCAACCACAAACTGTACCAGTTGCTACCATCCAGGATACGGTACCGCAGCATAAAAGCCAGGAGCAACAGGCTCCAGGGACAGCTTCTTCAACCAGGCCATCAGACTGATTAACTCGTGCTGAGACAACTGTATTTCTATGTTATATTGATCAGTATGTTATACATATAATTCATCATAAATTACTATAAATTGCACATTGCACATTTAGATGGAGACGTAATGTAAAGATTTTTAATCCTCATGTATATGAAGGATGTAAGTAATAAAGTCAATTCAATTCAAATCAATTTCTTGTTGATTTTTTCCCACCCAATCATCCTTTTATTTCCTCTCTGTAGATATTTAAAAGCTTCCCAATCCTCTGTCTTCCTACTAACTTTTGTTTTGTTGTATACCCTCTCTTTTGCCTTTACAGTAACTTGTCTTCCCTTGTCAGCCACGGTTTTACTATTTTGCCATTTGAGTATTTATTTATTTATGGAATACATCTATCCTTCACCTTTCTCACTTTCCCAGAAACTGACACCATTTCTGCTCTGCTCTCATCCCTGCCAGCATCTCCTTCCAATTTGCTTTGGCCAACTCCTCTCTCAGACTACTGTAATTTCTTTCACTTCTCTGAAATACTACAATATCAGACTTTACTTCCTCCTTATCAGATTCCAAGTTGAACTCAGTGACGTTGTGAGCACTGCTTCCTAAGGTTTCTTTTAACTACTCACCTCTGGTTCAATACATAACACCCAATACAGTAGAGCTGTTCCCCGAATAGGCTCAACGACTAACTGCTCTAGAAAGCCATCACATTGCATTCAACAAACTCACGCTCTTGAGATCCTTTACCAAACTGATTTTCCCAACGGCCCTGCATGTTGAAATCTCCCATGATTATCATAACATTGTCCTTTTCATCAGCCTTTTCTATTTCCAGTTGTAATCTGTGGGTCACGACCCACTGACTGTTGGAAGGCCTGTATATCACTGGTGTCAGTGTCATTTTTACTTTTGCAGTTCCTTACCTCAACCCACAAGGATTCAACATCTTCCAATCCTAGGTCACATCTTGCTATTGATTTACCAGCAGAGCCACACCACCCCATCAGCCTTCCTTCCTTCCTCCGATACATTGTGTAACCTTGGACATTCAGCTCCCAACTACAACCATCCTTCAGCCACGATTCCGTGATGGCCACAACATCATACCTGACAATCTGTAATAGAGTAACAAGATCATCCACCTTATTTCTCATACTCCCTGCATTGAGATAATACGCTTTGTGTACTGTATCTGCTACCCTTTTTAATTCTGCATCCCTAATGCACTGATACTCACCCTGCTGGCTGCAATTTTGTCCTCGGATCTGTCCGCCCTATCTGACAGTCTGACTGTACGCTATCTTTGCATTTTTACCATCAGTCCTATCCCTTCACTCCACTTCCAACCCCCACCCCACCAAATTAGTTCAGACCCTCCCCGACAGCTCTATCAAACCTCTCTGTGAGAATATTGTTCTCCCTCGGGTCGAGGTGCGACCCATCCCTTTTGAGCAGGTCATTCCTCCACCAAATGAGATCCCAATGATCCAAGAACCTGAATCCCTGTCCCCTGCACCACCTTCTCAGCCATGTTTATCTGTCAAATTATCCTGTTTCTACCCTCACCAGCACGTGGCACAGGCAGCAATCCAGAAATCACAACCCTGGAGGTACTGCTTCTGAGCTTTCGACCAAGCTCTCCAAATTCTATTTTAAGGTCCTAATTGCTTTTACTTCCAATGTCATTGTCCCAAAATTTACCAAGAAATCTGGCTCTTTTCCCTCCCTCTCTAAAATGCTGCGGACACGATTCGAGGCATCCCTGACCCTGGCACCCAGGAGGCAACATACCATTCGGGTGTCCCGTTCACATCAATAGATTCTCCTGTCTTTTCCCCTGACGATTCAGTCCCCGATCACGACCACTCCCCTCTTCTGCCTCTAACAACAGTGAGAGATGCTGATCCGGAAGGGGGAAGACCTGTGTCAGTCAGAGTCTGCACTCACAGGGCACATGAAGGACTTGTGTATTTTCCTGACAATCCCTGTCACCACACTGATACCCGCTTTTATTCCCTACAATATTATTGTCAGTATTAAATTCCCAGCTCCTCTGGTAGATCCAAACTCATGCCCTGGTGTGTTAGTGCATTTGCCTGGGATCGGAACACAGTGGTTCATTTGACAGTCCCGTGTATTGGTTGTATTGTGACCCTGTGCTGGTGTGTTCAGGGGTCTGACATCTCCAGCTGACGATGTGACAGTGATGCCTCCCAGTCGGTGGGGTTGATGTGGAATAAACTTCAGTTCCCCTTCAGCCCAGTATTACAGACAATCTTTGCCTCAAATTGGAACTAATGAATGGGGAGGAAAGAATCTTTGTAAGTTTTACCTCGATTAATAGCATCAAGCGTTTCTCTCAGCACTGTGTTGAACAAATAGGGGTGATCGAATTTTTCAACCGGTAGGGTCTCATCTGTCACTGACAATTCCTGGACAGCGTCGTTAATCCTGTAAATATTAAACTGCTGGTTATAAATTGCTATAATTGCTATTCTGAACTATTTTACAAATCCATTCAGGGTTTCAGTAAAGAGCCTATCCTACCTTCTGTTCCGACGAGCTTCCTCCTGAAATAAATAAAACACAAATCCGATTAGACTTGGACTTACTGTCCACATCCTGAATTTCATCCAAATCATTACAAGGTGTTGAAAATTCCCACTCCCGCAATCACTCACACACACGGACAATACAGAACCACGGGGTAAATTACTGGGAACGTTTCTGAATGTCAGACCATTACTGAGAGGATGAAACTTACAGGGAAGACAGGACAGGGTGTGCATTATCATCTGGATATGACGTCAGGCTGATAGGATGGAGGAATCTAAGATCAGTGATGTATGTGATTGTGTGCGGGTGGAGACTATTTATGGGGAGACTTGTGGGGAGATGTAATTCCAGATGGATTTTAACAAATTCCACAAGAAATTTAGTGAAGAGGATGTGGAACTCAGTGCCACAGGAGTGGCTGAAATGGAACAGCAGAGATTGAATGTAATGGGGAGGCTGGATAAACACGTGAGGGACCAGGGAGTTCGGTGCACTGTTGCTGGATGCGGTGAGTAGGTGGCAGGAGGATTGTGAAGCAGGGGAACTGATAGAAGATGGATCTAATGGCCTGTTTATGATAGAGAATGGGATATAATCCCATGTGAAATGTATCCAAAAAATAAAGAGACAGTGAAAGATTCCCATCTGATGGAAACTGGATATGGAGGTTAAGTCTGATGTGTGGGTCACTTTCTTGGTTCTCACTGATTGACAGAGAGAACTCACACCCACCGCACCAGACACACTCACAGCCTGGGACTGGAACTGGGTGTTGATGGGAGTTTTAGAGGATATTTAATGCGGTAATTAAGGAAACAGTAAGCAGCTCTGTGTTATGATCAGAGTAAATAATTTCAGAGAAATATACCGCTGTTCATTCAGTGCCCTTTGACAGAAACAAATTGAAATATAATTCCTCACCTTGAGAAATATCACACTGTCTTTTTGATCCATCTGTTCCTTTAACTTAGTGATTTTCTCCTGAATAAACCTTATATTCTCTTGAATCTCTCGAAGATTTTTCTCCATTGGATTTAGAATCCTCGCCTCTTCCTTCCTGAGATCCCTGAGTAAGCTCTGCTCTTTCTCAGTGATAATCTGGCGCAGTTCAGCAAACTGGGATGTGATGTGGGTCTGAACGCTGTGTGACTGTTCCTGTCGAATGAAAAGTGAAGATTAATTTACTGTATTGCTGTGTGTATTTCCTTATGACATTAAGGAGACCATTTGGTCCATTAATGTCCATGCTAGCTCTGAAACATTCCCATCAACCCCATTCCCTCCTGAAACCTATTCTCCCCATTGACCCATTAACACCCACCTGATTCACATACACGCTCCCCACCTTCACAGGGTTAATTGTAATTAACCATTCATCCAGCATATCTCTGGAATGTGTCTGAAACTGTCATGGCCACAGGGAGAGCATGCAAACTCCACACAGACAGCAGCAGAAGTCAGGATCGAACCCAGGTCACTGGAGCTGCGATACTCGGCAATTCTGCATTAAATGGAGCAAAACTCGACAGTAATATCAGAAATTCTGCTCAGGAAGCCTCACCCGAACTCCGGAAATCTTCTCTTTCTGTTGCTGCTCCTTTTCCTGGAAGTCTGATTTCTTTTTTGTGAGAGAGTCTAAGGAAGATTTTAGCTGATCCTGGAAGTCAGAGAGTGAAGGAAATAGAAACAAAGATGCATCAAAAGAAACAGGTGATCAAACCCGATTATCACACAAAATGCCGGGGGAACTCAGTGAGTCAGGCAACATCTATTCAGGGGAAATAAACAGTCGGTGTTTCGGGATGAGACCCATTATTAGGACTGGGAAGGAATGGGACAGAAACCAGAATGAAAAGGTTGGGGATGAGAACCAGCTGACAGGTGATGGGTGAGACAACGTGAGGGGGAACGTGGGGAAGGGTGATGAAGTGAGAAGCTGAGAGGGGACAGGTGGAAGAGGTAAAGAGCTGGAGAAGAAGGAATCTAATACGAGAGGACAATCGACCATGGAAGAAACGGGAGGAACTGGGCTGTTTGCGGCCCTGAATGGTGAGGAGGGAGGAGGTTAGGAGTCAGGTGTAGCACTTGTCCCGCTTGCAGGTGTCGGTGCCCGGAGGGAGATCAGTGGGGAGGAGCGAGTGGATCAGGGCGATACAGGACGTGGACCACGACCCGAATAGAGAGCGGAGAGTTGCGGGGTGCGGAGGTGGGCTGTGGGACGGAGAGATGCTAGAATCCCGTTGGAGAAGGCGAAAGTTGCAAAGAATAATGAGTTGGTTATGGAGGCTCGTGTGATGCTATGTAGGACAAAGGAAATGTGTGAAGCATTAAATTAACGTTAGTTTTTACCATGTAGTTTTTAACAGCTTCTTTAATCGGCATGACGCGGTGCTCTCTGTGTTCCTGCGCGTCTCTACAGATCACACAGATCAGTGTCTTGTCCGCTTCACAAAACAGCTTCAGTTCTTCCTCATGTTCCTCGCAGTGAAGTTTACTTTCCTTCCCTTTCGGATTCCGGTTTAGATTTCGAGCTTTTTCAGCCAGATTTGCTAAGGCCCGATTCACCCTGAGGGTGCGGTCAGCAAACACCTCTCTACATTCCGGGCAGGAGTTTCTCTCCTCCCTTTTCCAACACCGTATGATACAAGAGCGACAGAAGTTGTGTCCGCACTCCAGTGATAACGGATCGGTGAAGAAATCCAGGCAGATGGCGCAAATTGTCTCCTCGGTCCAACTCTCGGCCGTTCCTTTCGAAGCCATGTTAACTCCCGGCACTTCCTGATTCAGAATGCTTTCACTTTCGGGGAGCTGCTGATCCCCTGCAGTACCGCGATTGTCCACTACGCGCGCTGCAGTCTCAGGGAATGAACATGGTTTTGCTGGATGTGTTCAGTGCAAATTTTGGGCATTTCTATGTTGAGTGTGGGATCAAAAACACATTAAACAGGCAACAGATAAGAAAACGCGGCCATGGACTGTCTAAGCCCGGGTACGAGCGGAGGAGGGTTGACCGTATGGCGACCAACCCATCTCTTAAAAACGCAGTGTGACAAAAACGTCAGCTGAATCTCCAAAGGCCTCATCCCTGCGTTCGGAAGGACCTTCCCTTGGAAGACGATTGAAGTCCTGCGCTGAAAGGAGAAGCCATGTGTCCCCCTGGGGTGGTTCACTACTACAATAACTGTGAGGCGTCCTCAGCCAACCCGGCCACTCCCTGTCCAGTGTAGAGGATCCCTGTAGTCCCAGTGTTGTCCCTGTAGACTGGAATGTGTCAGTCGGCAGTATTCCTGTACGAAAGCAGTTCCCAACCTTTTTTAATGCCAAAGACCAACACCAGTAACCGTGGACCCCAGGTTGGGAACCGCTGCTCTCCGGACATCTCGGTGTGATGGCAGGCCAACAAGTTTCGAGCGTCTTTCCCCGAGCTGATGATCTTCCAGCAGCACTCGCTGTCCGTTTTCCTGCGTGTCCTGGGAACAGCCCGAGGATCAGTGAGCCTTCTGTCACGCAGCTGCTGTGGCACAGGCCCTTGAATGTTCCTCCACATATCTTCGTCAGCCCACAGTCCGCAAAGAGGTGAGTGACCGTATCGTCTCCACTGCAGTAATCTCGGGGCAGCGCGCTGTGGGAGTTATCTCCGGGCATGCAGCAAGGATCAGACTGGGAGGGCCCCTCTCACGGCCAGACAGGTGAGGTTTTGCTGCCTGTTGGTGAGATCTGGTGATGAGGCATTCGGCCAGATGGTCTGGACTGTCTGCTCAGGGAACCACTCCACTGTGTCCATCCAGTCCTTCTCCTGCAGCAACTGCAGGACATTCCGTGCTGACCACTGTCTGGTGTTCTTGTGGTCAAATCTGCTGGTCTGAAAGAACTGTCACCAATTTCATTAACACAAGGTTCACATGGAGAAACTTCCTGATGGAGACAGACACAGTCTCACAGGGTATTTACAGGGTAGGGGCAGGAATTATTATTCTCCTGGCTGGGTAGTGGAACCAGGGGTCACAGACTCAAAATCCGAGGTCACCTCAGCAGGACTGAGATGAGGAGAAATTTCCCCAACACAGTGCGGTGCATATTTGGAGTTTTCTCCACAAGTTTCCTAAATTAAACGGACATATTTTGGGGCTCGGCGATGTTGGGAATGTTGCAGGAAAGTGGCGCTGAGATCAAAGATTGGCCATGTTCTGAGTGAGGAACAGAACAACGCAACGGGCCGAATGGCCAGGAATGCTCCTGTTTCTTATTTTCTAAATCACGAGTTTACCTTTGCGCCTTGTTCTCCCTTGGCCTTCAGCCTGTCGGATTACGCAGGGGAGCGGTGAGAGCTCCGGAGATCCATCAGCAGCCGTTGTGGTTATTTCATGCTCTTGTTATTTATCCTGTTTCTCCGTATTTGCATTTGCACAGTTTGTTACCTTCAGCACTCTGGCTGATCTTTCACTGCCTGCTTCTGTTATGGTTACTATTCGATACTTTTTCTAAGTATGTCCGCATGAAAATGCTTCTCGGGGTTGTATGTGCTAACTTATCTGTACTCTGATAATAAAATTTATTTCGAAATTTGAGTTTCGAGGATTTTCCTTTAATTCTGAGAACAAGCTGTGACTGACATCTCCAGCTCCCAGTAGCAGCCCGTCCTCACACACCCGCAGCCAATCAGCGATCACCGCTGGGAGAGAGATGCTCTCACTGGCTACGAGCTGTCAGTGGGCGGGACGCTGAGCGCCCGGCCGGGCCGGAGTTTGGAACCGGGACCGAGTGAGGCCGGAGACCGGGAGCTGCGCCTCGGGTTTCGGCTGCACCACCGGCGGGTCTCGAATCCTTTCGAAGGCAGAGCTGAAGAGACTGGCGGTGATTCCGTGAGATGTTTCAGCTACACGGAGGGCGCCCGGCCTTTCCCCGCCGAGGATCGGGCCCTGTTGTCTGGAGTTGTCTCCCAGACCCGTCCCTTCCTGCTGGGAGACGGGAGCTGCCCCGCAGCGGCTGCCGATGGATCTCCGGAGCTCTCACCGCTCCCCTGTGCAATCCGAACGGCTGAAAACCAAGGGAGAACAAGGCGCAAAGGTAAACTCGTGCTTTAGAAAATAAGTAACAGGAGCATGCCTGGCCACTCGGCCCGTTGCGCCTATTCCACCCTTTCCTCAGAATAGTCCTTTCTTTTTAAATCTTTTTATTGATTTCAAACAAACATAAATGAAACATGAATACAAAGAGCTTGAGAGTACATAATCAATAGGTTAAGGTATAAATACAAATACATGATAATAACCTCCCAAACTCATAGTGGTTACAAAAAATGGGGAAAATAAGAAACCCTCCCCCTCAAAAAAATGAAAAAATTCCTAACCGACATGGGACATTGTATTATATCAATTATAGACAGTAGCGTCAGTAACTCCGCACCTCCATCCAAATAATCAAGGACAATAAAAGTAAGGTTTAGGAAAAGTCAGTTTAGCTCATATGAAAATGTTGAATAAATGGTCTCCAAGTTTCTTCATATTTAACTGAAGGGTCAAAGACAACACTTGTAATTTTTTCTAAACTCGAACAAGAAATAGTTTGAGAAAACCACTGAAATATAGTTGGAGGATTAATTTCTTTCCAGTTCAAGAGGATAGATCTTCTAGCCATTAATGTAACAAATGCAATCATCCGCCGGGCTGTGGGGGGGGGGGGATAAACGACTATTATCCACCATTGGTAAACCGAAAATTGCAGTAATAGGATGGAGTTGCAATTTGATATTCAGAACTGCTGAAATAATACCAAAAATATCTTTCCAATAATTTTGCAAACAGGGGCAAGACCAGAACATGTGGGTCAATGAAGCGACTTCAGAATGACATCTGTCACTGGTTGGATTAACATAAGAATAAAATCGAGCGAGTTTATCCTTGGACATGTGAGCCCTATGAACAACCTTAAATTGTATTAGGCATGTTTAGCACAAATAGAAGAAGAATTGACTAATTGTAAAATTTTCTCCCACTGCTCTGTGGGTATAAGACAGTGAAGTTCTTTTTCCCATTCCTTCTTCATTATTTCTGATACTCCTGGCTGTATTTTCATGATCATATGATAAATGATGGCTACTTACCCCTTCTGGCAAGGATTCAGAGCTAGAATTTTTTCTTTAATGTCCATTGGACATAATTTCAGAAAATATAACATTCAAGAAATTTCTAACTTACAAGTATCTAAAAAAATGAGTTTTAGGCTGGATAGCTGTTCAAAGGACATAAAACTGTTATCTAAATATAGATCACGAAAACATGTTATATCTTTTGTTTTCCATAACACAAAGGCTTGGTCCATAAAAGAGGGCTAGAAAAAGAAGTTAGATATAATAGGGCTTGATTATTCAAGCCAAAGAATTTACGAAATTTAAACCATCTTCTTAATGTATTTTTAACTATAGGATTAGTTATTTGTTTATTCGGTTTAGAAAAAGCAAAAGGAAGCGAAGATCCTAAAATAGAAAACAATGAGAAGTCTCGTACAGGTTTACACTCCAAATTTACCCATTGTGGCCAAGGTACTATGACCGATTCTTGTGTCCAAAATATTAAATATTGAATATTAACTGCCCAATAGTAAAATCTCAGGTTTGGCAAAACAAAACCACTTTCCTTCTTAGGCTACTGTAAATATTTTATTACTTAATCTAGGATTTTTCTTCTGCCACACATACGAGGATATTTTGGAGACAATAATATCAAAAAAAGATTTAGGAATAAAAATTGGTAATGCTTGGAATAAATATAAAAATTTGGGTAATACTATCATCTTGATAGTATTAATTCGACCAACCAATGACAGAGATAATGGGGACCACCTGGTAACAAGTTGCTTGATTTGTTCAATTAAAGGTAAAAAAATAACTTTAAATAAACCCTTATGTTTCTTGGTAATTTTAGTACCCAAATAAGTAAAATGATCTGTGACAACTTTAAATGGTAAGTGTTTATAAATTGCAACTTGCATATTTGATGGAAATAACTCACTCTTATTAAAATTCAGTTTGTAGCCAGAAAAGCTACTAAACTGAGCAAGCAAGGATGAAATAGCAGGAATAGATCTCTCAGGGTCAGATATGTATAGTAACAAATCATCAGCATATAATGATAACTTATAAGTCCCTTCCCTACAGGTAATTCCAAAAATATTAGGTGATTCACAAATGGCAACGGTTAAAGGTTCCAAAGCAATGTCAAATAATAGAGGACTTAAAGGGCAGACTGGCCTCGTACCACGGGACAACTGAAAAAAAGGAGATCTTTGATTATTGTTAAGAACCGAAGCCAAAGGTTCATAATACATTAATTTACTACATGATATAAATTTCAAGCTAAAATTAAAATTCTGCAACGTATTAAATAAATATAGCCATTCAACTCTATCGAACGCTTTTTCAGCATCTAAGGAAATGACATTCTGTTATTTTAGATGAAGAATTATCAATTATATTAATTAATTTTCTAATGTTAAAAGATGAATAACAGGTTTTAATAAATCCAGTCTGATCTTCAGAGATAATTTGAGGTAATACATTTTCTAATGTAGTGGCCAAAATTTTGGTAAAAATCTTAGAATCCGTATTCAGCAAGGATATTGGCCGATAGGATGCACATTCAGTGGAGTCTTTATCTTTTTTAAGAATTGGAGAAATAGAGGCATCATAAAAAGATTGTGGTTATTTACCTACAGTTAATGCATCTTTAAAAATTTTACAAAGCCAAGGAGCGAGTATAAAAGAAAACGATTTAAAATATTCAGCAGTATAACTGTCCAGATCAGGGGCTTTACCTGAATACATTGAAAAAGGAAGTGGGTTCCCCTTTCCAGACCCTGCCCGGGGACTTGCCTGCACTCCTCAGGGTTATATATGGAACCTCTCGGACAGGGACAGGGAGTGGGATCCCCTTTCCAGACCCTGCCCGGGGACTTTTGCCACTCCTCAGGGTTATATATGGAACCTCTCGGACAGGGATAGGGTGTGGGTTCCCCTTTCCCAGGCAGATGCCCGAAGGTGACCGGGAGCCACCAGAGGGGCTGATGTAATACAAGCCATGGCACGGTGGGTCACTGAGGTAAGGGAACCCATTTGAATGACAGCCCGACTGCACGCGGATTTTGATGAATTTACCCGATAACTACAGGAAAAAGGAGAATCCCTTGCGTACTTTATAGCCGTTTTAAGGATACGTGAGAGTCCAATGCCGGCAAACCCCTGGACAGATCAGTGTGTCCAGCTGGCAGTGCAAACTTTTCTAAACTGTCTCAGACCCAAGCCTGCCCACTCCTTTAAGTTAACTAATCTCAATTCGCTGTGTCAGACCTGGCCCCAGGATGACATAAATTCTGATGAATAGGGAGCGCAATTGACTCTTTAAAGGGACTGGGGGAAAGTGAGAGTGTGCACAGAGAACCAGTAGTGAGGAGATGGAGTTCGGGTCCCGACGAAGAACCCAGAACGGGTGGCAGGATCGTGCGGACGGTGCAGATGAAGAAGACACTTGGCTAAGGACAGAAACGGGGTTTTGTAGAAAGAGGGGATATTGGGCCAGAGATTGTCGCACTGCAATCACAGGCAAGAATAATAAGCGTCAGGAAGAGAGCCTGGATCACAGTAATACTCGACAGAGTACCACATTTACCCTCCACAATCCCTTTGGTCCCGGATAGGGCAGGCCAGAGGGGACGGATCACAGTGATACTCGACAGAGTACCACATTTACACTCCCCACAATCCCTTTGGTCCCGGATAGGGCAGGCCAGAGGGGACGGATCACAGTAATATTCGACAGAGTACCACATTTACTCTCCACAATCCCTTTGGTCCCGGATAGGGCAGGCCAGAGGGGACGGATCACAGTGATACTCGACAGAGTACCACATTTACTCTCCACAATCCCTTTGGTCCCGGATAGTGCAGGCCAGAGGGGACGGATCACAGTGATACTCGACAGAGTAGCAGATTTACTCTCCACAATCCCTTTGGTCCCGGATAGGGCAGGCCAGAGGGTACGGATCACAGTGATAATCGACAGAGTACCACATTTACTCTCAACAATCCCTTTGGTCCCGGATAGGGCAGGCCAGAGGGGACGGATCACAGTGATACTCTACAGAGTACCATATTTACTCTCCACAATCCCTTTGGTCCCGGATAGGGCAGGCCAGAGGGGACGGATCACAGTGATACTCGACAGAGTACCACATTTACTCTCCGCAATCCCTTTGGTCCCGGATAGGGCAGGCCAGAGGGGACGGTGATACAGGCGGCTGTGATCAGGCTCACCACACAGGCAGGCTCTTTTCTCACTGCTGCAATCAGGTAGATGGTAAGAGAGCCTCAGGACTCGCCCCACCAGGGTCAGGAACAGTTACTACCCCTCAACCATCAGGCTGTGGAACAACACAGGATAACTGCACTCACTTGCTGTCCATAAAGTTGCTCCCACAACAAATTATCGTACTGGGACTCTCTCCAAATGAGTGAAATAAGAGGTGGTTTGTCTGAGACAGATCGCATTCCTGTCTCAGAATCAGAGAAATACAATCTCACAGGATATTTACAGCGGAAGGGCTGGAATGATGTTTCCCATAAGATGTGGAACCAGCGGTTACAGACTCAAAATCTGAGGACAACTCAGCAGGACTGAGATGAGGAGAAATTTCCTCACCCAGAGTGCAGTGAATCATTGCAATTATCTCCACAAGGTTTCTAAATTGAATAGACATATCCTGAGGCTCAGCGGTGATGGGAAGTTGCAGGAAAGTGGTGCTGAGGTCAAAAGTCAAGCATGTTTTGAGTGAAGGGCAGAAGAGGCGCAAGGGGCCGAATGGCCACGCCTTCTCTATTTCTGATTTTCTGAAACACGAGTTTACCTTTGCGCGTCACTTTTTCTTGTCCTGTCAGATTGAACAGGGAGCGCTGAGTGCACCGGACATCTATCGGCAGCCGCTGCGGTTATTTCATGTTCTCGTTATTTATTTGTATTGGCGAAGTTTGTTGTCTTCTGCACTCTGGCTGATGTTTCAGTGATCCAGGTATAGTTATCATTCAGTAGCTTTGCTCTGTATGTTTGTAGGAGTTGTAGGTGGCGACTTATATGTACTCTGTTAGTTTTTGGTATCGTCGCTTGGGGAATCTGAGGTAGAGGAGTATTTGGGGCTTATTTAAAATTATACATAGATATTATCCAACCAATGTTTATTTGACAAGGGTTAATTCTGATATTGAAACTAACTGTTCATTTTGTGGTTTATATCCAGAGGATTTATTTCATCTGTTTTGGGATTGTGAGTATGTTAAAACATTTTGGGTTGATGTTTGTCAATTTATAGATCAATATATTAATGTGGATTTTACTTTTTGTTTTCAAAATGTCTTATAATATCACAGGGATCATTTCTTTATCATAAATCTTTTCTTAATTGACAGAACATTTTATATCCATAAATGCAAATACAGCAATAAGAAACCCTCATTTTTATTTTTTTACTTCAGATTTCAAACTATACGTTTATACTCTGAAAACTTCCCATAACCAGAAGGCTGTAAAGACTGTACAAATCTGTCAACGTTTTGGGTTATCTCTGTAAATGTTCCTGTTTTGTGACTCCTCTTAGATACAATTCCTTCAGTCCAACAGTATTTAGAGAGGATTTCCTTGTTTATTTGTATATTTAAAGTTAATTGTTATATATTTGTTGCTGTTTTTGTGTGATTCCCTGGCTTTGTTAGCATATGTTTAGTGCTTCTGTTTTTGTTTGTGTTCAATAAAAAATTTTAAAAATTGAAAAATAATAATAAAATTTACTTTCAACTTTGAGCCTCGGGGAACTTGCTTTGATTCTGACAACAAACAGCGACTGCCATCTCCGGCTCCCGGCAGCAGCCCGCCCTTTGACACACTCACAGCCAATCAGAAAACACCAATGGGAGATTCTTGCCACCATTGGCTGAGGGGTGTCAGTGGGCGGGACGCTGAGCAGACCGAAGTTTAGAATCGGGAACGAGTGGACCCGGTGAGAGACCCGAGATTGGGAGCAGCTCCCCGGGTAAAGGCTGCAACAGCGGTCGGAGTTTTGAACCCTTCCGATGGCAGAGGTGAAGATTCGGGCGGAGATTCCGTGAGATGTTTCAGCCACACAGGGGGTGCCCGGTCTTTCCCCGCCGTGGATCGGGGCCTATTGTCCGGAGTTTACTCCCAGTCCTGTCTCCTGCTGCTGGGATACGGGAGCTGGCCCGCAGCGGCTGCCGATGGAACTCCGGTGCTGTGAGCGCTCCCCTGTGCAAAAGGACAGGCTGAAGGTCAACGGAGAACCAGGCACAAAGGTAAACTCGGACTTTAGAAAAAGGAAACAGGAGCAGGCCATTCGTCCTTTGCATCTGTTCTGTCCTTCACTCAGAACATGCCTGATCTTTGACCTCAGCGCCACTTTCGCGCAACGTTCCCAGTATCGCAGAGCCCCAAAATTTTTCCTTCGAATTCAGAAACCTTGTGGAGAAAATTCCAAAGATTCGCTGCCCTCTGGGTGAGGAAATTTCTCCTCATCTCAGTCCTGCTGAGGTGAACTCGGATTCTGTGACCCCGATTCCTCACCACAGCCAAAGGAAACATCATTCCTGCCTCTACCCTGTCAATACCCTGTGAGAATGTGTCTGTCTCAGTCAGACGGCCTTTTATTTCTCTAATTTTGAGACAGGCCCGGTCAGTATAATCTCTCCGAGGACACTACCTCACCTCCTAAATCAATCTGGGAAATCTCTTCATTCCCTTTATCCCACAGGCTGACTCCGGGAGGGAGACCAGACCTGTTCACAGTGTTCCATGTACGCTCTCACTAGGACCCCATATACCTTCAGAGGAGATCTTTATTCTTGTATTCAAACCTTCCTTCCCATTCAATGCTCTTCATTTAATATCGAACTCAAACAGTGAGCAGACACAACACAGCCTCAGCCACGAATTTAAAGGGCAGGTGTTGCAACAGTTTGAGCTTCATACCGGGGGCCACGGAGCAAGCAGGGTGTCACAAAGGGAGGAATGTGAGAGTGTTGTATGTCTGAGCCCAGCTGTGTGTGTTTGTGTATCAGAATCAGGTTTAATATCACCGGCGTATGTGGTGAAACTTGTTCCTTTGTGTCTGCAGTACATTGCAATATTTAGTAATAAAAAGTATAAATTACAGTAAGTATTTATAAATTAAATTTAAACGTTAGTACAAAACGGGAGGGAAAATCCCGAGGAAGTGTTAATGGGATCATTGTCCATTCAGAAATTTGACGGTGGAGCGGACGAAGTTGTTTCTGAAACACTGAGTGTGTTTTCAGGATCCTGTACATCCTCCTTGATGGTAGCAATGTGAAGAAGGCATGCCCTGGGTGACGGGGGTCCTTAATGATGGATGCCACCTTTTTGTGGCATCATCTTTTGAATGTGTCCTGGATGCTGTGGAGTCCAGTGCCCATGAAGGAGCTCGCTGAGTTTACAACTTTCTGCAGCATTTTCCGATCCTGAGCAGTGGCCTCTCCACACCAGGCAGTGATGCACCCAGTTAGAATGCTCTCCACAGTACATCTGTAGAAATTTGCAAGTGTCTTTAGTGACAGACCGATTCCCCTCAATCTCCGAATGAAATATTGCCGATGTTGTGCCTTCATTGTAACTGCATCAATATGTTGGGCCCAGGATAGTTCCTCAGAGATGGTGACAGGCAGGAAATGGAAACTGCTCAACCTTTTCACTTCTGATCCCACGATGAGGACTGGTGTGTGTTCCCTCGACTTCCCCTTCCTGAATCCACAATCAATTCCTTTGGACTCATGATGTTGAGTGCAAGGTTGTTGCTGTGACACCACTCAACTTGCTGATCTATCTCACTCCTGTACTCCTCCTCGTCACCGTCTGAAATTCAAGCAACAATAGTTGTGTCATCAGCAAGTCTATAGATGAGCCCAGCCACACAGACGTGGGTGTAGAGAGAGTAGAGCAGTGGGCTGAGCACACATCGTTGAGGTGTGCCCGTGTTGATTGTCAGCAAGGAGGAGATGTTATTTCTGATCGATACTGACTGGGGTCTCCTGGTGAGGATCCAGTTGCAGAAGGAGGTACAGAGGCCCAGGTTTTGGAGCTTGTTGATTACAATTGAGGGTCTGATTGTGTTGAACGCTGAGCTGTAATCAGCTGCCTGACTTTATTGCTATTGTCCCGCTGAACTAAGGCTGAGTGGAGAGTCAGTGAGATTGCATCTGCTGTAGACTTATTGTGGTGATTGGCAAATTGCAATGGGTCCATGTCCATGCACAGACAGGAGTTGATTTCAGGCATGACCAGCCCCTCAAAGCACTTCATCACAGTAGATGTGAGCACCACTGGGTGATAGTCATTGAGGAGGAAGTTCACTGTGTTGATATTTTGGGCACTGGTATGATTGTTGCCCTTTTGAAGCATGTGAGTGTGTGTGTGTGTGTGTGTGTGTGTGTGTGTGTGTGTGTGTGTGTGTGTGTGTGTGTGTGTGTGTGTGTGTGTGTGTGTGTGTGTGTGTGTGTGTGTGTGTGTGTGTGTGTGTGTGTGTCCCCTTGAAACAGGGAGCCACAGAATCCGAGGTTCAGTTCAATTCAAGAATATTTCTTTTAACAGGGTTGCCTCAAAAGAGGGGTCACAGTGATGGATGACCATTCAGGTCAGAACAAAATTATTTACTCAGCTGATGGTGAACCTTTGAAACTCACAACTCACTCTTGTGTTTGCGAGAGACATTTACAAATTTGAATGTAGAATTGAGAATGAACACAGTAAATTCATTATTTTTATAGTTTTAGTTTTTTTGTGAGCATGCTCGGTAAATCCAATAATGGAAACAACGAAGGACCAACAGGACGGACCGAAAAAATACAACAATGTGCAAAGGACAACAAACTGTGCGAATTGAAATGAAAAATATATAATAAATAAACAAGAAATAAATATCAAGAACGTGAGATGAAGACTCCTTGAATGTGTCCATTGGTTGTGGGAATAGTTCAGTCTTGGCGTGAGAGAATTTGTGTAAAATTATCCTCTTTAGTTCAGGACATGAATTTAATGTCATTCTAGTCTTCCAAAATCCACTCTAATAAAGCGCTATATCACTTCTCTTTTCCAAAGTATAACTCAAACGCTCGATTACCTGACATTCCATCAGTTTACATAAATGAAACATTAACGGTATAAGCCCACAACTGGAAGGATCAGATGGGGACCTCCCAGATTTTCTAATAGACTCTACTGCTGCCATTTTCCATGGGAAGGAAGATGATCTAACCTCCAAATACGATTCAAAAATGATAACATTTTCTCAAGAGAGCTGTCAGTCATATGTCTGGTCATACGATCATACTTTCATGGGGATGCCTAACCTGCATTAATAATATTCTTAAATTCACACAAAAAATACTTGACATCAGTGATACTATCATTGGTACATCTAACTTCCAACACATCAGGGTATTCATTGAAAAACGTATCCCTATATTGTTTAACTTCTTCACTTAAATTATCGTGATTACGAATCGCAGCAAATGACCCAGCCAGTAACACAACCTTCCCCATTACTGTAGCAATCATCTTGTCCACATTAATCAGTACTGGATTATTATGATCCCTTCGAATTCCCCAATTTTCTCAATCATTCTTCAAACATCTCCAAGTTTATTAACCCTTCCTATATTATCTCAATATGATTCCAGTAAATCACCTCCTTCCCCACCATGGTCTGTGCCGTTCTATTCTAAATGATGTCACTCTGAGACTGAGATCACAGAAAACACTGGATTTCTTGCAATTTGTTTTACCAAAAATTCCACCTCCTACATGTGGTTTCCTATCCCCGATATAAATCCAAACTCAAGCTAAAGCCTTGCAAACAGATAAAGGGAATGTTGACTCAATGTTCCCAAACTAAAAGGCAAACTAAAGACAGTAAAATGGTCAATCCCCAATGTTTCATCACCCATAACATCCCACATACAGACTCCAGCAAGTATGTTCGAAACGAATGTTAAATCTTTTGCCGTTTCAGGATTATTATGGACATTAAATCTAGTGGTAACAACCAGGGTACCTGTATCCATATAACATCCGGAGGTTTGACAAATCAGAAATAAACTTCTTAAAGTATTAACCTTTAGAAATTAGGGTTTTCATAGTCCATTGCAATATTTTTAATCCCATTATGTACCTTCACAAGTAGACTGGCAGCTTCATTTACAGCTTCCCATGTAACACCAAACAGCAAAATATCTTCCTGCAGCTTTCACAATAATTTAATTCCATCAGTATGACGAGATGTTTGATCCGGACGATTCACCACATCCGTTACAAACATCAGAAAATTCATTTTATCCACAAGTGAAGTATCTTTATTGAGAGAACTGTGATGATAACATTTAATCACTGACGTCAGTCTGTTTGCTGGTTGGGAACACTGAATCAACATTCCCTTTATCTGTTTGCAAGACTGACTGACGCTCATCTTGAGAAATTATCGTGTGAGCTCTCATTTGATCGACAGGCATCTCAGCCACTAAAAGCAGGGAACAGAAGTAAGTCTGAGCTACGATAGGCCGGGTTGAAATCTGCACCTGACCATAACCCTCCTCTTCCGCTCCGTGCCCATGGCAGAGTTTACCGAGTTGTGATGGCCGACAGGAATTGTAGTTCATATCCAAGCGCGTGTTTATGCATCACGTACACAGATTTTGTCACACTTTGCATTACCCGACAATTGCACCGTAACAGTGATGGCGGAGAGGAGAATCAGTGTTGCATCGCACTCAGATTTGGGATCAGTGCACAGTCACCATCCAAGCAACACACACAAAATGCTGGAGGAACTCAGCAGGCCAGGCAGCCTCTATGGAAAATGCACAGTCGACGTTTGGGGCCGAAACCCTTCGGTAGGACTGGAGAAAAAAAAGCTGAGGAGTAGATTTAAAAAGTGACGGGAAGGGGGAGCGAAACACTAGGTGATAGGTAAAAGTGGGAGGGGGAAATTCATTGGGAAGTTGGTTGGTGAAAGGTACAGAAGGCCATGAAAGTAAGAAAAAGAGGAACGACGAGCAGAGAGAGGCGATGGAGACGTGCGTGAAATGGAAGAGATGCGGTTGAGGGCAGCGTTGATGGTAGAAGGGTAGTCCCTTTCTTTGAAAAAGAATACCTCTCCTGATTACTGCAGATTTTCTCTTGTTTGCGACAGTCACTGTCCAGTCTCCTTCTGACTCGAATCCTGCAGTCCCGGCGGCAAAAGCCGTGAATCCCTACTCCGCCGTTCCGGGTGAATCACGTCCTTCCAGAGGTGACCAACCAGAGGTGCGCACGGTCCTCCAGCTGTGATCTCACCAACATGGAGCAGTACGGGCCCTTCTGCTCACTGTGTTGTTCCGAAACAATTGAACTGGTCATTCAATGCCTTACTAAACCAAACCCTCCTGCCTGCACCAAATTCCACATCCCTCCATTCGCCTCACATTCACGTGGTATCTAATAGCCTCTATTGCGTCTGCTGCCTCCACCACCTCCCCCGGCATTCATTCCAGGCACCCACCATTATGAGTATGAAAATAACTTGCATCGCACATCTCCTTTAAATATTCCGAGTCAGGTTAAATATTATCGTATTACTCGGTGGTTTGCATTCGATTATTAAGTAGGTGGTTTCGTGGTTCCTGGAGGCACATGATAGAATAGCCCGTAGTCAGCATGGTTTGTCAGTGGAAAATCTTGCCTGAAATTTTTTGGAATTCTTTGAAGAAATAACAATCAGGGTAGACGAAAGAGAAACAGAGGAATTTGTCTGCTTGGATTCTCGAAAGGCCTTTGACAAGGTTCCACACATGACACTGCAAAACAAATTAAGAGCACATGGTACTACACAAAAGCTGCTGGTATGTAGAAAGCATTGGCTGTTTGGCGGGTTACGAAGCGTGGGAATAAAGGGAACCTTTTGTGGTTGGCTGCCGGTAACTAGTGGTGTTCCACAGCGGGCTGTGTTGGGACCGTTCCTTTTTACATTATATGTCAATGGCTTGGATGGCAGAATTGAGCGATTTGTGGCCAAGTTTGCGGATGATACAAAGATAGGTGAAGGCGCAGATAGATTTGAGGAAGTAGAGAGGCTACAGAAGGTGTTAGGCATATTGCAAGAAAGGGCAGAATGTAACAGATGGAATATATTGTCAAGCAGTTTATGGTCATGTACTTTGGTAGAATAAATAAAAGGTAGACTATTTATTAGGTGATAGATTTTTTTAAATGAGGCGCAAAGGGTCTTGGGAGACCTTGTGCAGGATTACATGAAGACTAATTTGCAGGTTGAGCCGGTGGTGAGGAAGGCAAGTGCATTCACCTCCAGAAGACGCGAATATAAAAGCGAGGTGGGAATGTTGAGACTTTATAAACCACTGGTGAAGCCTCACTTGGAGTATTGTGAGCAGTTTTGTGCCCCTTATCTTAGGAAGGATGGGCTGACGTTGGAGAGGGCTCACAGGATGTTCACATAAATGGTTCCTGGATTGACCCCCTTGTCGTATTAAGAGCCAATGTGGATCTTCATTTGGTTTTATCACGTGTAGAATCATCAGCTCTTATGATGGTCAATGTGACAGAAGCTCAATTTATGACCCAATCTATGACCTGCCTAGGAATTATGGACCTGTATTCCCAGTTTCCTCTATTCTCCCGTACTCCTCAATTCCCTACCATCCACTCCGTATGAGCTTCTCTGCTTGGTCCTCCCAAAGTGCAACACCTCACACTAATCTGCATTAATTTCCATCTGTCATTTTTAGAAATTCTTTCCAGCTGCTTAATTCATGCTGAAAGTTTTGATCACCTACTTCGCTGCCCACATACGCTCTGAATTTAGGTGTCATCTGCAAAGGCAGTTTACCAGAATACTATTGATATTCAGAAGTTTCTATATCCTGCCCCTTAAAACGTCTTCCAATAAGTTACCCACGACTGATGTCAGGCTCCCTTCCCTCTAATTTCCAGGCTTATTCTTAGAACATTCCTTGACCATCGGAAGCTAATCTCCAGCACCTCACCCGTGGCTGAGGACATTTGAAATCCCTCTGCCAAGGTCCCTGCAATTTCCGCATTAGCCACCGACATGAACCGGGGAGGACACCCTATCTGGACCTGGGCATTCATCCACCATAATTTGTCGCAAGTCCGCAAACACCCCTTTCCCCATAATCCGTACATGGTCCATGACCTCAGTGCAGTTCTGCCTCATTTCCTTTGTCCATGTGCCTGTTTCTGAAGCACCTACAGACACAAAACATTTAAAATATCTTCCCCGTCTCTCTTGGAAGACTGTTTGTCCCTTGCATATCTCTAGAGACCCTTGGGATTCTCCTTCAGTTTGTCTGCTCGAGAAAACCTTCTTTGATTCCTGCTGATTCCTTCTTTGATTCTCTGTGAAGTATTTCATGTTTTCTTATACTTCACGAGTGACTCATTTCATATGAGCTGTCTATGCCTCTTTCGTCGTCTAAATCAGACTCTCAGTATGCCTCTAAAATCAAGATCCCTGAAGCCTTGGCCTTTATTCCAACAGGAACATATAAACTCTGCACTGCTGAATGTTTTCAACTTAGAAAGCATTGTAACCCAATCTACACCGGCCTGAACTCTGCTGATGACATCGAAATTGTAGTGTTTCCAAACCACAGTCAGATTCCGAGGACCAGTTATATCAATCTTCACAATTATCTTGAAACTGACAGAATTATGATCACTAGATACAGAGTTTTCCCGGACACACATTTCTGTCACTTGTAAACTACGACCTCCAGCATCTCATCCACTCACTGAGGAACACTACTTCCTCGATCCGAGGTGTTTCTCACCCTGGCACGTGAGATTCAGCATACCTTTCCAGAGTCACATTCTCGTCAACAGAACCCACAGTCTGTCCCCCTAACTGGTGAATCCCTGCTTAGTACTGCTGAAAGGATGTGTAACCATTTGTAATGATTTGGAAACGTATGGCCAGATTAGGGACAAAAAGTAGAATTAGAATCATAGAGAAGTACCGCAAAGAATCAGGCCATTTGCAACGTGCAGGCCACGCTGAACCATTAAATAGTCTTCTCTACCTCTACCATATGTGTACCTATCCACACTTCGCTTAAACCTTGTAATCGAGCTCACAATGACCAGCTGCTGGCAACTATTTCAACTATTGAGCGAAGAGGCTACCTGCCATGTTCCGCTTAGGCTTCTCACCTTTCACCAGTAGCCCATGACTTTTGGTTGTAGTCCCACACAACGTCAGCAGAAAAATCTTGCCGATCTATACCCCCATAATTATGTACACCTCTATCAAATTTACTCTCAATCTTGCACTTTGCAAGGATAAAGTTTTAAGCCATTCAGTTTTTAACTCAGATAATCCAGACCTGGCAACATCCTTGTAAATTTCCCCTGTACCCCGTCAACCTTAGTTACAGCTTTCCTGTAGCTAGGTGACGATAACCGAACACAGATCTCGTAGCAAGGCCTCATCAGTATCTCACACGTTACATCCCATCTCCTATAATCAATACATTGATTTATGAAGGCCAATGTTCCAAACAATCTGTATACTTTTGAAGCCACTTTGAATGAATTATAGACCTGTATTGCCAGGTCCGTTTGATCTTCTACACTCCTCAGTGCCCTTCCGTTCACTTTGTAAGACCGACCCTGTTTGGTTCTATGGAAGAGCAACACCTCTCTCTCGTCTGCACTGAATTCGATCTGTTATTTTTCAGCCCATTTTTCCAGCTGGATCAGATCATGCTGAAACAAATATGAAAGCCTTCTTCACTGTCCACTACACCCCCAATCCTGGTGGCATTCAGAAACTTGCTGATGTACTGTATCATATTATCACCCAGATCGTTGATGTAGATGGTAAACAACAACGGACCCAGCACCGATCGCTGCGGCACTCCACTGGTCACAGGCCTTTATTCACAGAGGAGACCATCTAATACCACACTCTGGCTTCTCACACAAACCAAATGTGGCAGCGTCGGCGCATCTGAGGGTATGACCAATCTCAGGTTGTTTCATTTATAGATACCTTAATAATGAATACACTTCGAAGATTGAACTTTGGTCTTGCTGTCTTTTAGGGTAGGGTAGCTATTTGTGAAGTGTTTGAAATCCTTTTTGCTCTGGGATAATCTAATGAGCATGTGGAGAGTGTCAGCGGGTTTGGGGTGCGCACGGATTCGGCAGTGCACATAGATTTGGAGGTGCTCACTGATATGTGGGTACACACGGATTCGGCAGTGCACATAGATTTGAAGGTGCTCACTGATATGTGGGTGCACACGGATTCGGCAGTGCACATAGATTTCGAGGTGCTCACTGATATATGGGTACACACGGATTCGGCAGTGCACATAGATTTGGAGGTGCTCACTGATATGTGGGTACACACGGATTCGGCAGTGCACATAGATTTGAAGGTGCTCACTGATATGTGGGTGCACACGGATTCGGCAGTGCACATAGATTTCGAGGTGCTCACTGATATATGGGTACACACGGATTCGGCAGTGCACATAGATTTGGAGGTGCTCACTGATATGTGGGTACACACGGATTCGGCAGTGCACATAGATTTGAAGGTGCTCACTGATATGTGGGTACACACGGATTCGGCAGTGCACATAGATTTGGAGGTGCTCACTGATATGTGGGTGCACACGGATTCGGCAGTACACATAGATTTGGAGGGGCTCACTGATATATGGGTACACACGGATTCGGCAGTGCACATAGATTTGGAGGGGCTCACTGATATGTGGGTACACACGGATTCGGCAGTGCACATAGATTTGGAGGTGCTCACTGATATATGCGTACACACGGATTCGGCAGTGCACATAGATTTGGAGGTGCTCACTGATATGTGGGTGCACACGGATTCGGCAGTGGGCATAGATTTGGAGGTGCTCACTGATATGTGGGTGCACACAGATTTGGCGTGTCTGCGGAATTGGTACTTTGACAAAACACAAGATTGTTCCATTTTTGAATACTTTAATGATAAATGCACCTTGAACTTTGCTCTTGCTGTTAGTTTAAGGTGGAGGCCGCTATTCACTGAACAGTTTGGCATGATTGTTGCTCCGAGATAATATTCCATGTATGAGGGGTGTTACTGGGTTGAGGAGTGCGTTCAGATTTGGGGATAAGCGCAGGTTCTGAAGTGTGTCAGCAAACATGGGGAATTAGGGGGTGTAGGTCGGTTCGGGGTGTGACGAATCCCAAGGTTGTTTCATTCAAAGTTACTTTACTGATAAATACAGTTTGAACTTGAACTTTGTTCTTGCTGTTTTTGTCAGGTGGAGGCAGGTATTTTGTAAACGGTTTGTAATTGTTCTTGCTCTGGGGTAATCTAATGTGCAGGTGGGGTGTCAGCGTGTTGGGGCTGCACACCGATTTAGGGGTGCAGATATATTTTCTGCACACAGGTTTAGGGGTGTCCCTAAACAGGGGCTGCACACTGATTTGGGGGTGTCGGTGGATTTCACTCTGCACAGTGACGTGTGGGGTGCATATGGATTTTGGGATGCACACAGATCTAGGAGTGTGTCGGCCAGTTTGTGGGCACACACTGATATGGGGTGTGTTATCAAATATGAGGTTGCACACGAATGTGGGAGAGCGCACAGATTTGTGTGCCTCGTTATATTTGCAGTGTACACACGGATTTGAGGGTGTAGGTCGATTTCGGATGTGATGACTCTCAAGGTACTTTATGAATAAATAAATATTGAAGTTGGACTTCGTTCTTTTTTTGCTATTTTTGTAAGGCGGAGGCAGCTATTTGGTGAACTGTGTGAAATGATACCTGCTCTGGGATAATCTGATGTGCATTTGGGGCGTCACACTTCGCTATCAGGTGTGGGGAGAGAACCCGACGAGGTCACCATTTGAAAGTCAAACCGACGGACGGCAAGCCGCAACAGCAAGGAGTTTTATTTAGTGCCGGAGGGAAAAGTACAAAAGCTGCCGAAAAAGTTGTGTAGAGAAAAATATATTTATAAAGAAACAAATGAGAACAAACGCCCATGCACAAAAAGTACAAATATACAGATGCTTTCTCAAAGACAAACTTTGTCTTTTAACTTTCCCTTGTAAATATTTACCAACCGTCAAATCCAACCTCGCAACGAAAGACTGGGGGTTTAAATCTGCCTCCGCCTGGCTGAGATTCTAACATGCTAGCGTTTTATTTCACAACATATGCCACAGGTAAATCCATTGATCAGTGTACATATGCTCAGATGAATATAAAGTAATAATGCCCTCCCCACCAGTGGTGTTACCTGTGCAGGGTGTGGGTCACCTGACCCCACAAACCCAGGTGTTATTTCAGGACCCCTCAAACAGTCCTTCTGGTCTTTTGGGGCCGTTCTGCTGTCTACAAGCCCCTGTAACGGTATGAGTGAAAACAAATGAAAGTGTTTGTAATGATTGTGTCTAGAATCCCTATTTTTATGAGTTATAGGCCAGCAGTGCAAGTTAAATGAAAGGATCGTTTCGATTAGCCAAGCTAGCCATTGTTTCACTGCGGGGTGTGTAAACGGTGAACTCCCAAGAGCTGCGGAACGGGAGGGAAAAGGGCGTGAAACACTGGGGAAACTAGACCATGGACAGAACGAGGGGGAGTGACTAACCGGGCAAAGGGTCAAGTTTAGCGGAGAATTATCATTACCAACCTGTTCAGTCACAGTCTGTTTCGTTGCTGTACTGTGTCTGTGACTGACACAAACATGACAGAAACAACAGGGAAATGGGCCGGAGAGTTTGTTTCGATGCCGTTGTGTCCGTGACTGACTCGAATGGAGGAGATGCGGCAGGAAGATGGGCCAAAATGCCTCTCCCTGTGCTATAGTTTCTACTGATAATGGGATAGAATGGGTACCTTGATGGGCTGAAGCGTCTCTCCAAGTGCTACAGTGTCTGTAGACAATAGTATAGAACGAGCAGGAAGATGGGCTGAAAGAGTGTTTCTGTGCTGTCGTGTCTGTGATTCGCTGTAATGGGACAGAATCTGCATGATGATAGGCAGAATGGCCTTTGCTTCGCTCTCTCACGTCTATGTCGGACTCTAATGTGACACGAGCAGCAGGATAATGGACCTAACGGTCTATGTGGTGTGTCTGTAATTCACTCTCACAGGCAGGATGATGTACGAAGGGTCTGTTTCTGAGCACAGAGTCCGCAGCTGTTAAAAATATTCCTTATCACACACACACTGATCAGGGACACTGTGCAGCTTCTCTTGTAGCAAACACTTCTTTGTTCATACTTTATTCTCACAGCACGACTTGTCAGGCTGCCAATAACTCAGTTAGGCTTTAACCCTTTTCATTCGGCGTATAATTTCCCAACGTTAGAGTCAGTCACAAACACGACAGCACATAGACTACCCTTCGGCCCGTCACCCTGTTGTTCCTCTCACGCGAGAGACAAAGAAACCGCAGTGCAGAAACAAACGCTTTGACCTATCATCTTGTCGTTCCTGTCCCGTTAGAGTGAGGTTGTTATTCACAGATACTTATTTATAAATACTTTAATAATAAATACATTTCGAAGTTTGAACTTTGTTCTTGATTTTTTTTTTGAGGTGGGGTATGTATTTGGGAAATGTTTGAAATGATTCTTGCTCTGGTATAATATAATGTGCATTTGGAAGGTGTCAGTGGGTTTGGAGTGAGCACGGATTTGGGAATGTACACAGATTTGAGGGATGCGCATAGTTAAGTGGGTGCACACCGATTTGGGGGTGCTCACAGATTTGGGGTCGAGATGAAAAAGAACGCTTTTCTTTTTTCATACCTTAATAACAAATGCACTTTGAACTTTGTTCTTAATGTTAGTTTAAGTCGGAGGTAGCTAATTACTGAGCAGTTTTGAATGATTCTTGCTGTGGGATAATCTAATGTGTATGTGGGGTGTCAGTGGGTTTAGGAGTGCGCACAGGTTTGGGGAAGTCTACAGACGTAGGAGTGTGGCAGCGAATGTGGGCGATTGGGGTGCAGGTCGGTTTGAGGTGTGATGAATCTCAGCGTTGTTTCATTCATAGATACTTCACTGATAAATACATTTTGAACGTTGAACTTTGTTCTTGCTACTTTTGCAAGGTGGAGCCAGTTATATTGTGAACTGTTTGATACTGTTCTTGCTCTGGATAATCTAATTTTCACGTGGGGCTGGGCTGCACACGGATTTGAAGGTGCAGATGGCTTTGTGTTTGCACACAGATTTAGGGATGTCGGTGGATTTGACGGTGCACACTGATTGGTGGGATGCATTGGTTTGGAGCTGCACATGGATCTTGTGAAGGGTTCCGATCTAGGGATGAGTCGGCTAATATGGCGGTATACACTGATATGGGGATGTGCGTAAATTTATGGGTGTATTATCGAATAAGCGCGTACACTCGAATTTGATTGTCTGGACAGATATGGTGTGTGGGTAGATTTGGGGATGTGTCTGTACATTTGGGGTACACACGGATTGGGGTGTGATGAATCTCAGGGTACTTTTCTAATAAATACAGTTTGAATTTTGTACTTTAGTTTTGCTATTCTGTAAGGTGGAGGCAGCTAATTTGTGAACTGTTTGAAATGTTTTTTGCTCTGGGAAAATCTAATGTGTATTTTGGAGGTGTCACACCATACACTTCCCCACTATCAGGTGTGGGGAAGTGTACAGGACGAGGGTCACCAGTTGAAAATCAAACCGATATAAGTTCGCACCAGCAAGTTAGTGCAACGGGTTTTTTTTAATGCAAGATGGAAAAAGTACAAAAGCTGCCAAAAGGTTGTGCTGAAGAAAAGTATTTACAAAGAAACAAATGAAAACATTCTTATGTAGAAAAAAATTACAAATATACAGTGGCTTACACCACAATAACAACTTTGTTTTATTTTCAACTTTCCCATATAACTTTCTCGAGACTCCAAAGGTGGTCAGTACCGAAGGATGGTAGTGGGGACGAGTTCCCACTGCTAAACAAATGTTTTTCATGGCGCGCGTTTCAAACAGCTTCTGACAACCAGATCCGACTCCTGGCCTTCACGTGGCGGAGCTGTTCTCACTGATAGGAGATGAGGCAAAGAGGGGCCACTGGCGCCTTAAAACCAGTTGTCTCGGGCGGATGGGGTTCGTTAACCACGGATGATAGCTCATCTGGGAGAGGGAAAACTCCGATTTCAAACCTCCGCTTCCACTAGCGGTGTTACCTGTGCAAGGTGTGGGTCACCTGACCCCACTAACCCAAGTATCATTTCAGGACACCCCAGACGGTCCCTCGGATTTTTTGGGGCCATTCTACTGTCTACAAACTGCGGTAACCGTGTGAGTGAAAATAAATGAAACCATTAGAAATGACTGTGTCTGGAATCATATTTTTATCATTTATAGACCAGTAGAGCAGATTAACTGAAGGCCTGTGTCTCTTGTGTCTCTGCTGCGGTGTTTATAACGGGTCATGTCGCCTTCAGACCAGCCTCGGCCTTCTCAGCCGATTCAGCCTGAGAAGGATCGGAGGGCAGTGTTGAAGTCACTTCCTGATGACTCTGGCCATTTGGTGGCTGAGAAGACCAATCGATTGCTCAGAAATTGGTTCTACCGGCCGCTAATGAAGCTGGAGGGCGAAGAATACAGCAAGTGGTGCATTCGATCCATAAGACGGAAGATACTGTCTACTCGGGCAGCTCCCTTGTCACATTTGCAGAGTGCAGGGCCTCTGGACCTGGTGTGTATGGATTTCCTGTTGATAGACCCCGATGCAGCAACGCGGCCAATGTATTAGTCATCACGGACCACTGCACCAGATATGCGCAGGCTTTCCCTACCAAGGATCAGAGGGCGTCCACGGTGGACAAATTTTCACGGGAGCTGTATTTCATTTATTATGGCCTCCCCAGGCTGATCCGTAGTGATCAGGTTGGAGTTTTGAGAGTAGGCTTATGAGCATACACTGCTACAACTGGACAAGTAAAGAAGCTACCGGGACTCGCCATGTTATCTGATGTCGGGCATGATCAGGAACAGTCAACATGGATTTGTGCGTGGAAGGTCATGTTTGACAAACCTTATTGAACTTTTTGAAGAGGTTACCAGGAAACTTGACGATGGTAAAGCAGTGGATGTTGGCTATATGGACTTCAGTAAGGCCTTTGACAAAGTTCTACATGGAAGGCTGGTTAGGAAGGTTCAGTCATTAGGTATTAATATTGAAGTAGTAAAATGGATTCAGCAGTGGCTGGCTGGGAGGTGCCAGAGAGTAGTGGTGGATAACTGTTTATCAGGTTGGAGGTCAGTGACTAGTGGTGTGCCTCAGGGATCTGTACTGGATCCAATGTTGTTTGTCAGTTACGTTAATGATCTGATGATGGGGTGGTAAATTGGATTAGTAAGTATGCAGATGATACTAAGATAGGCGGCGTTGTGGATAATGAAGTAGGATTTCAAAACTTGCAGAGAGATTTAGGCCAGTTAGCAGAGTGATCTGAAAGATGGCAGGTCATCTTTCTGAAATTTGAAATGTCATCCGAAAGATGTCATTGGAGAGAGTCCAGAGGAGGTTCACAAGGATGATTTTGGGAATGAAGGGGTTAAAATATGAGGAGCACTTTGCAGCTTTGACCCTGTGCTCACTGGAACTCAGAAAAATGCGGGGGCATCTCACTAAAACCTACCGAATGTTGAAAGGACTGGATAAGGTGGATGTGGAGAAGGTATTTCCTATGGTGGGGCACAGCCACAAAGTTGAAGAGCCACCTTTTCAAACAGATGTAAGCAGGATATTTTTTATTATTAGCCAAGGAGTATTGGATCTGTGGAATGCTCTGCCACAGACTGCGGTGGAGGCCAAGTGTGTGGGTATATTCAAGGCGGGACTTGATCGTTTCCTGATCGTTCAGGGCATCAAAGGATATGGCGATAAAGTAGGTGCATGGGGTTGAATGAGATCCGGGGTCAGCCATGATGGAAAGGCGGCAGACTCGATGGGCTGAATGGGCTGAGCCTGTTCCTATCACTGAAGGTCTCTGGACACAAGCCCGCTCATTCATGATGAATCTCCTCTGCTGTCTTCCAGCACAAAACATCCTTCGTACAGAATGCTCAGCAGAACTGAATGCACATTTCAAGAATGTTGGCAAGTCAGGCAGCATCTATTGAGGGGAATAGAGTCGATGTTCGGCCCAACCTTTCCATGCTGTCCTCCTGTCCGTTTAAACTAATCCCTCTACCTGTCTTTGACACAGAACACAGAAATCTACAGCACATTGCAGGCTCTTCAGCCCACAAGGTTGTACCGACCATGTAACCTACTCTAGAGACTGCCTAGGATTTCCTGATCGTATATCACTCTATGTTTCAAAGCCCCATGAACCTATCTAAGAGTCTCTTAAAATATCCTATTGTATCCACCTCCACCATCGCTACCGGCAGTGCATTCTATGCACCCACCACTCTCTGTGTAAGAAACTTACCCCTGACATTCCCTCAGTACCGACTTCCAAGCAGTTTAAAACTACGTCCCCTCGTGTTAGTCACATCAAGCCTGGGAAAATGCCGCTGGCTATACACATGGTCAAAGCCTCTCATCATCTTATACACCTCTATCAGGTCACCTCTCATCCTCCGTCGCTCCAAGAAGGAAAGGCCAAGTTCACTCAGTCTGTTCTCATAAGGCATGCTCTGCAATCCAAGAGCAACATCCTTGTAAATCTACTCTACACTCTCTATAGTATCCACATCCTTCCTGTAGTGAAGCCACCAGAACTGAACACAGGACTCCCAAGAGGGGTCCAACTAAGTCCACAGCCCTGTTGTATTGAGGTACAATTACTTATGTATAGGTTTGGAGAAATATAGCTTCAACATCACCTCACAGCTCTTGAACTCAATCCCACGGTTGATGAAGGCCATCACACCAGACGCCTTCCTAACAACACTGCCAAACTCCACAGCAGCTTTGAGTGTCGTATGGACATGGACCCCAAGATCTCTCTGACCTTCCACACTGCCAAGAGTCTTACCATTAATATTATATTCTGTGCTCATATTTGACCTGCAGAAATGAATTACTTCATCTGTGTTGAACTCCATCTGCCACTTCCCGGTTCTGCATCCGAGGCGAGAAAATAGATTGCTGAGCCTCTGGCTAGGATCATTATGTCCTCATTGTCCACGGGAATGGTCCCGGAGGATTGGAGGGAGGCAAATGTTGTCCCCTTGTTCAAAAAGTGTAGTAGGGATAGTCCGGAGAATTATAGACCACTGAGCCTTACGTCTGTGGTGGGAAAGCTGTTGGAAAAGATCCACGAAGATAGGATCTATTGGCATTTAGAGAATCATGGTCTGATCAGTGACAGTCAGCATGGCTTTCTGAAGGGCAGATCATGTCTAACAAGCCTGATGGAGTTCTTTTCGCAGGTGACCAGGCATATAGATGAGGTTCCTGCAGTGGATGTGATCTACATAGATTTTAGTAATGCATTTGATAAGGTTCCACACGGTAGGCTTATTCAGAAAGTCAGAGGGCATGGGATCCAGGGATGATTGACCAGGTGGATTCAGAATTGGCTTGCCTGCAGAAAGCAGAGAGTTGTGGTGGAGGGGGAACATTCGGATTGGAGGGTTGTGACAAGTGGTGTCTCACAAGGATCAGTTCTGGGACCCCTACTTTTCGTGATTTTTATTAACGACCTGAATGTGGGGGTAGAAGGATGGGTTGGCAATTTTGCAGAAGACACAAAGGTTGTCGGTGTTGTGGATAGTGCAGAGGGTTGTCAAAGATTGCAGAAAGACATTGATAGGATGCAGGAGAGGGCTGAGAAGTGGCAGATAGAGTTCAACCTGGAGAAGTGTGAGGTGGTACACTTTGGAAGGACAAACTCCAAGGCAGAGTACAAAGTAAATGGCAGGATACATGGAAGTGTGGAGGAGCAGAGGAATCTGGGGCTACATGTCCACAGATCCCTGAAAGTGGCCTCACAAGTAGACAGAGTAGTTAAGAAAACTTATGGGGTGTTAGCTTTCATAAGTCGAGGAACAGAGTTTAAGAGTCGCGATGTAATGATGCAGCTCTATAAAACTCTGGTTGGGCCACACAAGGAGTACTCTGTCCAGTTCTGGTCACCTCACTATAAGAAGGATGTGGAAGCATTGGAAAGGGTACAGAGGAGATTTACCAGAATGATGCCTGGTTTAGAGAGTATGGATTATGATCTGAGATTAAGGGAGCTAGGGCTTTACTCTCTGGAGAGAAGGAGGATGAGAAAAGAAATGATAGAGGTATAGTTGATATTAAGGGGAATAGATAGAGTGGACAGCCAGCGCCTCTTCCCCAGGGCACCACTGCTCAATACAAGAAAACATGGCTTTAAGGTAAGGGGAGAGAAGTTCAAGGGGGATATTAGAGGAAGATTTTATACTCAGAGAGTGGTTGGTGTATGGAATGCACTGCCCGAGTCAGTGGTGGAGGCAGATACACTAGTGAAATTTAAGAGACTAGTAGACAGGTATATGGAGGAATTTAAGCTTAGGGTGGCAGAATTTAAGGGTCGGCACAACATTGTGGGCCGAAGGGCCTGTACTGCGTTGTATTGTTCTATGTTCTATCTATTTCTCGCTGGAATCTCTCTTTTAATTTATTTTTTTATTGAAGGCGCGACACAGTACAGAAAATGTAATGCATTACATTTTCCTCCATTTTGCTTTTATACCTTACCCCTAAACAACACCACAATGTCATCAGTGGGGCCTTCTGGGAGTTGTAGTCATTGTCATCCTCGCTCCCTGTCAAAGCATGTTTCGTCAGCCACCACAGACGTCACCGAAACAGACCCACCGAGGCACGAAGGGGAATCCCACCCGTCCTTGTGGGCGCCGAGGCCGGCGACAGCGACAGAAGCGAATCGCTGATCTCCGCCATGGCGATGGAGCGGAAGAGGTGGAGCTGATCATGGGCTGATTTCCTCCAGCCTATCGTAGCTCAGACTTAACACTGACCCCTGCTGTCATTGGCTGCAGTGCTTGTCGCTCAAATGGGAGCTCAGATGGTGAATAGTTTATGTGAACGTCAGTCAGCCTTCCTGACCTTATGAGTTTGGATTTGGATTTATAACGGGACAGGAAGCAAATTGGGAGAAATGAGAGTTTTTATGTGATGGTGCATCAGTCTCCGAGTTACATTATTAATAATAAAATGGCAAAGGCCG
Source organism: Hemitrygon akajei (assembly GCF_048418815.1). Taxonomy (NCBI): domain Eukaryota; kingdom Metazoa; phylum Chordata; class Chondrichthyes; order Myliobatiformes; family Dasyatidae; genus Hemitrygon; species Hemitrygon akajei. The sequence goes on along the minus strand of NW_027332019.1, from coordinate 660,661 downwards.
TGGTGAGGTGATTTACTGACAGTTATATGGAGATAATATTGGAAGGGTATCAAACTTGGGATTGTTTGGGATATGATTTAGAAAATGGGGGGATTTGTGGGGATCATAACATTCAAGTGTTGATTAATGAAAGCAAAATGATTGTTACTGAAACAGGGAAGGTTGTGTTACTGGCTGGATCATTTTTTGAGATTCATAATCAGGATAATTTAAGTGAAGAAGTTAAACAATGTAGGGATATGTTTTTTCAGTGAATACCCTGATGTGCTGGAAGTCAGCTGTAGCAGTGATAGTATCACTGATGGAGAGATTTCTTTGTATGAATTTAAGAAGTCTATTAATAATGCAGGTCAGGTGTCCCCAGGAAAGAGTGATATTTGAAATTGTAATTGTATATAATTCTCTTTCGTGAAAATATTAAATGTTTGAATTGTGCATCTACTTTCCTCATGGAAAGTGGAAATAGTAGTGCCTATTCTAAAACCTGGCAGATCCCCATTTGATCCTTCTAGTTAAGGGCCTATATTGTGAATGTCTCATGTATGTAAACATATGGAATGTATGGTAATCAAGTGCTTGAGTTATATTTTGGAAAGAGTGGTGATAAAGTGTTTTATTAGAGTGGATTTTGGAAGGGTGAAATGACATTAGATTCAGTTTTAGGTTTGGAAGATGATATTCGGAAAGCAAAATTAAATAAAGCTGTTGTAATATCAGTATTTCTTGATACTGAAAAGGGAAATGATATGGAAGAAAGGACGTTTGATTAATTTAGGAGTGAGGGGGTCAATGTATAATTTTTCTGAGTTTTTTTTGGATGGACTGTCCAAGTACCGGTCGGCATGTTATGTTTGTATTTCTATGAGATAGAGAATGGGATCCCACAAGGCAGTATTTGTAGCCCTTCATTATTTAATATTATGATTAATGATTTTTTCTCTGAGATGGGAAAATGGGATACCCTGGGTAAATCACAATATACAGATGACGTAGCTTCTTAGATTAGAGATATTAATTGTAATTTACAATTAATAGGTCAAACAGTGGGCAGATTGATGAGGATTTTAAGCTTTCAGTCGTTAAAGCAGATTACGTGGTTTACAAATAGCATTAATAGACTTGCACTTGATTTTAAATTATATGATTAATATCTTGAGGAAGTGTCAGTGGTAAGATTTCTCAGTATGTGGATGGATAATAAGCTGACGTGGAAGCACCTATCAGTAAAATAATTGATATATGTAAAGGAGCTTGAAATCTCCTCAGACATCTATGTGGGTATTCTTGGGTGCAACATGAAAATCTTTGTTGACCAGTTATATTTGTTTAATTTGATCTGTTCTTGATTATGTCTGTGTGACTTAAGGATCAGCTTCATCTTCAAATTAAAAATGTTTGTATGTGATACAATTACAGACTTTAGGATTGTGTTCTGGTGCGGTAATGTTGTCTCCTGTTTTGGCTTTACTGATTGCAATGGGACAATTGCCCTCAAAGTAACAGAGGTTCAAGTTGATGTCAACATACTGGATTAATTTGCGGGGGCAAGGAAATTATCATCCTGTTAAAGGTGTGCTGGAGGATGGTTGGGGACATCAAAAAAGAGAATTTTTTGTTTTGGGTGGCTGGGTTCTTATCACACTGGGATATGGGTGTATTTGATGATACAATATGTCCCACTGTAGCTTTCTCTGTAACCCCACCTTGTTTTTTCCAATGACTTCAGTTGATTTTAGGTTACACGATCGGATTCGGTTCTGCCTGAGAGTCTGTTGGGGAAACAGATCCCCTTAATCAGTAAAAATTAAACAAGATTGGGAGAGAGAACTTAATATGACCTTTGTTAATGAAGATTGTCGATTCTTCTTTAATATGTGCCAATCAGTGTTTAATTCAATTTAAAATTGTTCACTATTACTATTTAACAAAGGAGAGACTATCCAAAATATTTCCTAACATAGACAATTCTTGCGATAGGTATAAAACTGAAGTAGCCACTTTTTCACATATGTTCTGGTCATGTTCTTCATAAAAATCTTTTTGGAAATCTTTATTTTCTACAATTTCTAAAGCTCTGAAAATTAATTTACAACCTAATGTACAAACCTTTGATTTCTGTCTGTACATGCAGTCGTTGCATGACCTTTATCCTCCTCCACCTCACTATCTGCTCTAACACTCTGGTTCCCCTCCCTCTGCAAATCTTTTTTACCCCCCCCCCCCCCGAGCAGCATTGGCAAATCTGCCCTCAAGAATGTTAGTCCCCCTCCAGTTCAGGGGCAAACTGTCCCGTCGGAACAGGCCCCACCTTCCCGGGAACAAAGCCCAATTGTCCAGAAACATGAAGCCCTCCCTCCTGCACCATCTCCTTAGCCACGTATTTAGCTGCACTCTCCGCACATTTATATTTACAGGGACATTACGCCTGACGCCGGTCCCGCGACCCGACCCGATTACAGACCCGGAGCGGAACCGGAGCAGATTCTCAGCCACTGGTTTACATACCGAGGCCAGAAGAAAGGATAAAGTTTCCCCGTGAATTTATTCCCAGTGAAGGTGTGGAGATGGGACTTGGTCTCCGCGTTGTAAAATGAAACTCTCCTGGACTCGTAGCTGAGAAAAACTCCCACCCTCCCGGGGATGGGAACGGCAGCGAGACGGGACTCGGGGGAGGGGAGACCACGGGACACGTCATAATCCCGATGTAACACGTCACCATCCCGCCCGATGATCCAGAATCCGGTCTCCGGACTCAGACTGAACAATCCCTTCCTCTCCACAGACTCTGCGGCGATTCCCAGACACCAGAACCGAATCCCCGTCACCTCCACCTCCCAGTAATGTCTCCCCGATGTGAATCCCTCCGATCCCAGCACACAAGGCCAGTGTGTGAACCTCTTCCCGGTGTCAGAGAGATTACTCCGGGTCCCGGTCCGTCTCACACTCTTCCGATCCTCAGACACCTCGAGATACGGACTCGCCGTTTCCACATCCAGGGTGACAGAGACTGGGGGCAGAAGCAGAGAATTAGACAGTCCCCGGGGATCGGGGGCAGAATCGGGCAGCGCGGCCCCGAGAATCGGAGGGAGACTCGGGCAGCGCGGCCCCGGGGATCGGGGGGGTGGAGACTCGGACAGCTCGGCCCCGGGGATAGGGGGGAGACTCGGACACCTCGGCCCCAGGGATCGGGGGGAAACTCGGACAGCGCGGCCCCGGGGATCGGGGGGAGACTCGGACAGCGCAGCCCCGGGATCGGGGGGAGACTCGGACAGCGCGGCCCCGGGGATCGGGGGGAGACTCGAGCGGCGCGGCCCCGGGGATCGGGGGGAGACTCGGGGAGCGCGGCCCCGGGGATAGGTGGGTGACTCGGACAGCGCGGCCCCGGGGATCGGAGGGAGACTCGGACAGCGCGGCCCCGGGGATCGGGGGGAGACTCGAGCGGCGCGGCCCCCGGGATCGGTGGGAGACTCGAGCGGTGCGGCCCCGGGGATCGGGGGGAAACTCGGACAGCGCGGTCCCCGGGATCGGGGGGAGACTCCCACAGCTCGGCCCCGGGGATCGGGGGGACTCTCGGACAGCTCGGCCCCGGGGATCGGGGGGAGACTAGGGAAGAGCGGCACCGGTGATCGGGGGGATACTCGGACAGCGCGGCCCCCGGGATCGGGGGGACACTCGGACAGCGCGGACCCCGGGATCGGGGGGATTCTTGGACAGCGCGGCCCCCGGGATCGGGGGGAGACTCGAGCAGCGCGGCCCTGGGAATCGGGGGGAGTCTCAGGCAGCGCTGCCCCGTGGATAGGGGGACGGGGAGACTCGGGCAGCGCGGCCCCGGGGATCGGGGGCAGACTCGGACAGCGCGGCCCCGAGGATCGGGGGGAGACTCGGAGAGCGCGGTCCCGGGTCTCGGTGGGAGAATCGAGCGGCACGGCCGCCGGGATCGGGGGGAGACTCGGGCGGCGCCGCCCCGGGGATCGGGGGGAGTCTCGAGCAGCGCGGCCCTGGGGATGGGGGGGAGTCTCGAGCAGCGCGGCCCTGGGGATGGGGGGGAGTCTCAGGCAGCGCTGTCCCGTGGATAGGGGGACGGGGAGACTCGGGCAGCGCGGCCCCGGGGATCGGGGGGGGGGGGAGACTCGGGCAGCGCGGCCCCGGGGATCGGGGGGGGACTCGGGCAGCGCGGCCCCGGGGATCGGGGGATTTTCCGCTGGACGGAGAGCAGAGAGACCCCTGGCCCTTGACTCCTCAGAGAGGGGAAACATCCTCCCTCACTCCTGCCTGTTCACCCCTGAAAGAATTTTGTGTTTCCATGGGATCTCCTCTCATTCTTCGAAACTGGGAACAGAGAACATAGAGCAGTACAGCCCAGGAACAGGCCCGTCATAGAATGTTCACATTCATTTGTGAGTGTGAGGTGGGGGAGTGTGATGGTTTGAGATAGTAAAGGAGGTGATAATGGGAACCAGTAGGGGAGAGATGAAAGGCAGATTGAACCAGGAGGGGGAGGTGTGGAAAGCCTGTGGGTGAACTGTGTGTGTAGACGTAATGGGAAGCTGGAGGCGGTAAAGATGGCAGATGAGGATGACTTTGTCCCCTTTCACACAACCCCATCCCCCGCAGCCCCTCATTAGGACAGGGGATGAATTTGCAGGGACCCTTAAACAACACAGGTCTTGAGGAAGTGTTTTAGTCTGAACCATCGACTGTTTACTCTTTTCCAGAGTAACTTCCCGGCCTGCTGTTACCCCAACAATTTTTTTTTAATTGAATTTTCAAATAGGTTACAGAAAGAAAGAAAAACCTTCCCCCTCCCCCCAACACCCCGATAGAAAAAAAGAAGAAAAGATAAATATATAAAGAAAGAATGCCTGGATATTGGAAGATCCCCACATGCTCCATGGAGTTCATAATAGCTTTAATGTGTGTATTTATTTCTTTCCCCAGATAACCAATAATTTTATCTTCGGAGCACCTATATATTTAATCCCATTTTTTGTAAATAAGGGCGCCAAATTTTTAGAAATATTTCATATTTATCTCTTAAATTATAAGTAATTTTTCAAGTGGAATGCAGCTATGAATTTCATTCTTCCGACGATCTATACTTAAGTATGAATCCGATTTCCAAGTAACTGCAATAGCCTTTTTGACTAATGCAAATGCAATTTTTATTAATTTTTTCTGATGTGTATTCAATTTGGATTTTGATTTTATCCCTTCAATATAACCATATAACCATATAACAATCACAGCACAGAAACAGGCCATTCCGGCCCTCCTAGTCCGTGCCGAACTCTTAATCTCACCTAGTCCCACCTACGCGCACTCAGCCCATAACCCTCCACTCCTTTCCTGTCAATATTCCTATCCAATTTTACCTTAAATGACACAACTGAACTGGCCTCTACTACTTCTACAGGAAGCTCATTCCACACAGCTATCACTCTCTGAGTAAAGAAATACCCCCCCGTGTTTCCCTTAAACTTTTGCCCCCTAACTCTCAAATCATGTCCTCTCGTTTGAATCTCCCCTGCTCTCAATGGAAACAGCCTATTCACGTCAACTCTCAACATTTTAAATACCTCGATCAATTCCCCCGCAACCTTCTACGCTCCAATGAATAGAGACCTAACTTGTTCAACCTTTCTCTGTAACTTAAGTGCTGAAACCCAGGTAACATCCTAGTAAATCGTCTCTGCACTCTCTCTAATTTATTGATATTTTTCCTATAATTCGGTGACCAGAACTGTACACAATATTCCAAATTTGGCCTTACCAATGCCTTGTACAATTTTAACATTACATCCCAACTTCTGTACTCAATGCTCTGATTTATAAAGGCCAGCGTTCCAAAAGCCTTCTTAACCACCCTATCTACATGAGACTCCACCTTCAGGGAACTATGCACTGTTATTCCTAGATCTCTCTGTTCCACTGCATTCCTCAATGCCCTACCATTTACCCTGTATGTTCTATTTGGATTATTCCTGCCAAAATGTAGAACCTCACACTTCTCAGCATTAAACTCCATCTGCCAACGTTCAGCCCATTCTTCTAACCGGCATAAATCTCCCTGCAAGCTTTGAAAACCCACCTCATTATCCACAACACCTCCTACCTTAGTATCATCAGCATACTTACTAATCCAATTTACCACCCCATTATCCAGATCATTTATGTATATTACAAACAAAATTGGGCCCAAAACAGATCCCTGAGGCACCCCGCTAGTCACCGGCCTCCATCCCGATAAACAATTATCCACCACTACTCTCTGGCATCTCCCATCTAGCCATTGTTGAATCCATTTTATTACTCCAGTATTAATACTTAACGACTGAACCTTCTTAACTAACCTTCCATGTGGAACTTTGTCAAAGGCCTTGCTGAACTCCATATAGACTACATCCACTGCCTTACCCTCGTCAACATTCCTCGTAACTACTTCAAAAAATTCAATAAGGTTTGTCAAACATGACCTTCCATGCACAAATCCATGCTGGCTACTCCTAATCAGATCCTGTCTATCCAGATAATTATAAATACTATCTCTAAGAATACTTTCCATTAATTTACCCACCACTGATGTCAAACTGACAGGTCTATAATTGCCAGGCTTACTTCTAGAACCCTTTTTAAACAATGGAACCACATGAGCAATACGCCAATCCTCCGGCACAATCCCCGTTTCTAATGACATCTGAAAGATCTCCGTCAGAGCTCCTGCTATCTCTACACAAACTTCCCTCAAGGTCCTGGGGAATATCCGGTCAGGACCCGGAGATTTATCCACTTTTAAATTTCTTAAAAGCGCCATTACTTCCACCTCTTTAATTGTCATAGGTTCCATAACTTCCTTACTTGTTTCCCACACCTTACACCATTCAATATCCTTCTCCTTAGTGAATACCGAAGAGAAGAAATCGTTCAAAATCTCTCCCATCTCCCTCGGCTCCACACATAGCTGACCACCCTGATTCTCTAAGGGACCAATTTTATCCCTCACTATCCTCTTGCTTTTAATATAACTGTAGAAGCCTTTCGGATTTACTTCCACCTTATTTGCCAAACCAAACTCGTAACTTCTTTTAGCTTTTCTAATCTCTTTCTTAAGTTTCCTTTTACATTCTTTATATTCCTCGAGCAATTCCTTTACTCCATGCTGCCTATATCTATTGTAGACATCCCTCTTTTTTCGAACCAAGTTTCTAATATCCCTTGAAAACCATGGCGCTTTCAAACCTTTAACCTTTCCTTTCAACCGAACAGGAACATAAAGATTCTGTACCCTCATAATTTCACCCTTAAATGACCTCCATTTCTCTATTACATCCTTCCCATAAAACAACTTGACCCATTCCACTCTCTCTAAATCCCTGCGCATCTCCTCAAAGTTAGCCTTTCTCCAATCAAAAATCTCAACTCTAGGTCCAGTCCTGTCCTTCTCCATGTCCTGTCTTATAAAGCCTCAGCATTATCTCGCTGCTGTTATATTCATGGGGCGAGATTGGACTGTGTTGATCTACAGGGGGATCTTGGAATCCGAGTTCATAACTCCCAGATAGTGGTTCCATTGTCAGGCAGTTATGCTGCAGTTGTATAAATCTCTAGTTTAACCACATCTGGAGAATTGCATTCGAATACAGGAATAATACGGAGGTTTTGGATGGTGAGTGGAAGAGGCTTCACAGGATGCTGCCTGGATAAAGTGAGACCGGACAATCTCGGGTAATTTTCTCCGGAGTGGCAGAGGCTGAGGGAGGTCTGACAGACGTTTACAGGAATGTGAGAGACACAGACAGAGTGGACAGCCGGGATTTTTCCTCTAAGGAGGAAATGTCCAATGCCAGAGGGCATGCACTTCAGGAGAAAGGGGGAACACATCCTCATTGGTCCTTTCTGCACTAGTGAAGTATTTTGTAATTTAGTGTAATTTCCTATCTTTTCTCTGCATAGCTGCTGTTGAAAAACAAAACAATTAGAAAAGACAATGATGATAAAAACCTGACAGAGGATGTTTAAAGGAGATTTGTGTTTCAAGTTTTGTTTTTCATTCCCATAGTGGTGGGTGTCTGGAGTGAATGTCAGGGGTGGTGGGGGAGGCAGATGTGATAGAGGCTATTAGATACCACGTGAATGTGAGGAGAATGGAGGGATGTGTTCCTTGTGTAGGCAGAAGGGATTGGTTTAGTAAGGCATGAAGTGACCAGTTCAATTCGATCAGAACAACCCAGTGAGCAGAAGGGCCTGTTCAAGGACAAGTACAGCAAGCAGAGCAGGTAAACTGGATAAAGTGACCCCACTCAGAGAACAGACTGCGACGTCAGTGGATATATGCCGGCATCACAGTTCTCTCACCAAAGATACTTCACTGCTGGATAAAATGAAGTTTGTGATGTTTATAACCGATGTGGTGAATTGTACTGCTCAGATATCTCATCCTACTGAGGAAATTAAAATTATTGTGAAAGCTGCAGAAAGGTATCTTGGTGTAACTAGTGTTTTGTGGGAAGCTGTAAATGAAGCTCTGATTTGTGGGGGTTTCTGCATCCCAGTCTACTTGTGAAGATATGTAATGGGATTGAAATATTGAAGTGAAATGCAAGAAGCCTGATTTTACATGGTCAACACTTTCAGCAGTTTATTTCCGATTTGTCAGATTCTTCCGATGTTATATCTGTTCAGGAAACCTGCACATTTTAAGTTTTATTGCTGTGCAGGATTATATTGTCGTTTGGCTTGACAGGTTAGTTGGTAAAGGCATGGTGTTGTCAGTTTTATAAGGAAAGGGGCAGAGTATAGTGTTGTGAATGGGAATAGAATGTATCATGAACTTGTAGAAAATCTTGATTCAACAGTTATGTGTGTAATTTTCTTTTGTGAAAATATTAACTTTCTGAATCGTATTTGGATGTTTGGCCAAATACTTTTCTCATGGAAAATGGTTGTTGTAGTTCCCATTCTAAAACCTGGATCTCCCCGTCTGATCCTCCTTGTAGGCCAATATCATTAAAGTCTCATTTATGTAAACTTGTGGAATGTATGGTAATCGAGTGTTTGAATTATATTTTTGATAAAAGAGGTAATTTCACGTTTTATCAGAGGGGAATTTGGAATAGTAGAATAAGACCATAAGACAAAGGAGCAGAAGTCGGTCATTCGGCCCATCGAGTCTGCTCTGCCATTTTATCATGAGCTGATTCATTCTCCCATTTAGTCCCACTCCCCCGCCTTCTCACCATAACCTTTGATACCCTGGCTACTCAGATACCTAGCAATCTCTGCCTTAAATAACATTGGAATCAGTTTGGGTTTGGAAGATCATATTATGAACGTACAGTTAAATAAAGATTTTGTAATAGCAATATTTTTGATATTGAAAAGGCAAATAATATTTATTGAAGGATGGACTTTTGATTAATTTTTGGAAATGCAATTGAGAGGGCTATTTTACAATTTATTCTGATTGTTTCTATTTGTACATCTTGTAAAGGTATGGATGGGCAAGTATGACATTGAATTCATTTTTATATTTGGAAGATGGTATTAGTAAAGCCAGTTAAATATAGATGTTGTAACAGCAGTACTTTTACTATTCAAAAGGCAGATGGTATTTATGGAAGGAAAGAATTTTTATGAAATTGTGGAAATGAGGATGGAGGGGCTACTATCTAACTTTGAGTTGTTTTAATTGAACGTTTTGTGTCAGATATGGGTGGGAATGTTAAATTCAGGTTGTTATGAGATAAAGACTGGGATCCCACAGGCACTATTTATTATTTTATATTATAATTAATAATATTTTTCTCTGAGATAGGTTTTGGAGTGTGTAAATCACTGTTTGCAGATGATGGAGGTTTATGGATTAGAGGTAGAAATTTCAATTTCACTGTATATAGGATGCATTCGCAATTAATAAGGTCGAGAAGTCGGCAAATAGATGGGACAACTGATGTGCTTTACAGACAGGATTAATGAACCTGCACTTGATTGGAAATGATAGGAACTGGTATGGTCAAACTCCTTAAAAGGTGTCAGTGGTAAGATTTCCAGGCATGTGGACAGATAATAAGCTGACATGGAAGCATCGGATAAGAAAATAATTGATAAATATAAAGAAACATTAAATATTCTCAGTTATCCCTGCGGGTATTCTAGGGTGTTACATTAAAGTATTTGTTGACCAATCTCAATTGTTTAATTGGATCTGTTCTTGATTATAGTTGTGGTTTATAGATCAGCTTCAGCATCAACTTTATTATGTTTGGGTGTGATACAAGCACAGGCTTTGAGATTGTGTTGTGGTGCAGTAAAGTTATCCCCTGTTTCGGCTTTACTGCATTGGTCAGGCCTAATCTGGAGTATTGTGTGTAGTTTTTGTTACTGGCCTGAAGGAAAGTTATCAACAACATTGAAAGAGTGCAGAGAAAATTTACAATACGTTTGCTGGGACTTGAGGACTCGAACTTTAGGAAAAGTTGAGGACTTTATTCCCTTCAGTGTTGGAAAATGAAGGGGGATTTTGCAGATTTATACAAAATTATGAGTGTTGTTGACAGGGTAAATGCAGGCAGGATTTTCCCTCTGAGTTTGGGTGAGATGGGAACTGGAGGTCGCAGTTTAAGGGTGAAAGGTGAAATATTTAAGAGGAACCTGAGTGGGATTTCCTTCACTCAGAGGGTGGTGATGGTGTGGGAAGAGCTGTCAGTGGAAGTTATGGATTTCATTGCAGAGAAGTTTGGATCAGTACATGGACGGGAGGGGTATTGAGGGCCATGGTCCAGCTGCGGTTATGGGACTCGGCAGAATAACAATTCGGTACGGACTAAATGAGAAAAGGGGTTTGTTTGTTTGTTATAGTGCTCTCTGACTCCAAATAAAGTGTAGATGAAGGGGAATTGGTTGGGGCTGTTGTCGGGAAGCAAACGATGTGCTTTCAGGATTTCCTGCTGGGAATAGAAGTGAATTGATACTGGACATCCATGGTCAAAGTGTGGCGATCAGAGCCAGGGATTGTAAAGTTGTTGAAAACAAACAAACACATACACCCCCCCCACACACACACACACTCTCTCTCTCACTCACACACACACACTCACACTCACACACACACACACACACACACACACACACACACAAACACACACACACACACACACACACACACACACACAAACACACACACACACACACATACACACACACACACACACACACACACACACACACACACACACACACACACACACACACACACACACACACACACGGACACACACTCCCTTCAACTTCACATTGGCGTTCACCCCACTTCCCAAAAATATCTCGTTCCTCCTCTTTGGCTCAAACTCTCCCCACTCTCCTGCCCCCATCTTCACCCCTTCCCACTTTTGCCACTTCTGCTTCCCCGTTCCCTCACTGTCTCTTTCTCTCCATCTCTTGTCTCCCACTCCCTCATTCTTTCTCTTCCTCCTCTCCCCTCACCTATTTCCCTCTGTTCCACACACTCTCTGTCTCTCTCCTCTCTTCATACGTTCCTTTCCCCACTGACACACCCTTGTCCTCAGCACATTCCTCCCTACCCTACCCACTCACTCACTCCTCCTTTACCTTGTTGTCTCTTACTCCCTTTCTACCCAAAGCTTCCACTGCCTCTCACACTCTCCCCTGTTCCTCCTTTACTACAGCTCGTTTTCCGGGCCACCCTCCCGTCCCCACACCCCCCACCCCGCACTGTGATGACGTTTGACTCGCACAGTGATTTGTCTGATGTTGTGCAATTCTTCGTTTTTTGGACAGTGACAGTGTTTTCTCGGAAGATGAAGGCTTGTGGTTTCCGGGACAGGCCAGTTTGTTCCCTTTTTGTGTGCTACAGAATAGGCGGGGGAAGGGAGTGTGAAGGAGAGAGGAGGGAAAGAGAGAGAGAGAGAGAGAGACTAAATATATATAGCCTCAATCTCTTTCTCCCTGTCCTCCTCTCTTCATCCGTTCTCATCCACACTGCCCCACTCTTTCCTCCACAGATTCCTCCCTAATCTTCCCCCTTTTCTGTCGCCCGCTTTCCCGGCCACCCTTCCGTCCCCACATCCCCCCCCCAACCCCGTACTGTGATGACGGTTGACATTCACAGTGAATTATAGATGTTGTGTAATTCTTCATTATTTGGAAAGCGGCAATGTACTCTCAGAGATGAAGGCTTGTGGTTTCCGGGAGAGGCCAGTTTGTTCCCTTTCTGTGCGCTGCAGAATAGGCGGGGGAGGGGAGTGTGGAGTAGACGGGATAGCCGTGTGTTCTCAGTAGCTACGCCGTCACGACAAAGACCGAGCGCTGTCTGCGAGCTGGTCTCTGACACAAACACACACAGACACACGAAAAGACAGGCAGACACATACGAGGACGCATAGGAACACACAGAGATGCAGACATACAGAAATACTTTAAAAATGAATGCAGTTTGCATTTTCATCGTTTTAAGATGGAGAGAGCTATTTTGTGAACTGTTTGAAATGATTCTTTCTCTGGGATAATCTAGTGTGCTTGTGGGGATGTCAGCAGGTTTGGGGGTTCACATGAAAATGGGTCTGCACATTGATTTGCGGATGTGCAAAGGTTTCAGGGTATGTTGGTGAATATGGATTTTGGAGTGTCGGTGAATTTGGGGGTCACACTGCTTTGGGCATTTGAGGGTGCACGGGGATTTGGGAGTATTTAGGGCTGCGCACAGATTTGAGTGTCTCAGCGGATTTGGGGTTGCACACGGATTTGAGGATTGTGCTGACTTAGAAACGTTTTGGAGAATATGGGGCGCACAGGGATTTGCGCAGACATAGGGGTTTGTCAGTGAATATGGGGGTGTTGGTGGAATTGCGGGCACCCACTGACACCGGGGTGAGGATGGTTTGGGGAGGAGCGTAGATTTAAGGGGATGTCAACTAGAATATGGGGACTATGCATGTGGACGTGTGTTTAAAATTTAAACTTTGTTCTTGCTACTTTTCAGGAGAAGGCAGCTGTTTTGTGAACACAGTTCTTAAATATTCTCTGTCTCTTCGGCTGTCACTCAGAAACCAGCTCCAGCCTCTGAAAGTGACACTCAGAGTTAAGGAAACAGGAGCTGGTAACAGGTGTGTCGGTTGCTTTGGGGTGCACACTGACTGGAGGGTTGAATGTGGGGTTTTTTCGGTGAGCACAGATTTGTGGGTGCACACCGATTTGCAGATATGTGAAGAGTGGGTGTGTTGGCGGATTCGGGGCTGAACACTGACTTGGGGGAACCGGTGGATTTCGAGGTGTTACAAATCTCATGGTTTTTCCCTTTACACAGACTTCAATAATAAATGCAATATGAACTTTGACCTCTGTTTTTGATTTTTTTTCATGGAGACAGCCATTCCGTGAAATGATTCTCGCACTTCATGTGTATGTGGGGCTGTGTGCAGATTTGGAGCTGTGACGAGTCTCAAGGCAAATTTACACTGGCAGCATATTCAATTGATCAGTCACCTTTGTTGAGACAGCTGACTCCCACATACGGTTAAATATTAATTCATTAATGTAATCACAATCTGTCACCGTGGGGATTGCGCCGGTCAGACGTTATCAGGTGATGAGCGCGGTGAAATATCCGGTCACCTCGGGGCTTCAGTTCATTAATAAAGCCGCGTCCTGAGCACACGGCAGAGGCGGCCGCAGTGTCTCCGGTTCGGGCTCCAGCTCATCACATTCACCGCCTCATCTCCCAGGTGTTATAACCAGGCGGATTGTCCCTTTGACCAGCAGCGGCGGAACATTGGGATCGTGTGGGTGGAGGGGGTGGGGAGTGTAAATGGATTGTCCTGGAGTGTCGATACCTCACTGGGTCCGTCAGATGTCAGTCAAACAACTACTCCGGATGCCCCTCGCTCATTGGTCTGTACATATGTCAATATATTCCAATTCCCGCTCACCGAACTCACTGCCTGACGCCACAAAATGGCAACGGTCTATTCGGATGCTGGATGGCTAATCTACTGTCAATCACAGCAGTCTCCGCCTTCCCCTTGAATGATTGGCTAAAGTGAAGAACGAGGGCCGGGTTTGAATAAACGACGGTTGACACTCCACTAACTGTACTGGAGTGTGGTGTAGAGAATTGGGACATAAATCCCTCACTGCTTCCTTTTACAAATGAAACCTAAATAACCCCTCAAAAGTCCTATAGATTGTACGTAACGAGACACAATACCGTGAATTATTAAAATTACTGCCATTACTTAAGAAAACTTTTAAATGAAAACTAAACGACAGAGAGTAATGTTTTCCAACACGAACGAAGGAATAATGATGCATAGTGTGCCAAATTCTAAGTCGTGTCAACGTGATTACTTACTTTCTTGTTTTACCGCCGATCTCCCATAAACCCAACAGGTATGTATTCTGTAAAGGTGTCTCATTTGATGTCCTTTATCCTACCAGTCTCGATATAATTATTAACCCACCAACCGCTATGCTAGTTGAAATTTTAACAGTTTTTGTAACTGAACCGCTGTGTGCAGGGACCCATAAGAAGTGGAAATATAAATCAATACTCTGCGTCTTAAATAATGTTTGATGAGTTTCCAACAGTAAATCTGTCCTACTGCAAGAATTACCTGTTTTAAGACTCATCAAAACCGAACAGGCATCTGAACAAATTACAACTTAACTGGGATTGTTTTTATGCATGAATTACAGGTAATGATAAAGAAACAACTTACCAACCATTTATCAGTATATATAGTAGAATCTGTTTCCCTCAATTTAGGCTTATAGTGGGTGGTAGAAATTGTTCATGTAAAGTTATAATTTGTTCAGATGCCTGTTCGGTTTTGATATCATAATAATTTTCCACAATATATTGACGAATCAAGATTCTCAACCAGAACAGAATCCTTAGACTTCATTGAATTGTGTATCCTTAAATCAACTAAAGGCATTGAGAAAATCAATGTGGGTTTACAAAGAACGCGACAGTGGGACATATTGCATAATCCAACGAACCCATATTCCCAGCGTGATTAGAACCCAGTCCCTGGACAACAAGCTGTGTGAAACACAATACAATAAATCACAATTCAATAAATGTTGTGTAATTGTTGGAATTATACAACATTGCATTGTTTGTAAGGGATACACAATATCATGGGATTTATTCTGAAGAGGGGAGATCTCGGAGAGTCTCTGCTGTTACCAACCCACAGGTTTCGTTTACTGTGGACTGTCGCTGTAAGCGCCTGAGTGAGGCGGGACTATGACGTCAGTGACAGGCTGTCGCGGTGTGTGCAGATTAAAATACAGAGACGGAGAGAGAGAGAGAGAGAGAGAGAGAGAGAGAGAGAGAGAGAGAGAGAGAGAGAGAGAGAGAGAGAGAGAGAGAGAGAGAGAGAGAGAGAGAGAGAGAGAGAGAGAGAGGAGAGAGAGAGGGAGAGAGAGAAAAAAAACAGCTACTCTGGCAGTCTTCGCAAGACTTGGAATTACGAACTACCGGGGCAAGTTTCCTCCAGAATGTGTGATTGTCACTTCGTATAATCCACAGGAGTAGATTTTGGGATATCTTGTGGGATATACGTGTTAACCCTTGCCTGGGTATGTTTGTGTGGTAACCTCTGGAAGACGATATTCCTGTGACAGGTCGTTTTCGGTGATAATTCGTATGTGGGTTTGGAACGATGACGGACAAGATTTACGGCGGCTGTTATCTCGTTCCCCCAGCGTGGAACCTGTGGAACCTTGCCTTCTCTCTCCAGTACAATGTGCATTTCGAATATCTCTTCCCCATCATTTATTCTGTGGATGACTGAACTTTCCTACTTTACCATCTCAAGACTCTGAGCCTTATTCCCCCAAGCTCAATAGCTGGGAGTTATATTTACACATACACACACACAACATTGTGAACTTTTGTTTTTCTTGGTTGAGTTACTATATTACAAGTGGTTACTAATAAAGATAATGGTTTTAACATCAAAACCAGACTCCAGGTGTAATCTATTGCTGCTGGTTCTTTCTTAAACGTTACATTTGCTAACACTGCTCAATACATTTGAGGAGGTTGAACAGGGAATAAAAGAATGAACATATGAGGAGCGTTTGATGACTCTCGGCCTGTACTCGTTAAGTTTAGAAAAATAAGGATGAAATCACATTGAAACCAACCGAATATTGAACTAACACATAATAGAGTGGAGACCTGGGGAGGCAGATGTGACAGTGTGTGTGTGTGTGTGTGTGTGTGTGTGTGTGTGTGTGTGTGTGTGTGTGTGTGTGTGTGTGTGTGTGTGTGCGTGTGTGTGCGTGTGTGTGCGTGTGTGTGTGTGTGTGTGTGTGTGTTCACAAGATCACGCGATTCTACACATGATTTAAACCAGATGAAGAGCCACATTGGCTCTTAATATGACAAGGCTTTCAATCCAGGAATCATTTATGCGAACCTCTCGTGAACCCTCTCCAATGTCAGCACACCCTTTCTAAGATAAGAGGTCTAAAATTGATCAGAATACTCCAAGTGAGGCCTTGCCGGTGCTTTATGAAGCTTCAATATTACATCCTTGGTTTTATATTCTCGTCCTCTCGAAGTGAATGTTAACACCGTATTTGCCTTCCTGACAAGCGACTCAACCTGCAAATTAGATAGAATGATAGATAGATAGATAGATACTTTATTCATCCCCATGGGGAAATTCAACAATTTTTCCAATGTCCCATACACTTGTTGTAGCAGTATAGGAGGAAGCTAGAACAAAAGCTGCAGAAAAAAAGCATGAAGGAGGTGTGGGATGGGATGAAGATCATCACCGGATGCGGTGCAAAGCGGGGGGCAAACATATGTGGAGATGTGGTGAAAGCGAACCAGCTGAACAACTTCTTCAATAGGTTGGACAGCACAATCTCATCCTCACCGCAGAACTCCACACCAGGCTTACTTCCCTCACAGGAAAATAGCCACTCACAGGAGACCTTGCCCACGCCCAGGATTACGGCTGCACAGGTGGAAGGTCAACTGAGGAAGATCTGTACCAGCAAGGTGGCGGGACCGGATGGAGTTTCCCCACGATTACTGAGGGCCTGTGCGACTGAGATGGGAGAACCACTACAGCGCATCTTCAACATGAGCCTGGAGCAGAGAAGAGTACCCAGACAGTGGAAAACATCCTGTATTGTCCCAGTACCGAAGAAACCACAACCAAAGGAGTTGAATGACTTCAGACCTGTTGCCTTGACGTCGCACGTGATGAAGACCATGGAACAGCTGATAATACAGAATCTGAGGCCACAAACCAGGCACGCCCGGGATCCTCTTCAGTTTGTGTATAAGGAGAAGGTGGGAGTGGTGCTGTGAGGATTACATTCCTGGACTTCTCTAGTGCCTTTAACACCATCCAGCCCAAGATCTTAAGGCACAAACTAACGGAGATGGGAGTAGACTCTCACATGGTGGACTGGATAGTGGACTACTTGACAGATAGACCTCAGTATGTGCGGTTGGGAGACTGTAGGTCTGACACGGTGGTCAGCAGCACAGGAGCGCCGCACGGGACCGTGCTCTCTCCGGTCCTGTTCACCCTGTACACATCAGACTTCCAATATAACTCGGAGTCCTGCCATGTGCAGAAGTTCGCTGACGACACGGCCATAGTGGGGTGTGTCAGGAATGGACAGGAGGAGGAGTATAGGAAACTGATACAGGACTTTGTGATATGGTGCAACTCAAACTACCTGCGTCTCAATATCACCAAGACCAAGGAGATGGTGGTGGACTTTAGGAGATCTAGGCCTCATATGGAGCCAGTGATCATTAATGGAGAATGTGTGGAGCAGGTTAAGACCTTCAAGTATCTGGGAGTACAGTTAGACGAGAAGCTAGACCGGACTGCCAACACAGATGCCTTGTGCAGGAAGGCACAGAGTCGACTGTACTTCCTTAGAAGGTTGGCGTCATTCAATGTTTGTAGTGAGATGCTGAAGATGTTCTATAGGTCAGTTGTGGAGAGCGCCCTCTTCTTTGTGGTGGCGTGTTGGGGAGGAAGCATTAAGAAGAGGGACGCCTCACGTCTTAATAAGCTGGTAAGGAAGGCGGGCTCTGTTGTGGGCAAAGTACTGGAGAGTTTAACATCGGTAGCTGAGCGAAGGGCGCTGAGTAGGCTACGGTCAATTATGGAAAACCCTGAACATCCTCTACATAGCACCATCCAGAGACAGAGAAGCAGTTTCAGCGACAGGTTGCTATCGATGCAATGCTCCTCAGACAGGATGAAGAGGTCAATACTCCCCAATGCCATTAGGCTTTACAATTCAACCGCCAGGAGTAAGATATGTTAAAGTGCCAGGGTCGATTGTATTTAATGTATTTAAGTAAACTACTTAAGAACTTTTTAAAAGCTATTATTAATGCTTTTTGAGAGAGTGATTTAGATGCATATCATATTTTTACTGAGTTAAGTATTGTATGTAATTAGTTTTGCTACAACAAGTGTATGGGACATTGGAAAAAATGTTGAATTTCCCCATGGGGATGAATAAAGTATTTATCTATCTATCTATTACAGTGACACGACTTAGAATTTGGCACACTGTGCCACTATTCGTTCATGTTGGAAAACATTACGCTGGATCGTGTTGTTTTCATTTAAAAGCTTTCTTAAGTTATGGCAAACACGAGGAAATCTGCAGATGCTGGAAATTCAAGCAACACACACGCAATGCTGGTGGAACACAGCAGGCCAGGCAAGAAAGAAAGGGGGAGGGGAGCACCAGAGGGAGAGGGAGAACAGGTAGACAGATGGGCAGAGAGAGAGAGAAAAAAAATCTAAATAAGTCAGGGATGGGGTACGAAGTGGAGGAGGGGCATTAACTGAAGTTAGAGAAGTCAATGTTCATGCCATCAGGTTGGAGGCTACCCAGCCGGTATATAAGGCGTTGTTCCTTCAACCTGAGTGTGGATTCATCTTGACAGTAGAGGAGGCCATGGATAGACATATCAGAATGGGAATGGGACGTGGAATTAAAATGTGTGGCCACTGGGAGATCCTGTTTTCTCTGGCGGACAGAGCGTAGGTGTTCACCGAAACAGTCTCCCAGTCTGCGTCGGGTCTCACCAATATATAAAAGGCCACACCGGGAGCACCGGACGCAGTATACCACACCAGCCGACTCACAGGTGAAGTGTCGCCTCACCTGGAAGGACTATCTGGGGCCCTGAATGGTGGTGAGGGAGGAAGCGTAAGGGCAGGTGTAGCACTTGTTCCGCCAGGAAGGAGATCGGTGGGAAGGGATGGGGGGTGGGGGGGGTGAGTGGACAAGAGAGTTGCGTAGGGAGGGATCCCTGCGGAAAGCAGAAAGGCGGGGAGGGAAAAATGTGCTTGGTAGTGGGATCCTGTTGAAGGTGGCGGAAGTTACGGAGAATTATACGTTGAACCAGGAGGATGGTGGGGTGGTAGGTGAGGACAAGGGAACCGTATCCCGAGTGGGGTGGTGGGGATGGCAGATGTGCGGGATCTCTCCCATTACAGCACACCGCCAGAGTCAGAGAGCACTACAACAAACAAACAAACCCTTTTGCCCATTTAGTCCGTACCGAATTTGTTATAAACGAAGCTGGACCATGGCCCTCAATACCCCTCCCTTCCATGTACTGATCCAAACTTCTCTGCAGTGAAATCCATAACTTCCACTGACAGCTCTTCCCACACCCTCACCGCCCTCTGAGTGAAGGAAATCCCACTCAGGTTCCTCACAAACATTTCACCTTTCACCCTTAAACTGCGACCTCTAGTTCCCATCTCACCCAACCTCAGAGGAAAAATCCTGTCTGCAATTTACCCTGTCAACAACACTCATAATTGTGTACAAATCTGCAAAATCCCCCTTCATTTTCCAACACTAAAGGCAATAAAGTCCTTACCTTTTCTAAAGCTCGAGTCCTCAAGTCCCAGCAAACGTATTGTAAATTTCTCTGCACTCTTTCAATTTTGTTGATAATTTTCCTTCAGGCCGGTAACAAAAACTACACACAATACTCCAGATTAGGCCTGACCAACGTCTTATACAACTTTAACATAACATCCCATCTCCTGTACTCAATACTTTGATTCATGAAGTCCAATGTGCCAAAAGCTCTCATTTCGACGCTATCTACCTGTGACGCCACTTTCAAGTAATTATGAATCTGTGTTCCCAGATCCCTCTGGTCTCCCGACTCCTCAGGACCCGACTGCTCACCGTGTCTTCATACACCCCAAATCAGTGCAGATCCCGAATCCAATCCGTTGAATACGAAACAATGTTTGATGAGTTTCCAGCAGTAAATTTGACCTGCTGCGAGAATGACCTGTTTTAAGACTCTTCAAAACCGAAAGGGACTCTTAACAAATTAAAACTTTACATGGACAAATTTCCTCCACCCACTGTAAGCACGAAATGATGGCAAGCGATTCTGTTGTAAATCCTGATAAATGGCTGGTAGGTCGTTTCTTTATTGTTATCAATAATACACGCATAACGCAGCAACAGCAACATTCCCAGTTAAATTATATTTTGATCCTTCTGGAAAAATGGTTAAGCTATTTAAATAATGTCCTTAATATATATTGAAATTCTCAGGCATAACAGAATTGTTAGACTTCATTAAATCGTGTATCCTATAATCAACTAAAGGCATTGAAAGAAACAAGGTGGGGTTACCGAGAATGGGACTGTGGGACATTTTGCACAACCCAACAAACACATATTTCAAGCGTGATAAGAACCTAGGCACCCAAAACTAAAAACACCCATCTTCTGAAGTTCCCAACAGTCCTCCAACACACCTTTAACAGGATGCTCATTTCTTCCCACTTAAATTAATCCAGTATGTTAACATTAAATTCAAACTCCACAATTTCAACCAGTAAAGCTGAAACAGACCTGAATGCACCACAACACAATCTCAAAGCCTGTGCTTGTATCACACCCAAACATAATAAAGTTGAAGATGAATCTGATCGATAAACCACAACCATAATGAAGAACAGATCCAATTAAACAAACAAGATTGGTCAACAAATATTTTCATGTAACACCCCAGCATACCCACAGGGATAACTGAGAATATTTAGCGATTCTTTAAATTTATCAATTATTTTCTGATCCGGTGCTTCCATGTCAGCTTATTATCCATCCACATACCTGGAAATCTTACCACTGACACCTTTTAAAGAGTTTGACCATATCAGTTCCTATCATTTCCAATCAAATGCAGGTTCTTTAATCCTGTTTGTAAAACACATAACTTGTCCCATCTATTTGCCAACTGTTCGACCTTATTAATTGCGAGTGCATCCTATATCCAGTAAAATTGAAATTTCTCCCTCTAATCCATAAACCGCCATCATCTGCAAATAGTGATTTCAATACTCCAAAACTTATCTCAGAGAAAAATATCACATATTATAATATTAAGTAATAAATACTGCCTTGTGGGATCCCAATCTCTATCTCATAACGACCTGACTATAACTTGCCCACCTGTACCTGACACAAGACATCCAATTACACAATTAGATAATCATCCTCATTTCCACAATTTCATAAAAATTATTTCCTTCCATAAATACCATCGGACTTTTTGAACAGTAAAAATACTGCTGCTACATTTATATTTAACTGTGCTTTCCTAATATCATCTTCCAAAGATAAAAATCAATTTAATGTCATGCCTCCCCACCCATACCTTTACAAGACGTCCAAATAAAATCAGAAAAAAGTACAATAGCCCCATCAATTGCATTTTCAAAAATTAATCAGAAGGCCGTCCTGCAATAAATATCATTTGCCTTTTCAATATCACAAAATATTGCTATTACAACACCTTTATTTAACCGTGCTTTCCTAATGTGATCGTCCAACCACAAAACTGATTCGAATGTTTTTCTACCCTTCCGGATTCCCCTCTGATAAAACGTGAAATCACCTCTTTTATCAAAAAATATAATTCAAACTCTCGATTAACATACATTCCAGAAGTTTTCATAAATGAGATGTTAATGACATTGGCCTATAACAAGGAGCATCAGGCGGGGAGCTCCAGGTTTTAGAATGGTTACTACAACAACCATTTTCCATGAGTAAAGAAAAGTTAATATTTCCACACAAGAAAATTACATACATACCTGTTGAATCAAGAATTTCTCCTACAAGTGCGTCATACATTTTAGTCCCATTCACAACTCTATACCCTGCCCCTTTCCTTATAGAACTGGCAACACCACCCCTCTACCAACTAACCTGTCAAGCCAAACGACAATATATGTCCTGCACAGGAATAAAAACTTAAAATGTGCAGGTTTCCTGAATAGATATAACATCGGAAGAATCTGACAAATCAGAAATAAAATTCTTAAAGTCTTGACCATTATAAATCAGATTCATTGCATTTCCTTGACATATTTTAATAATATTATGTATGTTCACAAGTAGACTGCGATACAGATACCCCACCCAACAAAACTTCATTTACAGCTTCCCACAAAACACCAGTTACACCGAGATACCTTTCTGCAGTTTTCACAATAATTTTAATTTCCTCAGCAGGATGAGATGTCTGAGCAGTACAATTCACCACATTGGTTATAAACAACACAAACTTCATTTTATCCAGCAGTGAAGTGTCTTTGGTGAGAGAACTGTGATGACGACGTATATCCACTGACGTCACAGTCTGTTCTCTGAGTGGGATCACTTTATCCAGTTTTCCTGCTCTGCTTGCAGTACTTGTCCTTGAACAGGCCCTTCTGCTCACTGGGTTGTTCTGATCGAATTGAACTGGTCACTTCATGCCTTACTAAACCAATCCCTTCTGCCTACACAAGGAACACATCCCTTCATTCTCCTCACATCCACATGGTATCTAATAGCCTCTATCACATTTGCCTCCACCACCACCCCCGACATTCACTCCAGACACCCACCACTATGGGTATGAAAAACAAAACTTGAAACGCAAATCTCCTTTAAACATTCAGAGTCAGGTTTTTAACATCATTGACTTTTCTAATTTTTTTCAACAGCAGCTATGCAGAGAAAAGATACAAAATTACACTAAATTACAAAATACTTCAATAGTGCAAAAAGGACCAATGAGGATGTGTTCCCCCTTTCTCCTGAAGTACATGCCCACTGGCATTGGACATTTCCTCCTTAGAGAAAAAAGCCCGGCTGTGCCTTTCACATTCCTGTACACGTCTGTCAGACCTCCCTCAGCCTCAGCCACTCCGGACAAAGTTACCTTAGATTGTCTGATCTCACTTTATCCAGGCAGCATCCTCTTAAGCCTTGTCCACTCACCATCCAAAACCTCCGCATTATTCCTGTATTCGAATGCAATTCTCCAGATGCAACATAACTGCCTGACACTGGAACCACTATCTGGGAGTTATGAACTCGGATTCCAAGATCCCCCTGTAGATCAACACTGTCCAATCTCGCCCCATGAATGTAACAGCAAAAAGAAAATGCTGAGGCTTTATAAGACACTAGTCAGGCCGCACTTGGAGTATTGTCAACAGTGTTGGGCCCCACATCTCAGACAGGATGTGTCGTCATTGGTGAGAGTCCAGAGGAGGTTCACAAGGATGATTTTGGGAATGAAGGAGTTAAAATATGAGGAGCACTTGGCAGCTTTGACCCTGTGCTCACTGGAACTCAGAAAAATGCGGGGGCATCTCATTGAAACCTACCGAATGTTGAAAGGACTGGATAAGGTGGATGTGGAGAAGGTATTTCCTGTGGTGGGGCACAGCCACAAAGTTGAGGGGCCACCTTTTCAAACAGAGGTAAGCAGCTTTTTTTTATTATTAGCCAAGGTGTTTTGGACCTGTGGAATACTCTTCCATAGACTGCGGTGGAGGCCGAGTGCGTGGGTATATTCAAGGCGGAAGTTGATCGTTTCCTGATCGGTCAGGGCATCAAAGGATATGGCGGGAGGTCAGATATCTGGAATTGAGTGCGATCTGGGATCAGCCATGATGGAAAGGCGGCAGACTCGATGAGCTGAATGGACTAATTCTGCTCCTATCACTGAAGGTTTTCTGATTCTCCTCTGCTGTCTTCCAGCACAAAACATCCTTTGTACAGAATGCTAAGCGGAACTGAATGAAAGTTTTCAAGAACGTTGTCAAGTCAGGCAGCATCTGTTGAGGGGAATAGAGTCGATGTTTGGGACAGAACCCCTCCCTTACGGCACTGACACAGGCCTTTCGGCCCAACCTTTCCATGCTGTCCCAGGTTCCATTTAAACTAATCCCTCTGCCTGTCTTTGACACAGAACACAGAAATCTACAGCACATTACAGGCTCTTCAGCCCACAATGTTGTACCGACCATTTAACCTGCTCCAGAAACTGCCTAGGATTTCTCCAAAGTTTAAACCTCTATGTTTCTAAGTTCCATGTACCTATCTAAGAATCTCTTAAAATATCCTATTGTATCCACCTCCACCATCGCTGCCAGCAGTCCATTCCAGCACCCACCACTCTGTGTGTAAGAAACTTACCCCTGACATTCCCTCGGAGCCGACTTCCAAGCAGCGTTAAACTACGTCCCCTCGTGTTAGTCACTTCAAGCCTGGGAAAATGCCTCTGGCTATCCACATGGTCAAAGCCTCTCATCATCTGATACTCCTCTGTCAGGTCACCTCTCATCCTCCGTCGCTCCAAGAAGGAAAGACTAAGTTCACTCAGTTTATTCTCATAAGACATGCTCTCCAATCCAAGAGCAACATCCTTGTAAATCTACTCTACACTCTCTATAGTATCCACATCCTTCCTGTAGTGAGGTCACCAGAACTGAACACAGGACTCCCAAGTGGGGTCCAACTAAGCCCACAGCCCTGCCGTGTTGGGGTACAATGACTTATGTACAGGTTAGTAGAAATATAGCTTCAACATCACCTCATAGCTCTTGAAATCAATTCCACGGTTGATGAATGCCAACACACCAGACGCCTTCTTAACAACACTGCCAACCTCCACAGCAGCTTTGAGTGTCGTATGGACACGGACCCCAAGATCTCTCTGACCCTCCACGCTGCCAAGAGTCTTACCATTAATATTATATTTTGTGTTCAAAATTCCATCATTGGCTGACGTGGCTGTCGGTCAAAGGGGAACTCACACGGTGATTATTTTATGTGAACGTCAGTCACGCTTCATGTTTTTATGAGTTTGAGTTTGGATTTATTTCGGGGACCAGAAGCAAATTGGGAGAAATGTGAGTTTTTATGTGTTGGTGCATCAGTCTCCGAGTTACATTATTAACAATAAAAGGGCAAAGGCCGTGGTGAGGAAGGAGGTGATTTACTGGAGGTTATATGGAGATAATATTGGAAGGGATATCAAACTTGGAATTGTTTGGGATATGATTTGGAAAATGGGGGGATTTGTGGGGATCATAATATTCCAGTGTTGATTAATGAGGGCAAAATGATTGTTACTGAAACAGGGAAGTTTGTGTTACTGACTGTGTCATTTGCTGAGATTCATAATCAGGATAATTTAAGTGAAGAAGTTAAACAATGTAGGGATATGTTTTTCAGTGTATACCCAGATGTGTTGGAAGTCAGACAGACAGACATACTTTATTTATCCACACGGAAATTGGGTTTCGTTACAGTTGCACCAACCAAGAATAGGAAATTTAGCAATGTAATACCATAAATAATTAAATAATAATAAGTAAATTATCAGCTGTAGCAATGATAGTATCACTGATGTACGATTTCTTTGTATGAATTTAGGAAGTCTATTAATATATAGGTGCTCCGAAGATGAAATAATTGGTTATTTGGGGAAATAAATAAATATATATACTAAAGTTATTACGAACTCCGTGGAGCATGTGGGGATCTTCCAATATCCAGGCACTCTTTCTTTTTTTTTCTTTCTTTCTTCCTTTTTTTTCTATAGGGATGTTAGGGGGGAGGGGTTAAGGGGAGGGGGGATGGGTAATATATATATATATATATATTTTGTTCATATACTATTTCTGTAATTACTTGAAAACGCAATAAAACAAGTTTAAAATAAATAATGCAGGTCAGATGTCCCCAGGAAAGGGTGCGATATGTAAATGTAATTGTATATAATTCTCTTTTGTGAAAATATTAAATTTTTGAATCATGCTTTGAGGTTACGTCATCTACTTTCCTAATGGAAAATGGCAGCTGTCGTGCCTATTCTAAAACCTGGCAGATCTCCATCTGATCCTTCTAGTTTGGGCCGATATCGTGAATGTCTTATTTATGTAAACTGATGGAGTGTGTGGTAATCAAGCGCTTGAGTTATATTTTGGAAAGAGTGTGTTATTAGCGTGGATTTCGGAAGGGTGAGATGACATTAGATTCAGTTTTAGGTTTGGAAGATGATATTAGGAAAACAGAATTAAATAAAGATGCCTTAATAGTAGTATTTTTTGATACTGAAAAGGGAAATGATATATTGTGGAAGGAAGGACTTTTGATTAAATTATGGAAATTAGGCGTGAGGGGGAAGATTTCTGAGTTTTTTTTTTATTTCGACGGACTGTGTAAGTACGGGTCAGCATGTTATGTTTGTGTTTCTATGAGATAGAGAATGGGATCCCACAAGGCAGTATTTGTAGCTCTTCATTATTTAATATTATGGTAAATGATATTTTCTGAGATGGGAAAATGGGATACCCTGGGTAAATGACAAAATTCAGATGATATAGCTTTATAGATTAGAGGTTGTAATTGCTATTTACTACCAATTTATTTCCAATTGCAATTGGAAATATTCCTGCTTCCGCTCAACGTATGATAGCTTTTACAACTTTATTAGCTAGGAGAGCTACTGGAAGGATCGAAATCCACCTGCTGTTTGTTTGTTTGTTTCAAACGGTATTTCATATATAAAGTTTGATTTATATGTCTGCACATTATGGATCCTGCACATCACACTGTTGAGGGAAATGAAGGGGTTGACTGTTTAGCAACAAAAGCTGATAAATGTTAAGCTGTGGATATGGACCTTCCACTTAGTAAATCAGAACCTAAAGGGTTGGTACTGTTAAGAATTAGGGGCTTACAGCAAGATTTGTAGGATAATGGATATAAGGACAGACACTTTTACAGAATACGTAAACCTGTTGGGTTTAAAGAAGAAGGGCTTAAAACAAGGGAAGGAATGATATTGACGCGACTTAGAAATGCCCACACAATGCTTAATTATGCCTTGTATCTAATTGGAAAACTTCATTCTGTGTCGTGTATATTTTGTCATTATGAAACCGTCGGAACACATACCATTTCAAGGTAAAGTGTATAAGGCTGAAGAAAAATCAAATGCAGTCTTCAGTACAATCTTTGGAGGGTAGATAGTTTTCAGATAAAAACTTTAATAAATTATGGGACTGACTTTAAATTAATTCACAGTTTGAACTGGAAAACGGATGTAATAATTGTAGTGTCACAATTGTTTCGGGGACTTCAATATGCAAAATGATTTGGAAAAGTCACATGTATCAGTCTCGCAATGGAATAAAGGGAATTACAGAGGCATCAGAGAGGAACTTGCCGAGTGAATTGGAGGAGAATTCTGCATGGATGATGGCTGAACTGAGGTGTCTGAAGTATCTGGGAATAGTTTACAAGGCGCAGAATACACGTGTCCCACAGAAAAAGTTCTCAAATGGCAAGGCTAGACATCCGTGGCTGACAAGAAGTTAAGGACTGTGTTAAACCTAAGAAAATGGCATATAAGGCAGCAAAGGTGAGTGGGATGTTGGATTATTGGGATGCTCTTAAAATCCAACAAAAGGCAACGAAAAAAGCCAGAAGAATGGTCAAGACGAAATATGAGGGCAAACTGGCCAATAATATAAATCAGGATACTAAAAGTTTAGTTTTCAGTTACATGAAGAGTGAAAGGGAGATGAGAGTTGATACTGGACCACTGGAAAATGATGCTGGTGAAGTAGTAATGGGGGACAAAGAAATGGCAGATGAACTTAATGAACAATCTTCACTGTCTTTTCCGGTCAGCACCGCCCCCACTTGTCCCATTTAACCTCTCTAAGTGCAGGTGTACTTTAAGCACCACTAGTCACAGGCCTCCAGTCTGAGAAGCAATCACCCACTACCACTCTCTGTCTTCTCCCACACAGCCAATTTCAAATCCAGTTTACAACCTCTCCCTGGATACCTAGTGTCTGAATCTTCTGAACTAACCTCCCATGTGGGACCTTGTCAAAGGCCTTGCTGATGTCCATGTAGTTTACATCCACAGCCTTTCCTTCAACTAATTTCTTGATAACCTCCTCGAAAAACTACAAGATTCATTCAACATGATCTACCACGCACAAAGCCATACTGACTATCCTTAATCAGCCCTTGGCTGTCCAAATACTTGTATATCTGATCTCTCAGAACACCTTCCAATAATTTACCTGCTACTGATGTCAGGCTCACCGGCCTGTAATTACCTGGTTTACTAATGGAGCCTTTTTTAAACAACAGAATAACATGAGCTCCCCTCCAATCCTCCTGCACTGCACCCGTGGCTGAGGACATTTTAAATATTTCTGTCAGGGCCCCTGCAAATTCTACACTAGTCTCTCTCAAGGTCCGAGGAAATATCGTCAGACCCGTGGGATTTATCTACCTTTATTCGCTGTAAGGCAGCAAGCACCTCCTCCGCTTTAATCTCTAAATGTTCCATGACACTACTGCTTGTTTCCTTTCCTTCCATATACACTATGCCAGTTTCCTGAGTAAATACTGATGCAAAAAAAACTGTTTAAGATCTCCCCCATCTCATAAGGATCCACACACAGACGACCACTCTGATCTTCTACGGGACCAATTTTGTCCCTTACTATCCTTTTACTCTGGATAGTAAATAGTAAATAGAAGACCCTCATGTCTTCTTTTTGCCTTCCTGATTTCCTTCTTTAGAATTTTCCTACATTTTCTATACTCTTCAAGTACCTCATTTGCTCTTTGTTGCCTCTACCGGCTATACACCTCTCTCTTTTTCTTAACCAGATCGCCAATATCCCTTGAAAACCAAGGTTCCCTATGCCTGTTAACTTTGTCTTTAATCCTGGCAGGAACATGCAAACACTGCAATCTCAAAATTTCGCGATTTGAGGCCTTACACTTACTGAACACGTCCTTGCCAGAAATTTTTTTATCACAATCCACTATTCCTAGATCCTTTTTCATTTCCACAAAATTGGCCCTTCTCCAATTTAGAACCTCAACTCAAGGACCAGACCCATCCTTATCCATAATTAACTTGAAACTAATGTCATTATGGTCACTGGACACAAAATGTTCGCCTACACATACTTCTGTCACCTGACCTGTCTGGTTCCCTAACAGGAGATCAAGTATTGCATCCTCTCTTGTAGGTACCTCTATATATTGATTTAGAAAACTTTCCTGAAAACATTTAATCCAAGCCATCTAGCCCCTTTACACTGTGCAAGTCCCAGTCGTCAAAATCCCCTGCTATTAAAACTTCCTGTTTCTTACACCAGTCTTCTATCTCTCTACAGATTTGCTCCTCCAATTCTCTCTGACTATTGGGCGGTCTATAATACACCCCTATTAGTGTGGTCACACCTTTCCCGTTCCTCAGCTCCACCCATATGGCCTCTGTAGACAAGCCCTCCGGGCTGTCCTGTCTACGCACAGCTGTGATGTTTTCCCTGACTCGTAATGCCACTCCTCCCCCTTTCATCCCCCCCCCTCTATCATGTCTGAAACAACAAATATTTCTATCATAAATAAACCATAGGTGGGAGGTTATCTTTTTGTATTAATGTATTAAAAATAAATTATAAATTCTACCAATGGAACCTCTTACTAAAGGATCCACATTCACAATATTATCCAACAAATCAGATTCTTGCATATATGGAAACTTAGATAATTATTTTTGTAAAAAAATGTCTAACCTGAAGATATTGCAGTAAGTATGAGAGAGAGAATACTTGCTAATTAACTCTTCAAAAGTCATCAATCGATCATCACAAAATAAATGAAAATAAAAATAAATAAATCTGCAAAAAAAAACAGATCCCCTTAATAACTAAAGATTAAACAAGTTTGGGAGAGAGAACTTAATATGACCTTTGTTAATGAAGATGGTCAATTCTTCTTTAATATGTGCCAATCAGTGTTTAATTCAATTCAAAATTGTTCACTGTTACTATTTAACAAAGGAGAGACTGTCCAAAATATTTCCTAACATAGACAATTATTGTGATAGGTGTAAAACTGAAGTAGCCACTTTTTCACATATGTTCTGGTCATGTTCTTCATTAAAATCTTTTTGGAAATCTATTTTCTACAATATCTAAAGCTCTGAAAATTAATTTACAACCTAATGTACAAACCTTTGATTTCTGTCTATACATGCAGTCCTCGCATGACCTTTATCCTCCTCCACCTCACTATCTGCTCTAACACTCTGGTTCCCCTCCCTCTCCAAATCTAGTTTAAACCCCCCCCCCGGTGCAGCACTAGTAAATCTACCCGCAAGGATGTTAGTTCCCCTCCAGTTCAGGGGCAAACCATCCCGTCGGAACAGGTCCCACCTTCCTGGGAGCAAAGCCCAATTGTCCAGAAACATGAAGCCCTCCCTCCTGCACCATCTCCTTAGTCACGTATTGAGCTGAACTCTCCGCACGTTTATAGTTACTGGGACTTAATCCTGATGCCGGTCCCGGGACCCGACCCGTTTACAGACCCGGAGCGGAACCGGAGCAGATTCTCAGCCACTGGTTTCCATCCCAGGTCGCAAAGAAAGGATGAAGTTTCCCCGTGAATTTATTCCCAGTGAATGTGTGGAGATGGGACTTGGTCTCCGCATTGTAAAATGAAACTGTCCCGGACTCGTAACTAAGATAAACTCCCACCCTCCCGGGGATGGGACCGGCAGGGAGACGGGACTTGCGGAAGGTGAGATCACCGAACACATCACAATCCCGATGTAAGACGTCATTATACCGCCTAATGATCCAATATCCGGACTCCGGTCTCAGACTGAACTCTCCCTTCCTCTGCACAGACTCTGCGGCGACCCCCAGCCACCAGTCCCGAATCCCCGTCACGTCCACCTCCCAGTAATGTCTCCCCGATGTGAATCCCTCCGATCCCAGCACACAAGCCCAGCTTGTGAATCTCTCCCCGGTGTCAGGGAGATTCCTCCAGATCCCGGTCCGTCTCACACTCTTCCGATCCTCAGATACCTCGAGCCGCGGATTCGCTGTTTTCATATCCAGGGTGACAGAGACTGGGGGGAGAAGCAGAGAATTAGAGAGTCCCCGGGGATCGTGGGGAGACTCAGGTAGCGCGACCCGGGGATCGGGGGGAGACTCGGGCAGCGCGACATGGGGATCGGGGAAAGATATAGGCAGCGCGGCCCCGTGGACCGTGGGGAGACTCGGGCAGCTTGGCCCCGAGATCGGGGAAAGGCCGCTGGGCCTCAGGCGCAGTCCGGTGGCCGACACGAACCTTTCCCGTGGTTTGACCCGACGAAAGCGGATGAACAATTAATGTCTCCCCGTTGGTTTTCCGCGGGACGGAGGGCAGAGATTTCCCGATCAAACAGACACAAAATGCTGGAGGGACCGAGCGGGTCAGGCAGCATGTGTGGAGAGAGATGGACAGTCTACGTTTCAGGTCGACATGTTCCCTCAAGAGCAGAAATAAATAGGGGAGATGGACAGCAGAAACGAGTGCGGGAAAGGGGTGGATTAAGATGGGAAGGGGGTGAGTGAATGGATTTAAACAGGAGGTCACAGAGGCTTTTCGGCCCAACTTGTTCGTGCTGACCAGCTTGCTTTAATGAGCTGGTCCCATTTGCCCATTTTTCCTTTCCACCTTCTGATCCACGTCCCTGGCAAGATGTATTTTAAAACATTGTTACTGTACCCACCTCTACAGTTGATCAAGGGCCCGTTGTAAACTTAGATAATCCACTTCTCTCTCCACTACACCATGATTTTTAGTGTCTCCCACAAACCTACCAACTTTGTCACTTACATTCTCATCGAAATCATTAATATGAATGACAAACAACCCTGCCCCAGCACCGACCTCTGCAGGTCAATGGCCTCCAGTCCTCTGTGTGTAAGAGACACAAGGACAGACGATTCAATAGGCAAGGCACAGAGGGAGACTGACCTAATGCTGGCCAATGGGATGAATGTAGATGGATAAATAGGTCAGCACAGAGGTGATAAGTCGAAGAGCACATTTCTATGCTGTACAGCGATGGCTCCGTGAACTGAATGGCTAAGAACCCCCAAACCCCCTCCACGCCCACGGGTGCTGAGAATTCCAAACAGTGACTCCTGACCCTTGACTCCTCAGACACGGGAAACATCCTCCCTGACTCCTGCCTGTCGAGCCCTGAAAGAATTTTGTGTTTTCCTGAGATCTCCTCTCATTCTTCTGAACAGGGAACAGAGAACAGTACAGCACAGGAACAGACCCTTCATTCAATGTTCACATTCATTTGTGAGTGTGAAGTGGGGGAGTGTGGAGGTTAGAGACAGCAAAGGAGGTGATAATGGGAACCAGTAGGGTAGAGATGAACGGCAGATTGAATCAGAACCAGGTGTGGGAGGGTGGAAAGCCTGTGGGTGAACTGTGTGTGTAGACGTAATGAGAAGCTGGAGGGGGACAAAGATGGGAGATGGGGATCACTTTGCCCCTTTCCCACAACCCCATCTCCCGCAGCCCCTCATTAGGAAGTGGGATGAATTTGCAGGGACCCTTAAGCATCACAGGTCCTGATGAAGTGTTTCAGTCTGAACTGTCGACTGTTTACTCTTTTCCATAGAGTCTTCCTGGCCAGCTGTTTCCCCAACAATTTGTGTATGTGTCACTCCGCTTTAAAAATACTCAATTATTTGGCCTGTGGCAGATTCACTATCCTGTGGATAAAGGAATTCCTCCTCATCTCTATCCTAAATGGACATCCCTATAGTCGGAGGCTGTGCTTACCGTTCTCGACCCACCCACATCCTCCCAACATCAACTCTCTCCAGACAGGTGTCAGGGAGATCTGGCGAGACCCTTCATCAGGACCTGTGTAGCTTGGATTACCAGCATCTGCAGATTTTCTCCTGTTTGATTTTTAAAGCAGAAGTTGGTAAGTAAACTTCTTGATTAGTCAGAGTCTCAAAAGTTATGGGGAGGAGGCGGGAGAATAGGATTGATGGAGATAATAAATCAGCCACTCTTCTAAACTCCGGTGAGTACAGGCCCAGAACCATCAAACACTCCTCATGTGTTAACTCTTTCATTCCCGGAATCATTCTTGTGATCCTCCTGGACCCCCTCCAATGCCACCACATCTCTTCCGACAGAAAGGATCCAAAACTGCTCACAATACTCCAAGCGTGGTCTGACCAATGCTTTATAAAACCTCAGCATTACATCCTTGCCCTTGTATTCTAATCCTCTCAAAATGAAAGCAAACATTGAGTTTGCCAATCTCACCGCTGACACAAACTGCAAGATAATCTTCAGGGAATCCTGCAACTGAAGCCCCAAGTCCCTTTGCATTTCTGATAATTGAATTTTCTCCCTGTTTACAAAATTGTCTATGCCTTTATTCCTTCTACCAAAGAGCATGCACAACTTCCCTACCCGATAATCCATCTATCACTTATTTGCCCATTTCCTGATCTGTCTCTGTCCTTCCCCAGATTCCGAGCTTCTGCAGCACTACTTGCCCCTTCACCTATCTTCATATCGTCTGCAAGCTTGGCCACAAAGGCAACAATTCTGTCATCCAAATCATTCTTTGTCTATCTTGGCTTGGTGTTGCTCAAAGAATTCCAACAGATTTGTCAGGCAAGATTTCCCTTTAAGGGAAGGCATGCTGTCTTTACCCTATTTAGTCATGTGCCTCCATGTACCCGAAAGCCTGTCATAATGTACCAATTATGAGTGATCTATGGGGTAACATTCCCACAGAGTCGGAGGTGGGAGAATTCCAAAAGGTTTGTCAGGCAAGATATTCTCTTAACGAAGCCATGCTGACTTGTCCTATCTTGTCCATGGTCACCAAGTATTCCATAACCTCAGACTTAACAATTGACACTAACTTCTTCCCAACCACAGAGGTGAGGCTAACTGGTCTATAATTGTCATCCTGCTGCCTTCCTCCTTGCTAAAAGAGTAGAGTGACATTTGCAATTTTCCAATCCTCTGGCACCAATGATTTTTGAAAGATCATTTCAAACGCCTCCACATTGTTTACCACTACCTCTTTCAGAACACTAGGGTGCAGTTCATCTGGTCCGGGTGACTTATGTACCTTTAGGTCTTTCAGCTTTTTGAGCACCTTCTCCCTTGTCGGCTCAGGGACAAACTGCTCTAAAAGGCCATCTCTTAGGCATTGAACAAATTCACTCTCCTGAGATCCATTACCAACCTGATGTTCCCAGTTGGCCTGCATGTTCAAATCTCTCATGACTTACATAACATTGTCTTCTGACATGCCTTTTCTATTTCCAGTTGTAACCTGTGGTCCACATCCCAGCTACTGTTGGGGTGACTGTATATAACTGCCATCAGGGTCCTTTTACATTTGTAGCTTGATAACTCAACCCACAAGGATTCAACATCTTCATATCTTATGTCACAACTTTCTACTGATTTACCAGCAGAGCCATGTCACCCCCCTCTGCCTACTTTCCTGTACCACCGATACATTGTGTAACCTTGGTCATTCAGCTCCCGACTGCAACCATCCTTCAGCCACGATTCCGTGATGGCTACAACATCACACCCGACAATCTGTAACCTTATTTTTATACTCCATGCATTGAGATCTAACACTTTGAGTTCTGTATTTGCTACCCTTTTTGATTCTGTGTCCCTAATGCACTGATATTCACCCTGCTGACTGCAATTCTGTACTCGCATCTGTCCGCCCTATCTGACAGTCTGACTGCACGCTATCTTTGTATTTTTACCATCAGTCCTACCCAGCGTTCCTTCACTCTCGTTCCCACCCCCCCCCCCACCAAATTAGTTGAAACCCTCCCCAACAGCTGTATCGAACCTCTCTGAGAGAATATTGTTCCCCCCCGGGTTCAGGTGCAACCCGTCACTTTTGAACAGGTCGTACTTCCCCCAGAAGAGATCCCAATGATCCAAGAAGCTGAAGCTCTGCCCCCTGCACCAGCTTCTCAGCCACACATTTATCTGCCAAAACGTCCTGTTCCTACCCACACCGGCACGTGGGGCAGACAACATTCCAGAAATTACAACCCTGGAGGTACTGCTTCTCAGCTTTCTACTGAGCTCTCTAAATTCTCTCTTCAGGACCAATTTGCTTTTAATTCCTGTGTCACTAGTACCAATATGTACCAAGATATCCGGCTGTTTTCTCTTCCTCTCGGAAATGCTGTGGACATGATCCGAGTCGTCCCACCCTGGCACCTGGGAAGCAACATACCATTCGGGTGTCCCGTTCACGTCCACAGATTCTCCTGTCCAGTCCCCTGATGAATGAGTCCCCTGTCACTACAGCTCCCCACTTCTCCATCTAACATCAGTGAGAGTTGCGGGTTCAGGAGGGGTGGGGTGACGACCTGTGTCAGTCAGAGTCTGCACTCACACCGCACGAAGGACTTGTGTATTTTCCTGACAATCCCGGTCACCGCACTGATACCCGCTTTTATTCCCTACAATATCATCAAGTCAGTATTAAATTCCCAGCTCCTGTGGTAGGATTCAAATTCATGTCTTGGCGTGTTAGTGCATTTGCTTGGGATTGGAACACAGTGGTTCATTTGACAGTCCCGTGTATTGGTTGTATTGTGACCCTGTGCTGGCGTGTCCAGGGGTCTGACATCTCCAGCTGACCATGTGACAGTGATGCCTCCCAGTCGGTGCGGTTGATGTGAAATAAACTTCAGTTCCCCTTCAGTCCATTATCACAGCCAATCTTTGCTTCAACTTGGAACTTAATTGCACAAGGAGAAATGAATCTTTGTAAGTTTTACCTCGATTAATGGCATCAAGTGTTTCTCTCAGCACTGTGTTCAACAAATAAAGGTGATCGAATTTTTCAACCGGTAGGGCCTCATCTGTCACTGACAATTCCTGGACATCGTCATTAATCCTGTAAATATTAAACTGCTGGTTATAAACTGCAATTTTGAACTATACAGGTTTTCAATAAAGAACATGTCCTACCTCCTGTTTCGACGAGCTTCCTCCTGAAATAAATCAAACACAAATCTGATTAGACTTGGACTTATTGTCCATATTCTGTATTTCATCCAAATCATTACAGGGTGTTGAAAATTCCCACTCCTGCAGTCACTCTCACAGACACGGACAATACAGAACCACGGGGTAAATTACAGGGAAAGTTTCTGAATGTCAGACCATTACTGAGAGGATGAAACTTACAGGGAAGACAGGACAGGTTGTCCATTTTCATCTGGATACGACATCAGGGTGATAAGATGTAGGAATTTAAGATCAGTGATGGATTTAATTGTGAGAGGTGGGGGTGATGTACCTGTATTTATGGGAAGAAATGTGGGAGATGAAATTCCAGATGGATTTTAATAATTCCCATAAGAAATTTAGTGAAGAGGAACTCGCTGCCACAGGAGTGGTTGAAGCAGAACAGCAGAGATTGAATGTAATGGGGAAACTGGATAAACACGTGAGGGACCATCGAGTTCGGGACTCTGTTGCTGGGTGTGGTGAGTAGGTGAGAGGAGAATTCTGAAGCAGGGAAATTGATAGAAGATGATGGGCCGAATGGCCTGTTTCCGATGGAGACCGAACGAGATGTACCCCAGGCCACTGTGGGAGGAGATTGTTTCTGATGGAGACTGGACGAGATGTACCCCAGGTCACTGTGGGAGGAGATTGTTTCTGATGGAGATCAGACGAGATGTACCCCAGGCCACTGTGGGAGGAGATTGTTTCTGATGGAGACCGGACGAGATGTACCCCGGGCCACTGTGGGAGGAGACTGTTTCTGATGGAGACCGGACGAGATGTACCCCGGGCCACTGTGGGAGGAGACTGTTTCTGATGGAGACCGGACGAGATGTACCCCAGGCCACTGTGGGAGGAGATTGCTGAGCCTCTGGCGATTATCTCTGCATCATCAATGGGAACTGGAGAGGTTTCAGTGGATTGGAGGGATGCAGATGTCATTCGCTTATTCAAGAAAGGGAGTAGAGATAGCCCAGTATATTATAGACCAGTGAGTGTTACTTCAGTGATTGGTAAGTTGATGGAGAAGATCCTGAGAGGCAGGATTTATGAACATTTGGAGAGGCATAATATGATCAGGTATAGTCAGCATGGCTTTGTCAAAGGCACGTCGTGCCTTACGATCCTGATTGAATTTTTTGAGTATCAGACAAAGCATATTGATGAAGGTAGAGCAGTAGATGTAGTGTATATAGAATTTAGCTAGGGATCCAAGGGGACATTGAGTTGTTCAACCAGAATTTGCTTCCCCACAGAAGACAAATTGTGTTTGTAGACGGGTCATATTCTACATGGAGGTTGGTGACCAGTGATGTGCCTCAGGAATCTGTTGTGGGACCTCTTCTCTTTGTGATTATTGTAAATGAGCTGGATGAGGAAATGGAAGGATGGGTTAATAACCTTGCTGATGACACAAATGTTGGGGGTATTGTGGATAGTGTGGGGGGCTGTCAGCGTATACAGCAGGACATTGATTGGATGTAAAACTGGTCTGAGAAGTAGCCGATGGAGTTTTACCCAGATAAGTGTGAAGTTGTTCACTTTGGCAGGTGAAATATGATGGCAGACTATGGTATTAATGGTATGACTCTTGGCAGTGTGGATGATCAGAGGGACATTGAGGTCCGAGTCCATAGGACACTCAAGCTGCTGCACAAGTGGACTCAGTGGTTAAGAAGGCATACGGTGCATTGGCCTTCATCAACCATGGGATTGAGTTTTGGAGTCGAGAGGTAATGTTACAGCTATATCGGACCCTGGTCAGACCGCACTTGGAGTATTGTGCTCAGTTCTGGTTGAGTCACGACAGGAAGGATGTGGAGACCATAGAAGGGGTGCAGAGGAGATTTATAATGATGTTGCCTGGATTGGGGAGCATGCCTTATGAGAGTAGGTTGAGTGAACTCGGCCGTTTCTCCTTGGAGCGACAAAGGATGAGAGGTGACCTGACAGAGCTGTATAAGATGGTGAGAAGATTGATCAGAGTCAGAGGCTTTTTCCCAGGGCTGAAATGGCTAACACGAGAGGTCGCAATTTTAATGTGCTTGGAAGCAGGTACAGAGAAGATGTCAGGGGTAATAATTTTACGCAGAAAGTGCTGAGTGAGTGAGTGAGTGGAATGGGCTGCCGGCAACAGTAAAGGATGCAGATATGATAGGGTCTTTTAAGACACTCCTGGATAGGTATATTGTGTTCAGAAAGATAGAGGACGATGGGGAACCCTGGGTAATTCCAAAAGTAAGGACATGTTCGGCACAGAATTGTGCACTGAAGGGCCTGTATTGTGCTGTAGGTTTTCAATGTTTATATTTCCACGTTTCTAATGTGAAACTTATCTGAAAATTTAAAGAAACATTGAAAGTTTCCCTAATCTTACAAAAACCTGATATACAGGATATTTGATGTGTGGGTCACATTCTTTGTTCTCACGGATTGACAGAGAGACCCCACCACACCAGACACACTCACAGCCTGTGACTGGAACTGGGTGTTAATTGGATTTTTAGAGGATATTGAATGTGATAATTAAGGACACAATTAGTAGCTCTGTGTTATAATCAGAGTAAATGATTTCAAAAAGATTACATTCTGTCCTGGGATGTACAGAAGTTGTGGAAGTCCAGTTTTGGGACAACAACAACCCTGAATACTTGTATCAATTGTCTGGTGAAAAACAGTTTACTGCCATTTGTAAATGCTGTGTGTAGGATCAACGCATCTGTTTTCTATCTTTGGTAGTATTGTCTGCATTGTATTCCGTGGCACGTGATTGTTATGGTAACTAGTCACGTGTGGGGGTTGTGTGGTAATAGTGAAGGGAATAAGTTACATATTCGTGCTTTGTTCTGGGCAGTTTTGAGCTGAGGACGGACGGATATCATATCTTTTGTTAACCGCTTAGTTGCTGATTAATTTACGATTAATTACGCTGAAGTTTCATTGCTTCATGATTGTCTGTTGCAGATAAAGGATCGAATACAAATCTTCGACATTTTGGAAGGTGATTATTCGTGTGATTGACGTGTGCGTCATACAGGTCGAACAATCTGTGTGAGGACACCAGCAGCGGCAATTGATTTGTTAGAATTGGCCGCTGTGCTGTGTTTATTTCAAATATACCACTGTTCATTTAGTGCCCTTTGACAGGAACAAATTGAAATATAATCCCTCACCTTGTGAGATATCACACTGTCTTTTTGATCTATCGGTTCCTTTAACTTATTGATTTCCTCCTGAATAACCCTTATATTCTTTTGAAGAGCTAGAAGATTTTTCTCCATTGTGTCGAGAATCCTCTTCTCTTCTTTCCTGAGATCCTTGAGTAAGCTCTGCTCTTTTTCAGTGATAATCTGGCGCAGTTCGGCAAACTGGGATGTGATGTGGGACTGAAGGCTGTGTGACTGTTCCTGTCGAATGAAAGGTGAAGATTAATTTACTGTATTGCTGTGTGTATTTCCTGATGACATTAAGGAGACCATTTGATCCATTAATGTCCATGCCAGCTCTGAAACAATCCCATCACGTTTTCCTGAAACCTATTCTCCCCATTGACACATTTACTCCCACCTGATTCACATCACCCTCCCCCACCCTCACAGGGTTAACTTTAATTAACCATTCATCCAGCACGTCCTTGGGATGTGTCTGAAAATGTCATGGCCACAGGGAGAACATGCAAACTCCACACAGACAGCAACAGAGGTCAGAATCGAACCCAGGTCACTGGAGCTGAGATACTCGGCTATTCTGCATTAAATGGAGTAAAACTCGACAGTAATATCAGAAATTCCGCTCAGGAAGCCTCACCCGAACT
Organism: Hemitrygon akajei; assembly: GCF_048418815.1. NCBI lineage: Eukaryota > Metazoa > Chordata > Chondrichthyes > Myliobatiformes > Dasyatidae > Hemitrygon > Hemitrygon akajei. The sequence goes on along the minus strand of NW_027332019.1, from coordinate 620,574 downwards.
CCAGAAATCTTCTTTTTCTGTTGCTGCCCCTTTTCCTGGAAGTCTGATTTCTTTTTTGTGAGAGAGTCTAAGGAAGATTTTAGCTGATCCTGGAAGTCAGAGAGTGAAGGAAATAGAAACAAAGATGCATCATAAGAAACAGGTGATTAAACCCGATTATCACACAAAATGCCAGAGGAACTCAGTGAGTCAGGCAGCATCTATTCAAGGGAAATAAACAGACGGTGTTTCGAGATGAGACCCTTCATTAGGACTAGGAAGGAATGGGACAGAAGCCAGAATAAAAAGGTTGGGGATGAGAACCAGCTGACAGGTGACGGGTGAGACAACATGAAGGGGGACGTGGGGAAGGGTGATGAAGTGAGAAGCTGAGAGGGGACAGGTCGAAGAGGTAAATGGCTGGAGAAGAAGGAGTGAATACGAGAGGACAAACGACCATGAAAGAAACGGGAGGAACTGGGACTGTTTGGAACCCTGAATGGTGACGAGGGAAGAGGTTAGGAGTCAGGTGTAGCACTTGTCCCGCTTGCTGGTATCAGTGTCAGGAGGGAGATCAGTGGGGAGGAGCGAGTGGATCAGGGCGATACAGCACATAGAGCGCGATCCGTATAGAGAACGGAGAGTTGCGGGGTGCGGCGGTGGGCTGTGGGACGGAGATGTTAGAATCCCGTTGGAGATGGCGCAAGTTGCAAAGAATGATGTGTTGGTTATGAAGGCTCGTGTGATGCTATGTAGGACAAAGGAAATGTATTAAGTATTAAACTAACGTTAGTTTTTTTTTACCATGTAGATGTTAACAGATTCTTTAATCGGCTTGAAGCGGTGCTCTCTGTGTTCCTCCGCCACTGCACAGACCACACAGATCAGTGTCTTGTCCGTTTCACAAAACAGCTTCAGTTCTTCCTCATGTTCCACGCAGTGACGTTTACTTTCCTTCCCTTTCGGATTCAGGTTTAGATTCCGAACTTTTTGTGTCAGATTTCCTAAGGCCCGATTCACCCTGAGGGTGCGGTCAGCAAACACCTCTCTACATTCCGGGCAGGAGTTTCTCTCCCCCCTTTCCCAACACTGTGTGATACAAGAGCGACAGAAGTTGTGTCCACACTCTAGTGTAACCGGATCGGTGAAGAAATCCAGGCAGATGGGACAAATTACCTCCTCGCTCAAACTCTCGACCGGTCCTTTTGAAGTCATGTTAACTCCCAGCACTTCCTGATTCAGAATGCTTTCACAGCAGGCCAGGCAGCATATATAGTGAGAAGCACTGTCGACGTTTCGGGCCGAGACCCTTCGTCAGGACTAACCGGAAGGAAAGATAGTAAGAGATTTGAAAGTAATGGGGGTGGGGGGAATGTGAAATGATAGGAGAAGACCGGAGGGGGTGGGATGAAGCTAAGAGCTGGAAAGGTGATTGGCGAACATGATACAGAGCTGGAGAAGGGAAAGGATCATGAGACGGGAGGCCTCAGGAGAAAGAAAGAAGTTGAGGGGGAGGGGAGCACCAGAGTTCCACCAGCATTTTGTGTGTGTTGTTTGAATTTCCAGCATCTGCAGATTTCCTCGTGTTTGCACTTCCTGATTCAGAATGCTTTCTATTTCGGGGAGCTGCTGATCCCCTGCAGTACCACGATTGTCCACTACGCGCGCTGCAGACTCGGGGAATGAACAAGGTTTTGGTGTAAGTGTTCAGTGGAAATTCTGGCCATTTCCATGTTTAGTGTGGGATCAAAAAACACATTAAACGGGCAACAGATAAGAATACGCGTCATGGATTGTCTAAAGGCCGATTTATACTTCTGCGTTAAATGAACACCGTAGGTTCGGCGTAGCCCCGTATCCTACACTGTACCCTACGCCATAGCCGGACGGGCACCTCTCCAATAACGTAACTGCGCGTCGCGGCAACGCAGACCACAACAACTGTGATTGGTCCGCTTGGTAGCACCGCATTTCCTCCTGTCTATATGCATACTGTGTGGACACTGATGCGAAATAAATGGTTGGGGACGATGAACCAAATCGTCAAATCTTGCTCCCGACATCCGAAAACACTTGAAATGCATTTCCTCGTCCATGTCTCTCAGTGGCCGGACAAGCACAGAAAATTCACCCTCCTTCTGCCTCAATCCGTTCAATGGTCGTACATACCATCTCCTCCTAAGTCTCTCTTTTCTGCGTTGCAGTAATGTCACTAAAATTAACCCTTGTTCAACATTTATTAGCGCCAAATCCAACCTGATGCGCTCCTGATTCTTATTTTCTAAATCACGAGTTTACCTTTGCACCTTGTTCTCCCTTGGCCTTCAGCCTGTCGATTGCACAGGGGAGCGGTGACAGCTCCGGAGATCCATCAGCAGCCGCAGCGGTTATTTCATGCTCTTGTTATTTATCCTGTTTCTCCATATTTTCATTTGCACAGTTTGTTACCTTCAGCACTCTGGCTGATCTTTCACTGCCTGCTTCTGTTATGGTTACTATTCTATACTTTTTCTAAGTATGTCCGCAGGAAAATGCTTCTCGGGGTTGTATGTGGTGATTTATCTGTACTCTGATAATAAAATTTACTTTTAAGTTTGAGTTTCGGGGAACTTGCTTTGATTCTGAGAAAAAACTGTGATTGACATCTCCAGCTTCCAGCAGCAGCCCGTCCTCAGACACTCACAGCCAATCAGTGATCACCGCTGGGAGAGGGATGCTCTCATTGGCTGAGGGGTGTCAGTGGGCGGGACGCTGAGCGCCCGACAGGGCCGCAGTTTAGAACCGGGACCGAATGAGCCCGGATACCGCGATCTGCGCCTCGGGTTTCGGCTGCACCACCGGCGGGTCTCGAATCCTTTCGAAGGCAGAGCTGAAGCGACTGGCGGAGATTCCGTGAGATGTTTCAGCTACACGGAGGGCGCCGGGCCTTTCCCCGCCGAGGATCGGGGCCTGTTGTCTGGAGTTGTCTCCCAGACCCGTCCCTTCCTGCTGGGAGACGGGAGCTGCCCCGCAGCGGCTGCCGATGGATCTCCAGAGCTCTCACCGCTCCCCTGTGCAATCCGAACGGCTGAAAACCAAGGGAGAACAAGGCGCAAAGGTAAACACGTGCTTTAGAAAATAAGTAACAGGAGCATGCCTGGCCATTCGGCCCGTTGCGCCTATTTCACCCTCTCCTCAGAATAGTCCTTTCTTTTTAAATCTTTTTTATTGATTTTAAACAAACATAAATGAAACATGAATACAAAGAGCTTGAGAGTACATAATTAGCAGGTTTAGGTATAAATACAAATAGATGATAAAAACCTCCCAAACTCATACTGGTTGCAAGAAATGGAGAAAATAACCCCCCCCCCCATGAAAAAAAACCTAACCGACATGGGCCATTGCATTATATCAATTATACACAGTAGCGTCAATAACTCCGCACCTCCATCCGAATAATTAAGGATAATAAGAGTAAGGTTTAGGGAAAGTCAGTTTAGCTCATATGAAAATGTTGAATAAATGGTCTCCAAGTTTCTTCAAATTTAACTGAAGGGTCAAAGACAACACTTGTAATTTTTTCTAAACTAGAACAAGAAATAGTTTGAGAAAACCACTGAAATACAGTTGGAGGATTAATTTATTTCCAATTCAATAGGATAGATCTTCTAGCCATTAATGTAACAAATGCAATCATCCGCCGGGCTGAGGGGGGATAAACGACTATTATCCACCATTGGTAAACAGAAAGTTGCAGTATTAGGATGCAGTTGCAATTTGATATTCAGAACTGTTGATATAATACCAGAAATATTTTTCCAATAATTTTGCAAACAGGGGCAAGACCAGAACATGTGGGTCAATGAAGCGACTTCAGAATGACATCTGCCACTGTTCAATTGATATTATTAACCTGCTCAGTTGAGGAAAAAACACCAGAGACACGAAATTACCTCTGAAGCGGTTTTTATTAGAGAGGAGTTCGCAGCCACACGCACTTCGGGCGTAAGGTAGCGAGCTCCCAATTTGTCGGTTCACAGAGGTCATACTTAAACCCAAAAACGGGGCACTACATTCGTAAATATGGTAACCGACTCAAATTCATCGATTGATTGGCTATCGCATAGCTAAGCATGCGAAATACTCGGAATAAGTATAGACACAAGCGAAATACTTGGAATAAGTATGGACGCAAGCAAAACACTCGAAATAGGTATATAGCTCAGATACTTTGCCAGACATATTGTCTTGCGGGGGCAAGGTTCCCCTTTCTTTGTGGTTGCCATATCCGTTTGGTACACTATTTTAGTTACATGTTCCCTGTCTTCCTACACTTCCCCAATGACATACTGTCTCCAGTCCTGTACGCATACTTTGCTACACTTACCCCTCGTCCACCCCCCCACACATACCCCTTACCCTCACCACATTCTCATCACAGGTTGGATTAACATGAGAATAAAACTTTGGACATGTGACCCCTCTGGACAACTTTAAATTGTATTAGGCATGTTTAGCACAAATAGAAGAAGAATTGACTAATTGTAAAATTTTCTCCCACTTATCTGTGGGTATAAGAGAGTGAAGTTCTTTTTTCCATTTCTTCTTAATTTTTTCTGATACTCCTGGCTGTACTTTCATGATCATATGATAAATGATGGCTACTAAACCCTTCTGGCAAGGATTCAGAGCTAGAATTTTTTCTGTAATGTCCATTGGACATAATTTCAGAAAAGACTGGAACATTCAAGAAATTTCTAACTTGCAAGTATCTAAAAAAATGAGATTTAGGCTGGATAGCTGTTCAAAGGACATAAAACTGTTATCTAAAGATAGATTACAAAAACAAATTATACCTTTTATTTTCAATAACACAAAGGCTTGGTCCATAAAAGAGGGCTGGAAAAACAAGTTAGATATAATAGGGCTTGATAAGATAAACTTATTCAAACTGCAGAATTTACAAAATTGAAACCATATTCTTAATGTATGTTTAACTGTAGGATTAGTTATTTGTTTATTCAGTTTAGATACAGCAAAAGGAGGTGAAGATCCTAAAATAGAAAACAATGAGAAGTCTTGTACAGATTTACACACCAAATTTACCCATTGTGGACAAGGTACTATGACCGATTCTTGTGTCCAAAATATTAATTATCTAATGTTAACTGCCCAGTAGTAAAATCTTGGGTTTGGCAAAGCCAAACCACCTTCCTTCTTAAGCTTCTGTAAATATTTCTTACTTAATCTAGGCTTTTTATTCTGCCACACATGAGGATATTTTGGAATCAATAATATCAAAAAAAGATTTAGGAATAAACATTGGTAATGCTTGAAGTAAATATAAAAATTTGGGTAATACTATCATCTTGATAGCATTAATTCCACCAACCAATGACAGAGATAATGGGGACCACCTGGTAACAAGTTGCTTGATTTGATCAATTAAAGGTAAAAAATTAACTTTAAATAAACCCTTATGTTTCTTGGTAATTTTAATACCCAAATAAATAAAATGATCTGTGACAACTTTAAATGGTACGTGTTTATAGATTGAAACTTGCATATTTAATGGAAATAATTCACTTATTAAAATTCAGTTTGTAGGCAGAAAAGCTACTAAACTGAGCAAGGAAGGATAAAATAGCAGGAATATATCTCTCAGGGTCAGATATGTATAGTAACAAATCATCAGCATATAATGATAACTTATAAGTCCCTTACCCACAGGTAATTCCAAAAATATTAGGTGATTCACGAATGGCAACGGCTAAAGGTTCCAAAGCAATGTCAAATAATAGAGGACTTAAAGGGCAGCCTTGCTTCGTAGCATGGGACAACGGAAAAAAAGGAGAATTTTGATTATTGGTAAGAACCTAAGCCAAAGGTTTATAATAATTTAATCAATGATATAAATTTCAAGTTAAAATTAAAATTCTGCAACGTATTAAATAAGTATGGCCATTCAACTCTATCGAACGCTTTTCCAGCATCTAAGAAATGACACATTCTGGTATCTGAGATGAAGAAATATAAATTATATTAATTAATTTTCTAATGTTAAAAGATGAATAACCCTCCTGTGTCCCTGATAACTACACCTGTGAGAAGGGCATCCAGCTTCAGCTCCGAACAATCCACATTACGGAGTTGGAGCTGGAACTGGATGAACTCCAGATCATTCGGGAGGCTGAAGGGGTGATAGGTAGGACATTTGAGAGGTAGTTGCACCCGAGGTGCACGGCACAGGAAACTGGTTGACAGTGAGGAAGGGGAAGGGGGAAACAGAGAGTGCAGTTTACCCCTGTGTCCATCCCTCTGAACAACAAAGGTATCACTTTAGGTACAGTCGGGGATGGGGGGATGACCTGGCAAAGGAAAGTCACAGCAACAGGGTCTCTGGCACTTAGTCTGGCTCCGAGACTGAGAAGGGAAGGGAGGAGACGAGGTGAGCTGTGGTCAGAGGTGATTCAGCAACAGGGTCTCTGGCACTTAGTCTGGCTCTGAGACTGAGAAGGGAAGGGAGGAGACGAGGTGAGCTGTGGTCAGAGGTGATTCAGCAACAGGGTCTCTGGCACTTAGTCTGGCTCCGAGACTGAGAAGGGAAGGGAGGAGACGAGGTGAGCTGTGGTCAGAGGTGATTCAGCAACAGGGTCTCTGGCACTTAGTCTGGCTCTGAGACTGAGAAGGGAAGGGAGGAGACGAGGTGAGCTGTGGTCAGAGGTGATTCAGCAATAGGGTCTCTGGCACTTAGTCTGGCTCCGAGACTGAGAAGGGAAGGGTGGAGACGAGGTGAGCTGTGGTCAGAGGTGATTCAGCAACAGGGTCTCTGGCACTTAGTCTGGCTCTGAGACTGAGAAGGGAAGGGGGGAGACGTGGTGAGCTGTGGTGATACATGGCTTGTTAGCTCAGGGAACTGACAGGATGTTCTGTAGGTGAGAATGAAATTCCACGATGACCTGTTGCCTCTTGCATGCTAGCATCTGGGTCATCTCAGGTCGAGTGCTCAGCATTCCTCAGGAGGGGGGACAGTGAAGGTCGTGGTCCATGTGGGTAACAATGATATGGGCTGGTAGAGTAACGAGGTTCTGTAAAGTGAGTTCAGGGAGTGAGGTGCTAATTTATAGGGCAGCTCCTCCAGTCCTGTGATCTCAGGACTGCCATCTGTGTGATGTGGCAGGAATCAGAAGATTATACAGTTTAACACGTAGCTAAAGAGTTGGTGCAGGAGGGAGGGGATAAGATTTTTGGATCATTCGAGCTGGTGAGGATTGCTGTGTACAGAGGAATGTGAGTGTGTTGGTGGGGAGAGCACGTCGTTGATGCAGTGTGAGGTCTCTCTCTCGCGCTGTCTCTCCCTCTCTTTTTCTCTGTCTCTCACACACACACAAACACATCAGTGGAGTGGGAAGGGAAAAGCGGAATGAAGAGGATGGAGTTAGGACTCCTTCACAAAGTCCCAGACTCACGCAACACTCCCCCTCTGGAATTGGTCCCATTCCCTCCCCCAGGTTGGGGTTGAGCGTTAAGTTGCCTTGTCAACAAGAAAAGGAATTGTTCGATAACATCTGGTTAACACACTTTGATAATAAATTTACTTTGAACTTGAACATTGAAATGTACTGTTTGTAAAACGTGTACTGATGAGAAATGGTCTCAGTGAAGGTCCGAGAGTGCAAAATGAACCGGTGATCAGCCCCACTGCTCCGTGCCGGACAAGAACCCCTATCGGAGTCTGTCCCATCTCCCTGTGCTTGACACGTCTCCCTCTAATGTTTCCTTTTTCTGTCCCTGTCCCAGTGTCTTTTATTTTCCTCCTCAACCCCGTTCCCTGCCTTCTCCCCATGACCTTTGACACCTTTACTGATCAAGCACTGATCAGCCTCTGTTTTAAATAAACCCGATGACTTGGCCTCTGAGCCGTCCGTGGCAATGAATTCCACAGCTCCCTCATCTCTCCAAATGCATGCTGTCTGCGAGTAGACATTCTGACGCAGAAGGTTAAAAATGGCAGCTATCTACTCTGTCTATACCTCTCGTAATCTAATCAAACTCTTTCCGGTCACCCTGATCCTCCTTCACTCCAGAGAAAACAGCCCAAGTTTGTCCGAACTCTAAGTCAATAAATGGTGGGTTGTTGATTAATAACGGTGTCGAAGCTGACGTGGAGAAAGCAGCAGTATGGAGTTGAGAGGGAAATTCGAGTGGTGGAGAAGACTCAATGGACGGAATGAGTATTTCAGTTCCTACGACGAGCGGTGTAGTGGTGAGATGGCGAAGCGATGCGGAGGAAGCTGCGGGTGCAGGTAAGAGTGAGTGTCCAGGTAGGAGATGGTGTTCAGCAGCTTTTCACTACGTCTTCCAAACCAACAACAATTAACTCAGAGTGGATCAATCATAAGTGTTGTTATTTTCCCTTGCAGAAGGGACGATTAGCAGTGCAAAACAACTGGTAATAGCTTTGTCCAAAAGGTACACAGACAGTACGGTCACCCCGATGGACACAAGTTCACGGACAGGGTGCACTCCGTTGTCTGCTAAATCACAGCTGCGGGGCTGCACTCAAGTGCTCAGGTACCATGTTGCACGAACATTATTAGCAAAGCTCTCTGATACAATACAGGTTCCAGCTGGTTACAGGCCATTTTGGTGCGACAAGTGAAGTACATTTCCACAGTGGTGGAGAAGCATTCCTACACCCCTCGCCCCCTGTGAAACCCTTCCAACCCCTACACTACTCCCCATTTCTGTTAACACCCCCTGTGAAAACCCTTCTAACCCCTACACCACACCCCATTTCTGTTAACACCCTCTGTGAAAACCCTTCCAACCCCTACACCACTCCCCATTTCTGTTAACACCCCCTGTGAAAACCCATCCAACCCCTACAACACTCCCCATTTCTGTTAACACCCTCTGTGAAAACCCTTCCAACCCCTACACCACTCCCCATTTCTGTTAACACCCTCTGTGAAAACCCTTCCAACCCCTACACCACTCCCCATTTCTGTTAACACCCCCTGTGAAAACCCTTCCAACCCTCACACCACTCCTCATTTCTGTTAACACCCTCTGTGAAAACCCTTCCAACCCCTACACCACTCCCCATTTCTGTTAGCATCCTCTGTGAAAACCCTTACAACCCCATACCACTCCCCATTTCTGTTAACACCCTCTGTGAAAGCCCTTCCAACCCCTACACCATTCCCCATTTCTGTCAACACCCCCTGTGAAAACACTTCCAACCCCTACACCCCTTGCCCCCTGTGAAAACCCTTCCAACCCAGACACCACTCCCCATTTCTGTTAACACCTCCGATCCTTGCAGCCCTCACCATCTGTGAAAACCCTTCTGACCCTACACCCATCACCATTCTGTAAACCCGCCTCACCCCTACGCCACTCGTCATCTCTGTAAAACCCTCCGCCGTCCACCTCGGCGCATTCAGGTGACAGCTGACCCGAGAAAGACACCGACCGTGGCAGGTGGCGGGGGTCACAAAACACATTCACACTGGCTGATTTAGTAAACCTATCGATTTGCATGCTGATCTTCACTAAGACTCTTCCTACCTTCCCATCTTTACTTTCCCCCTCCACTTTCTGCTTTCCACAAGGATTCCATTCGTCTCTTCCCACTAATTCCCCTCCTGGAACATATCCTTGCAAGCGAGGGAAGTTCTACACGCTCCCATTTTCTTTCCCCCTCAGCTCCATTCGTCCTTCCAGGTGAGTCAACACTTCACCTGTGAGTCTGTCAGGTTGATCTACTCTACCTGATACTGCTGGTTCAGCCTCCGCTATGTCAGTGAGGCCCAATGTAGATAGGGAGTCCACTTTGTCAATTACCTTTGCTCTGTCCACAACAAACGGAATTTCCCGGTCACAAACAGGCGAAACTCTGCAGATGCTGGAAATCCAAGCAACACAGGAGAAATTTTTTTGACGATTTCAAGTTCCCTGGCTACGATCATCTTACTGTCACTGTGGATACCCCGTTCATGTACACCTCCCCCTCCCACCAGGAAAGTCACAGAGCTCTCCGTTTCCTTCTGGACACCAGACCCAACGAGTTCCCCTCCACCACCACTCTCCTGCTCTTTGTTTCGCTTGTCCTCTTTGTTTGAGCTGAGCTCGACTGTCACTTCTTTCTGTCACCTTGCAGTGAACTGGTGCTGGTCACGTGTGTGAATGATTTGGAGGGGAATGCAGATCGAACAATTAGTGAGATTGTGGATGGCACCAGAACTGGTGGGTGGGGGAAGTGGGGTTGTCTGAGGTTACAGTGGGATGGAGACCAGCTGGGGAAGTGAGGGTTGTCTGAGGTTACAGTGGGGTGGAGACCAGCTGGGGAAGTGGGGGTTGTCTGAGGTTACAGTGGGGTGGAGACCAGCTGGGGAAGTGGGCATAGGAGAGCAGCGGAACATTACTGTTACTCAAAAACAGGTCTTCAGGAGGTCAAAAAGACCATCATTCAGATGGAGAGACAGCTTCCCTTGGGGCTCTGGATTCAACAGGCAAGACTGGTGCTGTGGTTCAGCTCATCAGGTTGGAGGGAACCAGGACAGAATATAAGGTGTTGCTCCTCCCTCCTGAGCATCAGCTCATCAATTAGGGGAACAATTCGTGGAGCAGCTTCGCACCATCCGTCCCAAGCAGAACCTCCCAGTGCCAAACATTTCAATACTGATTCCCATCCCTGTTCTGACATGTCGATCGATGGCCTCCTCTTGTGCCGGGATGAAATCCCCCATCAGGGTGGAGGTGCAACATCTTATATTCGGTCTGAGTACTCCAACCTGATGCGTGAATATTGATCTCGCCTTCTGATAGACCAAACCCACCCCCACCCCCGTCTTCCTCTATTCCACACTCTTACTTCTCACCTGCCTATTACATCCATCGGGTCCCTTCCTCCTTCTCTCTCCCCTCTGGTGCACTCTCCTCACCTACCAGATTATTTCTTCTCCAACTCTCGACCTTTCCCAACCACCTGCCACCTTCCAGCTAGCCTCTTTCCTCTCCCCATTTTTTATTCTGGCTTCTTCTGGGTACATCCAGCACCCAGGGCATGTCCTTTTCTTACTGTTAATATCAGGTAGGAGGTACAGGAGCCTGAAGACACACACTAGGCAATTCAGGAACAGCTTCTTCCCCTCTGCCATCCGATTCCTGAATGGACATTTTACCCTTGGACACTACCTCACTTTTTTAATATAATGTATTTCTGTTTTTGCACATTTTTAAAATCTCTTCAATATCTGTATACTGTGATTGGTTTTTTTGTTCATTACTATTATTTTTATTTCATTTATTATTATTACTTTAACAAAAAGAATGTTACTCCTCATGTATGAGAAGGATGTCAGAAATAAAGTGAATTCATTCATCCGGATCGCGGGGCCGGGAGAGAGGGAAAGGAGCCGGACTGTCCCGGGATGCGGATCCATGGTGTGTCGGCATCTCACAGTAATTGTCCCTCAGTCGCGGGAAATCTCCGCCCGTGGCGCCGCTCCGACATGCTGCCGTGTCAATGAGCCTTTCGTTTACCGAGCGCAGGCGTGATTTCCGGGAAGGTTTCGACCCTTACGCTTGCCGATGTGATCTCCTGGTCACGGCGAATCCTGGAGCGAACACGGGAGAGTCTGCGAATGTTGGAAATCCAAAGCCACTCACTCAAAACGCTGAAGGAACTCAGCAGCTCAGGCAGCATCTGTGCAAAAGAATAAACTGCCGGCGGTTCGGGACGAGTCCCTTCTTCAGCACTGAGAAGGACGGGGGAAACGCCAGAATCAAAAGGTGTGCAGTATAATCAGAGGGGAAAGGGATTAGCTAGAATGTGATCGTTGAAGCCAGGCGGGTGGGAAAGGTCAAGGGCTGGAGAAGAAAAATCTGATAGCAGCGGAGAGTGACCGTAGAACATAGTAATCCACAGCACATTACAGGCGCTTCTGCCCACAATGTTGTGTCGACCATGGATCCTAATTCAGAATTTCCCTACCGTATAGCCCTCTATTTTTAAGCTCCGTGTACGGTACCTATATAAGAGTCTCTTAACAGACCCTGTTGTATCCGCCTCTACCACCTTCACTGGAAATGCGTCCCATGCTCCCTTCTGTGTGTAAAACGTACCTCTGACATCTCCCCTTGTACCTATTTCCAAGCACCTTAAAACGATGCCCCCTCGTGTTACCCATTTCAACACTGGGAAAAAGCCTCTGGCTATCCACACTATCAATCCCCTCGTCATCTTATACACCTCTGTCAAGTCACCTCTCGGCCCCCGTCACTCCAAGAAGGCAAGGCCAAGTTCACTCAATCTATTCTCATAAGACATGCTCTCCAATGCAGGCAAGATCTTTGTAACGCTGCTCTGCACTCTCTCTGTAGTATCCACATCCTTCCTGTAGTGAGGCGACCAGAAATGAACAGAGTGCTCCAAGTGGTGTGGAACTAAGGGTTTATATCCCTGTAACATTGCCTCATGGCTCTTGAATTCAATCCCACAGTTGATGAAGTCCAACACACCATACGCCTTTCTAACAACACGGTCAACCTGCGGAGCAGCTTTGAGCTCCTATTGGGCACAGATCCTCGACACTGCCAAGAGTTTCACCATTAATATTTGGTTGGTCAAATTTGAAGACAGAATTTGCTAACTTGCAGTCCTCTGGTACTTCTCCCGTCCTGGTTGATAATGCAAAGATCATCGGCAGAGGCTCTGCAGTTTTCTCCCTCTCTTCCCACAGTAGCCTGGGGTAGATCTCACCTGGCCCCAGTGACTGGTCTAACTTAATATCTTTCCAGTGCTCCAGCACGTCCTCCTTCTTAATGTCTATATGCTCAAGCATTTCAATCCGCTGTAAGTCATCCCCACAATTGTGAAGGTCCCCTTCCCTGGTGAATACTGAAGCAAACTATTCATTAAGTACCAACGCTACCTGATCTAACTCAGGTATCGCACTCTATTGGTCCTACGATCACATTGCTCATCCTCTTGCTCTTCACAAACTTGGTGTTTTCCTTAATCCTGCTCACCAAGGGCTTCTCATGGCCCCTTCTGGCTCTCCTAATTCACACTGACACTCCTTCCAGGTAACCTCGTAATTCTCTAGAAATCCATCTGTACTCAGTTTATTGGAGCTTTCATAAGCTTTTCTTATCTTCTCAACTAGATTTTCTACATCCTTTGTACACTATGGTTCTTCTACCCCACCGTGTGCTCCCTGCCTCAATGGAACATACCTGTGCAGAACGCCATGCCAGTGTTCCCTGAACATTTGCGACATTTCTGCCGTGCGTTTCCCTGAAAACACCTGCCCACAATGATTTGCAGGTAGTGATCCTGTGAAATTCATTGTCATGGCCGGCTCGGAGGCCAAGTCATCGGTTTGTCACGTACCCCGTGACCGGGTTACCGAACCAGCAGAAATGAAACACACTTTGGAGTCTGGTATTACTGTAGCTAATAGTGTTTATTAGTAAACTAAGCAATACAGTACTATAAAAATGCAAATATGTGAAACAGGTTAGCAATGATATGTACAGAAGTGTGGAAATAGGAATCAAAACCAAGCTCTGTCAAAGTCTAGGGGTAAATGGATAGTCTTACAATGGTGAAGAGTTCAGTTCAGTTTAGGTAGAGGGAGAGAGGGAGGGAGAGAGAGAGAGAGAGAGAGAGAGAGAGAGGGAGAGGGAGGGAGAGAGAGAGGGAGAGAGAGAGAGAGAGAGAGAGAGAGAGAGAGGGAGGGAGAGAGAGAGAGAGCCACGTTACCATCGAACTATCCGTTGGCTTCCTGTCCTGTTGTGGTCATCGACTATGACCATGTACGACCGTTCTTCAGTGGTGGACCGGTCACCCAGGCAAGGGTGGACACACAAACAAGCCCCCACCGGTCGCACCTTCCACACACTGTGAGCCCCTGTTCGATCGTCCAAACCCCACCTTCACATGGGTGCACAACGCTCTTTCAGTGTCCCGTGGTGTGTCTGCCTGTGTCTTAGCAGAGCTGCTTTTTATCATCACTTGCTGGACACCGGCTGTCCATCAAACCGGCTCCGCCTCGCTGACTCTGCAGGAATCTTACAAGCAGGCAAAAGTGTCCTTGGAGCAAATGTAAACAATCAGCCAAGGAGCCATAATATTAAATCAAGTCTCTCATCGGCGCTGGGTGCCTCCCCCCCCCCCCTTCTCTCTCTCATTAGCAGCATAGTTCACAGGGGGGTCAACTCTCGACCCCATTTCAGCTTGGTTTGCTCATCACAGGTTTTATTTGAAACATAAGTTAATCAGTGCTTGATTATTAAGGATGTCAAAGGTTATGGGGAGAAGACAGGAGAAAGGTGTTGAAAAGGGAAATAAAAGACTGGGACAGGTACAGAAAGAGGAAACATTAGAGGGAGACGTGTCAAGCTCAGACAGATGGGACAGACTCAGATTGGGGTTCTTGTCTGGCACGGAGCAGAGGGGCTGAACACCGGTTCATTTTCCACTCTCGGACCTTCACTGAGACCATTTCTCATCAGTACATGTTTTACAAACAGTACATTTCAATAATCAAGCTCAACGTAAATTTATTATCAAAGTGTGTTAACCAGATGTTGTTGAACCATTCATTTTCTGGTTGGCAAAGCAACTCAATGCTCACCCCCAGCCTGGGGTACGGAATGGGACCAATTCCAGAGGGGGAGGGGTGGGTGAGTCTGGGTCTTTGAGAAGGAGCCCTAACCTCATCCTCCTCATTCCCCTTCTCACTCTTCTCCCACTCAACCCGCTCTTCCTTACCCTCCATACCCACACTGCATATGATTGTGTGAGAGAGGGAGAGAACGGCCTGCTCCACCCTCCATCAACGATGCCATCCTCTCCCTCAACGCAACACCGCAATCCTCGCTGGCTCAAATAATCTGAAAATCTTACACCTTCCCTCCTGCACCGATTCCTTAGTCTTCCTGTTTCTGGCACGTGGCACAGTGGCAATCCTAAGATTACAACCCTTGAACTTAGCACCACACTCCCTGAACCCCTTTTGTTGAACCTCAATACTCCACCTGCCCATATCATTGGTACCCACATGGACCACGACGTTCACTGTTCCCCTTCCTTAAGAATGCTGAACACTCGATCAGAGATGTCCCGGACCCGCGGCACACAGGACCATCCTGAAATCTCGTTCTCACCCACAGAATTCAGTCCGTTTCCTTAATTGATGCATCACCTATCACACAGCTCGACTCTTCCCTTCTGAGTCACAGAGACAGAGACCCAGTGGCTGTTACTTTCCCTGGCTGGATAACCCCCACACCCCGCAACGGTATCCAGAATGATACCCCAGTTGTTGAGGGGATGACCACAGGGGTACTCTGTATGACTGTTTCACCCCTTTCCTTTCCCTGGCTGTCACCCAGTTTCCTGTGTCCTGCACTTTGGGTGTAACCACCTCTCTAAGCATCCCATCTATCACCCCTGAAGCCTCCAGAATGATCTGGTGTTCATCCGGTCCCAGCCTCTTAATGCAGGTTGTTAGAAGCTGCAGCCGGATCCACTTCTCGAAGGTGTAGTGATCAGGAACAATGGAGGTGTCCCTGGTTTCCCGCATCCCACAAGAGAAGCTTTCCACTACCCCGTCTGTAATCTCTACTGTTCTCATTGCGCAACTGAAAAGAAGGGGGCAAAAAAATCTCTACCTTCAGCTTAATTATACCTTCTCTGACTGAAGGCTCCCATCACTGACAGCTAAAGCCTCAGAATCTCCACTCGGACTCCATTCACTCTGACACTGACCGCTCCACTCGGGCTCCATTCACTCTGACACTGACCGCTCCACTCGCTCCTGCACAACTTTCAGTTCTTGCTGAGCAAACCCCAATGCTGACTGGCCGCTACTCAAAGGTCCAACAAATAAAAAACTGCTGCAAGGCTCTGCCTTTAATCTTCGACTGAAGACCATATGCCATAGAAACATAGAAAACCTACAGCACAATACAGGCTGTGCCGAACAAGCCCTTACCTCAGAAATTACCTAGGGTTACCCATGGCCCTCTATTTTTCTTTGAGCCTTTTATTTCTCTAACGTCAGCAAAGTTTCCTCAAGGGAAAATCTTGCCTGACAAATCTGTTGGCATTCTTGGAAGAAACAACAAGCAGGATCGACAAAGTTTCCTCAAGTGAAACTCGTGAAGCTGGAAAAGCAACCCGAATGAAGAAATAGATGTTGTATACTTGGATTTTCAGAAGGCCTTTGACAAGGTGCAACACACTAGGCTGCTGAATAAACCCACGGTATTACAGTGGAGACTCTAGCATGGATTAAACAGTGGCTGTGCCATAAGGTGGGCGTTGGGAATGGACCCAAATGCAAGACACAGACACTGAAGTACTAGGGAGAGGACTAGGTGTATCAGGAAAGAAGTGGGAAAGAAACGACACTGGACATGACACAGGCCCTGGACAAGACTAGGTGACAGGGCATGGGCTAGGACTAGAGTAGGAAGGTGAGACCTAGATGAGGAACTAAGAACTGGGAACTAGGAACCTAGACAAGGATTCCGAGCCAGAGACTGGACGGGGACCCGGAACCTGGGTCTTGACTCGGGCTCGGACTCCGGATCCAGACGAGGACTGGACGTGGCAAGGTAACAGGACTGGGAACCTCCTCGGAGCCTCGAACACGGACTGGAAACCTCCTCGGAGACTGACCCGGACTGGAAACCTCCTCGGAGACTTTGACCCGGACTGGACTTGACACGGAGCCTGAGACTTGGACTGGACTTGGACACGGAACGACAATCAACGACAGTCCACTCGAGTAGCGGCAAACAGTCTTCCTACTAAGCCTTGGACCCAAGCACAGGAACACAGAACACAGAGCCAGGACCCCTCCTTGGAGACAGGACATAGGGCCGGGGCTTTACATAGAGTCAGGACCCCTCCTTGGAGACAGGACGTAGGGCCGGGCCTTTACACAGAGTCAGGACCCCTCCTAGGGGACAGGACGTAGGGCCGGGGCTTTCCACAGAGTCACGACCCCTCCTTGGGGACAGGATGTAGGGCCGGGACTCATACACAGAGTCAGGACCCCTCCTTGGGGACAGGACGTAGGGCCGGGACTCATACACGGACACTAAACACGGGAACAAAAAGAGACAGTTCCAAGCTCCTAGATAGATAGTTTCTTCTGTTGGCGGGGCAAGGCTCCAGTCTCACTCCAGCGGTTAAACTTGACAGTGATAACAGGGGAGGACGCAGGTGAGGTTGCAGGCAAGGCTTCAGGAGTGGGTTGCTGAAAGAAGGGGAAGGGAAGGGAACAGTCCAGCCTCAGGCCTATCTTACCCAACAGAGGCAAGGAGAGGATACTGTCAAGACGAATCCCACAGAGGCGAGAACAGGATACTGACAAGATGAACCAACAACCACACTTGAACCCAGGGCGACTTATATTCCAGCCCCAATTTGAGAACCAGGTGCCTGTGATTAAGCCCAATTGAAACAATGGACAGCCAGAAGACCTGGAGTCCAGAGTCCACGGACTGGACCGTGAACCGGAACGCAGACGTCATGGACCGGACCATGACAAGCTGAATGGTAGGAGGCAAAGACTGGGAATAAAGGGCTGCCAGTTACTAGTGGTGTTCCTCAGGGCTCTGTGTTCGGACTGGTGATTTGTGTTATATTCCAATAGTTTGGAAGACGGAATTGCTGGCTTTGTTACAAGGTTTGCAGACGATATGAAGACATGAGGAGGGGCAGGTAGTTTTCGGTAGAGAGGGTACAGAAGGACTGAGATAGATTTAGAGAATGGGGAAAAAACAGCAGATGGAATACAGTGCTGGGAAGTGTATGTTCATGCATTTTGATAGAAGAAATGAAAGTGTTAACTTCTTCGAAATGGGCAGAAAATACCAAACAACTGAGGTGCAAAGGGACACGGGGAGTCCATGTTCAGGATTCCCTAACAGCTAATGAGTCTGTGGTGTGGAAGGCAAATGCAACGTTAGCATTCATTTCCAGAGATCTACAATATATAAGCAAGGATGTAATTTGGGAAGTTGGTAATCACTGGTGAGGCCTCACTTGGAATACAGGTTTGGGCCCCTTATCTTGGAAAGGATGTGCTGAAACTGGAGAAGGTTCAAAGTATGTTCACAAAAACAGATTCCAGGATTGAATGGATTGTCATATGAAGAGTGTTTAATGGGCCTGAGCCTGTATCAGCAGAGGAATTAGGGCTGATCTCATTGAAACTTATCAAACTGTGGAAGGGCTTGATAGAGTGGATGTGGAAAGGATGCTTCCTGCGGTGGAAGAGTCTACGACCAGGGAACAGAGCATCAAAATAGAGGGGTGTCCTTTCAGAACGGAGATGACAGAGAACGGACAGAGAGTGGTGAATCTGCGGAATTCCGTGCCACAGGCAGCTGTGGAGGCCAATTCTTTATGTACATTTAGGGCAGAGGTGGATAAAATCTTGATTGATCCGGGCATGAAGGGATACGGGGACAAGACAGGTGATTGGAGCAGAGGGGAAATTTGGATCAGCCACGATAAAATGATAGAACAGACTCGTTGGGGTAAACAGCCTCATTCTTATAGTCTGATGGTCTGTCCCCTGTGTGAACTCGCTGATGCAGCTTCAAGTCAGATGACTAAGTGAATCCATTCCCACAATCTGAGAAAGTGAATGGTTTCTCCCCAGTATGAACTAACTGGTGTCTCTGTAGCTTGGATGACCGAGTGAATCCCTTCCCACATTCAGAGCAGGTGAATGGCCTCTCCCCAGTGTGGATTCGCTGATGTGACAAAAGGGTGGATGAGTGAGCAAATGCCTTCCCACAATCTGAGCAGGTGAACGGCCTCTCCCCAGTGTGGATTCGCTGGTGTGACAAAAGGTTGGATGACTGCGTGAATCCCTTCCCACACACAGAGCAGGTGAACGGCCTCTCCCCAGTGTGAACCAGCTGGTGTCTCTGTAGGGTGGATGAGTGAGTGAATCCCTTCCCACACACAGAGCAGGTGAACGGCCTCTCCCCAATGTGAACTCGCAGATGTATTTTCAAGTCCGATGACCCAGCAAACTCCTTCCCACAGTCTGAGCAGGTGAACGGCCTCTCCCCAGTGTGAACTCGCTGATGCACTTTCAAGCCAGAGGATCGAGCGAACACCTTTCCACAGTCTGAGCAGATGAACGGTTTCTCCCCAGTGTGAACTAACTGGTGCCTCAGTAGACGAAATGACAGAGTGAATCTTTTCCCACAGTCTGAGCAAATTAATGGTTTCTCCTCAGTGTGAAAGCACTGATGTGTGTTCAGTTCAGATGACCGAATGAATCGCTTCCCACAGTCCGAGCAGGTGAACGGCCTCTCCCCAGTGTGAACTCGCTGATGTATTTTCATGTCAGATGACAGAGTGAATCTCTTCCCACATTCAGAGCAGCTGAACGGTTTCTCCCCGGTGTGAAATCGTTGATGTACGCTCAGCTGAGCTGCACGAGCGAACTCCTTCCCACAGTCTGAGCAAGTGAATGGTTTCTCCCCAGTGTGAATTCGCTGATGTTCCTTCAGTTGAGATGACCGTGTGAATCCTTTCTCACATATGGAGCAGGCAAACGGTTTCTCCCCGGTGTGAACCAGCCAGTGTGTCTGTAGTTTGGATGACTGAGTGAATCCCTTCCCACATTCAGAGCAGGTGAACGGCCTCTCCCCAGTGTGAACCAGCAAGTGTCTCTGTAGTTTGGATGAGTGCGTGAATCCTTTCCCACATTCAGAGCAGGTGAACGGACTCACCCCAGTATGAACTTGCTGATGTACCTTCAGGTCAGATGACCGGGTGAATCCCTTCCCACATTCTGAGCAGATGAACGGTTTCTCCCCAGTGTGAACCAGCTGGTGTCTCAGTAGGTGAGATGACCGAGTGAATCGCTTCCCACAGTCTGAGCAGGTGAACGGCCTCTCCCCAGTGTGAACTCGCCCGTGTACCTTCAGTTGAGATGACGAAGTGA
The DNA here is from genome assembly GCF_048418815.1 of Hemitrygon akajei. Taxonomy (NCBI): domain Eukaryota; kingdom Metazoa; phylum Chordata; class Chondrichthyes; order Myliobatiformes; family Dasyatidae; genus Hemitrygon; species Hemitrygon akajei. The sequence continues at coordinate 600,616 of NW_027332019.1, read as the reverse complement.
ACTCCTTCCCACAGTCTGAGCAGGTGAACGGCATCTTCTCAGTGTGAACTGGTGACGTTCGTTCAGTTGAGATGACGAAATGAATCCGTTTCACCATTCAGAGGTGGGGAACAGCCATGGCACCGTGTGAACTTGCTGGTGTCTCTGTAGTGTGGTTGATTGTGTCAGTGCCTTCCCTCACTCTGAGAAACGTCTCCTCACTGGTGAATTTTTGGATATATCTTCAGCATCGATGACAGAATGAATTGCTTCCCGCAGTCAGAACAGGCGGAGCATCTCACTGTGGTGTGAACTTGCTGATGTATCTTCAGACTGGATGACTGAGTAGATCCCCTCCCTCACACAGAGCAGGTGAATGGCCTCTCCCCACAGTGAACTCACTGGCCTGTCTGTGGGTAGGCTGTGAGTGAATCCCCTCCCACACTGAGAGAAGGAGAATGATATCTCACTGCGATCAATCATCTGGCAATTCAGACAGTCAATCGTTTGAATCCCTTGTACACTCAATGCAGTTGAAGAACTGATCTCCAGTGAACAAATGCTGGTGTGTTCTCAGCACCCGGTTCCTGTGGATAACACTGAGTTACAATAGAAAACTTCATTTCAGACACAGATA